>NW_028292580.1:20554204-20905228 GCF_029948245.1 Actinia tenebrosa | reverse complement strand
GACAGCTCAGAACCCCTAACTATTTCTTTGGGTAAAAGTGACATCTGTCACAAAACTAAGCTTTCTATTGGTCAATTGGATGACCGTTAAATTCCTATGGTTTTCACATAAGCCCTGATTGGTTTATAACTTTTTGGTTCAGTGTTTCCCTCTATATTTTAAAAGACGATTGATGACCATAAAAGGCGATTTTAGATCAACTATCTGATGATTTTGCAACCATATCACTGATATCAGATCCCGTGAGATCTCACCCCTTTGCGGCGAAACCCGTGAAGAACGCAAACATGGAAAGCAGTCAAAAAGAAGCCATATTTTATTGAAAAATTTATCAACTCGCCCCTCTTTTTACAGAACTAACTCTAGGAAACGACCAATTAATTGCCTAGCATTTTTTTCTATGAGTGCTAGTATCAAGGCCTATAATACACTCAACAAAATTACTCGATTCTGATAGGACAAGAGGAGTACAATTAAATCCCTAACTGTACTCTGTAGAGTACTTTGTTGAGTGTATTATAAAGAAAAAATCGCACTATCTACTCGTAATGTTTTGAAAGTTCTCAAATTGGACTCTCCCAAAGAGTCGTCCAACTTTGAAAACTTTGAAAACCATAATCGTGCCTATAAATTCCGAACTGTACTCCAGATCGTGCGATTTCCTATGCTAAGAAATGAATAAATAAATAAATTAAAAAAAACCCCAACAACTTTATGTTAAGATTTAGAAATGAGTAATGCTATTGGGCTACATGTATATGGCACGTTTCTCCCAACCTGATTTAAACTAAGCATTTTCTTTCTTTTAGTAACAGTTAAAAAGTTAGAGCTTTTTTCATGCAATTTCCAGGTGCCCGATGCTTCTTCTTTTTAAAATCAATCGAACTAATAGCCTTGTCTGACGGATACACCTTCTACTAACCACCGCTCATCCATAACTCATCGTAAAACGCCTTTGATCACATTGGTTTGGGAAAGATTGCTATATAAAATCATAAAACAGAATCGTAATGAATTGCGGTTTCTTTCTTGCTTCTTGAGTCATAAGAAACAGACCTTCTATCACCCAGGGTACATTACACTGCTTAGTATCTACAACGCGGTATCTTCACCAAGCTCGGACTGGCTGTCATAATCATCCTTCTTTCTTGGTGGAATATCGTAGTGTTGGCTGTTTTCCAGCCCATCTCTCACAGGGGGATTATCGCGGTCCCCTGTACTATCCATGTTGTCTTCGACCGGGGAATTGTAATTGCTCCCAGTACGTCGCTTGCCACCTCTGATTGGCGGGTTGTCGTAGTCACTGTTGCTTTGCATCCCAAATGGTGGATTATCGTAATCTTAAGACAAAAAAAAAAAACAAAAACAAAAACAAAAACAAAAAAAAAAAAAAAAAAAAAAAAAAAAAAAAAAAAAAAAAAAAAAAAAAAGAAAAACAAAAAAGAGAAATGAGTGTTTGTTATTTTGGAACAGATTTGTCTTTGGGTGACTAAAGATGCTTGCAACAACATGCAGGGCAAGAGAAACGCAGCTATTCCATACCATTTATATACTGCAAAAATTCTCTTCTTTTTATCAATTCAGAGTAAGATTTTAGGCTGCCATTATAATGTATGGCAGGGGGGGGGGGGGGGGGGTGGGGGGGGGGGGGGGGAGGGGGATGGGGTAGATGAAATTTGAAATGACCAGAATAATTCTTAACACCTCCCTTAAAGTCATGAAAAAAATAAAAAAATAAAAAAAAACGATCCCCCCTAAGCAAGGCTTGTAGCTTCTTCCAAAAATTGTGCATCCCCCCATTTTTCTGATAAAAGTTTGCCCATCCCCCCTTTTTCCTACCAAGATTTTCCCGATCCCCCCTCAATTTCACCTGCCCCCCCCTCCCCCCTCTGCCATACATTATGAACGCAGCCTTAATATTAGTTTCAAGTCTGCATGGAAAAAGCAACTAATGTTGCAAATTGATTATTACAAAGGTGTATACATGTAGGATGAATGAGGCGAAAGTAATCGTTGAGGAAAGGGATTTTTTGAAATTATTTTTTTATCTGTAATGTATTGTTGGAAAGTTTTAAAATAAGTATATACCTGGAGAGGTCCTGGTCAAAGTGCTTGGGGCCTCAGATCCTGGAATGTTAGGAAGGGGCCCAAGTTGTGCTCTTTTAAGGTTCAAGGTGGGATCAGAGTACATTGGGTTGTCTGTGAACAAAAGAGTGGAATCAGATATGAGAAGCTATATTTAATAAACAATCAAATAAACTTGCAAGTGGTCCAGTGGTCCAGTGGTCCAGTGGTCCAGTGGTCCAGTGGTCCAGTGGTCCAGTGGTCCAGTGGTCCAGTGGTCCAGTGGTCCAGTGGTCCAGTGGTCCAGTGGTCCAGTGGTCACACAATCGACGCATATTATGTTTCTTACCAAAATTTCCCTTGATGTCATCATATATTGGATCCTGTATACAAACAAAACATCATCATGTGAGTTTGCGTTGAACATGTGTTCAAGAAATGAAACCATGTGTTGAACAAGGGATCCAGAAGTTTAATCAAATTACTGCTTACCTTATATTCTTCCAGGTTTGCCACTAAAAGAAAGAATACAAAAAATGTCTAATCAAACATTCACCACATATTATTCGATGATTAAGAATGACTAACTATATATTGTAGCAATTAGATGGCATTTGACCCTTGGAATAAGAATTATTAGTCACCGTGTAATAGTCAAAGTCTAAGTAAAGTGAGTTAGTCTAATATCTATTTTACGGGTTTTTAAAATGACTTCACTCTATGAGAATCGCAACGTAACATCGTATCAAGCTAGAAAAACATCTCTTAACTCTTCTTGAACAGAGCCAAAAAATGTAATGGTGGACATCATTTAGCTAGGAGAAAGTATTGTGTTCGAATCAGCTGCAGTCTTGACCTACAGACATTCTAGTTCTGAGAACAAATTATTTACCAAAGTGTCTTACCTGAATTAGCTTCACGATCTTTTTGACTGAAATAACAAACGAAAGGACAAATCGTCAATTAATGCAGAAAAAAGCTTTAAATGGCAAATGTTAAGGATAAAAAAGTGATCATGATTTGAATGTACTAGAAAGCTTTGCATTTGAATGAGGGTTTTTAAATTGTAAATGTAAATATAAAAATGTTTAGCAGACTCACTTTTGTTTCTTTTTTCTATATCTGGTTACCACCACAATTACTACTACAATAATACAGATCAATCCCAATGCCCCAAAAATGGAACCATAAATAACTGCAGCATTGTCTTTGTTAGGAGCTGGCGTTTCATCATCACCCTGATTCGTTTTGGTGTTGTTCTGAAAAATAAGAAAATTAATAATGTTAAATAAGAAAAGCAATTTTACCAGTACCACATCGCGTACAGGATTTAATAATTGTCACAGGAAATTTCGAATTTTCTTTTAAAAATAAAAGCCCCAGGTCAAATGTTAATATAGAGTTCGATATCCTTTCCCATGCACTAGGCTGTGCTTCGATCTAGGTGCATTCTCATAACGTTTTCCTCCCTTCTGATTCTGATTCAAATTCGTCTTTGAACACAGAACGAAAGCTGGCAGCTTTAAAAGTGAGGGCATGCCTAACTCGCAGATCGCGGAATGGACCTAATCCACTCGGGTTTAATGTTTTATCCATTTCAGACCACGTATCACTGTCTTGAGAATAAGATTCTTTGTCTAAGTTGTATCCACATTCATATGTCCTAATACTAATAATACTCTAGGGAATGACACGGGGTATTTAATGGGAAAACAATGGATTAGGTAAATTCAAATTTATAGTGATTTTAGTTGACTAAAACTGACGCCCTCTGAACTGGAAACTTCTTCTTATTCTCCATTTCACATTTTCTGTTCTACGTTCCCAAATAAATTCCTGCTGCATTTAATTCACTCGCATCATTGGTTGTTTGCTTACTTCAGTGGTTCTGGTGGTACTGGGTACTGGGGTACTGCTGGTAGTTACTGGGTTCGTACTGGCCGTTGTTAGTAAAACGGGTGGGGGTTTCTCTGTTGATGTTGTATCGTCTGAAATTTAACGTTAATAACATTATTTATCGCTCATGGTTAAACACTTTCGTTGTAAAGGTCTGCAAATGTAGAGTTCTTCTCTTACTGAATCGAGTAGACATTTGAATTTTTGCGCATGCGTACTGATGATTTATTTAGTTCTTTCTAAACAGTTCTATTTTAGGAAATTATAAATTGTATTTGTTTTTCATTATTTCGGGATCCAGGGAATCACAGACTGATCAGGAATGGCTTGGCTGATCAGGAAGGGAGAGGTAAGGCGGCCCTTTGAACGCATGTGAATAACCTCTTGCTATGTTCAGCAAACGTGGGATGTCGCTCTGAAAGTTTTGATATTCCTTGGAAGAAATTATGAAGCAAACTTGAAACAAATCTTGTGGTATTTGTGGGATTACATATACTCAAACCAACCTCACGGTATTGATTTACAAAATGGTTAAATACTAATGACGATCAGTACTTACATGTGTGTTGGCCGCTGGTTTTGGCCAGAGCACATCCCTGAACTTTATTTTCACACTTAAATAACAATCTGATGAGAAGCCCGGCGTAAAAGGAGTTTATATTCCCAGTCCACTGAAAACAAATAGAAACCCTTGATCTTAATAATGTCACATGGAATTCAGACTCATTCAGACATCATTACAACATGTAACCAACATTTTTGCTTTGATGAAAACTATGGGACTCTTAAAATGATATTGATATTAAAGAGAGCACTACTAGGAAACCCTTTTAGTAGGAAAATATTTGCGGGAACGAACTGTTTACGCTGGGAGCCGTAGAGCACTCAAAAACCCCTAAGAAAAAAATCAGCTACGACGCCTCGCGTTCCTAAGCTTGCTTATCTCATGCTCTAAAACTCCGGCTCTTTCTTGGTGTTGCAGGGCACCTGAGGCATGAAGACAATAAAAGGCAATAGCCGCTGAGAACAAGGATTTTTGAGCTAAACAATACCCTGCAATACAAAAACCCTAACCCAGAATACAATGCATCTTGTAACACCAAGTAAAACCCAAAACTCCAAGCGTATTAATATTACAGTACGGGGACACGCGCACCGTTTTATATTATTGCTTAATTACGCATGCGTTCTTACAGTACCTCCAGAGTTTCAATAACACGTTGATTATTCGATCCAGGCTTGTCATAACTTATAACAGTAAAAATATTTCCTTCTCCTTCTTTCCATTCTCCAAAAGCATCGCGGTACTCCCAACCCACTTGTACACTACTGCTACATTCTATTATTGTTCTGTGATCTTCTCTGTCGGTGAAAGAAACATTCTGTACCATTCCTTCGATCAGCGGTATTGCTAGTAAAGACACGGATGGCTTGCGTATCGAGTATTCGCATTCTAAAGGAAAATACAATCAAAAATATAATGTTATTAGAAAGTAACTTTTTTCGCTGTAAGAGGATATTAAAATTAACTTATAACATGGCCACGATGTAACGCAGGCTCTGATTGCTTGATAAGCCTGAAGCGAGATGACGCTTTACCCCTGTCTCTACACCATAATCCTTTTCACACTGCTTTTGTTCTTTATTTATGACTATTGTTCCTGTATTCTCTAAGGAATCGAAAATTTTAATATGAAAGAATTTAAAAAACTATTATGGTATAGAGTTGGGGGTTAAACGTCATCTCGCTTCAGGCTTATTAGTGTGCGCGAGCGTGCGTCCAAAAATTATCGAAGGTGCACCCTGATGTGATTGAGTAGCATGTAATAAAGATTTCGTTAGGAACAAAATTGAAATTTATTCGATCATCAAATACTTTTTTTACGGTTTTGCTAGGTTATAAGAGCATAAGCCCTACGCAAAAATAGATATGACACGATTGCGTACGAAGAACTGGTGCTGGCGAAATGGCAAGAATAAAATGACTTATAGTATGCCTCTATTCATGTTAATTCATCCGAAAAAAGGAGCTAGTATTCTTTGGTTAGCACGACTCTTAACTTTTTAATCACTGAAAAATTGCAACTTTCTAGGTTGATTTTCATCAGAAATTGAATTTTTAACTTGATCTGTTAAATATTTACTTTCGAATAATAACTCTAAATCCATAAGTGTTTGCTAGTATTTAAATGCCTGAATGATCTAGTCCCTAATTATTATCTGAGTGATTATTTCACAAATATGACTTGTATTAACCAAAACCTAAGCTTTCGTAATTCGTTAGGTAAACAAACTTTCAGATATTCAGGTTCAATGCTTTTCATCACTTCCAGCAAATATCAAATCAATGACATCTATAAATTTATTGAAAAGGCACATTAGGTCATAATTTTTCATAGTCTTATTTATATAATATACATATTACTAATCTTATATTTTTTCGTTAGTTTTATATTTAAATTTTCCAATTTTCTTATTGCATGTTTTCTTCTTAAGACCAATTAGTAGTTTTAATTTTAGCTTGATGATATTAGGATTTTTAAATATTATTATCGTTTCTAATATTCTAAATTAGTGTAGTAGACTTAGAACTGAGAATAGTTATTTTTTAAATTGTAAATTAGATTTGCAGGGCTCCTATGGATACCAGCTATGCTGAATGGGTCAACCTGTTGAAATAAAGTTATCTTATCTTATCTTATCATATAATTATCCATAAAATACCTACATTGGCTCCTTTTCGAAAAACTGATATTTTCACATGTGAAATTAACATGTGTATTTAAATTATCAGTTTATGAGTGAAAACTTTTTATAATAATAAAAAGCTTATTAAGTTGATTTTATGGATAAATATATAATAAACAGAATATCACATGGGCGGTTTGGAGATACGAAATTTACTTTCTCGTGTCGAAAATCTCTCATTGTTGTTCGCTGCGCTCACTCGTGAGAGATATTTTCAACACTCGAAGATAAATTTCGTTCGTATCTCCGCGCGCCCATGTAACATCCTCTGTATAAGGAGAGGCTAGGATTGAATACGAAAAAAATATTGCCAACATTGGCAGAATATAATCTAAAATTTTTAAAATTCATCATTGCTCTTTTCAGTCTCAGTTCTAGCAAATTGTTATATTTTTTAATTCTTATATACTTTTCTAAAGTTTTGCTCGATATCGAAAATGGCCATTGTCTCGACAACACTTAATTGAAAAACTGACCAAAAATCAACCGAGTTAACCGATTCTGTACTCTTTTAACATTGATAACTCTATAATACTGACTGAAGAATAGTACCAGAGGCTTGACAAATGATGAGTGTTCAAGCAGAAAGTTCCTATGATTATAGAAGACAACTTACTTGTCGAGTTCATCTGGTTAAGTTCGTCCCTCGATAAACATTTCTTCTCGTTGACAATGTAGTTGGCTTGCTCATGAGGACACTTACATTTACAGCATCCTCCATCGTAACAAGTCGTACCCAAGGCTTTGCAGTAACTCACAAAGCATTTGGGGACACTGAAAGCATCGGCAACGGGATTACTGCCATTATGGCGAATAACTTCAACCTTGTTACCCAGAACAACCAAAGTGCTCGAGAGAAAAGATAAAATTGCTCCATAAGTCAAAAATGACATTTTGGAAATAATAGTTTTTTCAAAAATAATTAAAAAGAAACTCTATTTCGATTATTTCTTCGACTTGAAATCTTCTTTGGACTGTCGCTCGCTGTTTTTCCTTTTAAGTCATTGACGTAGTTGTCTCTGTACTTATACTCACATTCATCGAACCAAATAATCTATGATTTTGTCACTAATTCCACTGTTACGTCAGGTTTTCAGTATTGCTTGATATAAGTGCTTGGGATATTGGATTTAGAACTAGGTATCATTTTTCAAAATAAATTAGGTAGGGAACAGCTACACAGTAAAAACAATTTTCGTGACATAAGCTACCAACTTTTGCTACTTTTGTTTTTCTTGGGAAAAATATTAAATTTCATATCTACACGGAAGTTGAATCTCATGATCACGATAGACGTCAGTCAGGAAATTTTTAGTCTCAAACAGTTTGTTTAATTTTTTTTGTTTTAAAGATGACGAAAAATAGACATAAGGGATTAAACAGATACCATATGGTAGACAATATTGGGGACTTTTATTTTATCCCTTTATAAGGGGTAGAATAACTTTAATTAAAAACAATAATACAAATATTGGTGAATGAAAAACTGACAATTGATACCTAGATGCCTAGCGGACGTGACGTGTAACGGTACTTATAATAGTGATAATAACGTTAATCGTACGTGCCATTGATTTTCTCCGTTGCACACGCCACACACACCTATATAATATACCTATCTTCAAAATTAGATAGATTGTTATTTTTTTGGTCAAATTTTACCCAAAACACTAACGGATTATTGTTTTTGCAAATCAAAAATAACCAATTTTTGATATTAAAAAAATACAAGAATGTATTCCCTTCACGAACTTCAGGAATCATTTGCATAAACCTATTTCAAAAAACGTTGTCATCGCCAAAAGCGATAGGCAATATGCGAAACGGCGATAGGATATAGGTCATTCTAAGGTCCAAGAATAGCTGGAATGCTTTTTGTTTCTGCTTCTTATTCTCGTCAAGAATATGGACTTTCGTGTTGAGACTGTTTTAATGTTCTATGTATTCAGTCAACGACGACCATTTGCATGTCGGAATGACCTATCGCCTTTGGCAATGAAACGTTTTTTTTGGAAACTAGGTGCAGAGAGAGCCTGTTGTTGTAAACTGCATTTTCTCACAAACATTTCTTAAGAACGTTAACAGTGCCTCTTTGCACATTTTAGTTTTAAGATCCTTCAAGATTTATGCATGGTTTGCTATGCCTTACTATACGTCACGAAGTGTCAATCAAAACTGTTTACATCGATACAAAATAAGCTTTCTGTCTATGAATTTATACCTTGCTCCTAAAAATCTATAGATTTTGGTTCAAATTAAAATGATAGTTCAATGTTCATAAATGTTACAGTTTCAGACAGTCTAATATCGCTTAGAATGCAAAAACCTTGAATGGAAATAATATGAATAAACAGTGGATTCCACACAATATTTAAATGACGTTATGCAGGATCAACCTCTACCGGAACTAATCTTATCGAAAGAGGTCATTGCGTGGTTATAAATATTTCAAATATTAATAATATTAGCAATAATATTTGGATATATTTATACTCCAACTACGCTCAAATGTATAATCCTAAAGTAAAATGGTAACACTGAGTTTATGGAAAACCGATTTCATTCTCTTTGAATGAATATTTAGTCTGCAGGCTCTTGATCATTATTACCAGCGGAATCTGCATTTTCCCGCCATATTTTGTATGACTTAAATTTTTACTGGCGCCATTGTCATTTAAAGTTTTATTTCGCATTTCTGTAGTTCGTTTTACCAGTTGAGTTTTCTTTTACTGTCAAACTATAACTTTAGTTTATAGCCAAGTCTACAGTCCGTTAACATGGTCTGCTACATATAGAAGAGTAAGTACGATTTAAAAAAATATTGAGCTTTGATTCTTACCTTAGTGGTTCATTCAGTGATAGAGCCGTACGCGTTGGTTCAATGGACTTGGCTCATGTTTATAGTATTTTTATTATTTTAACAGTTAATTGCTGGAGTTTTACGTTGATGATGGCATTTATTTGTTAACTGGAAGGATGTTTGATAATCACTATGTGTTCAGTATGCTCTGAGTTGCTTAGGGACGTTAACTCTTAACTATACCACTATTTGTTTTAGTATAAATCGGTTTTCACTGCTGGTGCCGGAGTTTTGGTTCAAATCTTGCGACTCAAGTTCTGTAAGCTTGGTGTTAAGTTATTACATTATGCTTTAGGGATGCGACCAGAGTAAGAAGTGGGGGTAAGAGTGCTGGTAGATTTGGTCATAAAATTTTGCATGGGAAAATGATTTGATTGAATAAATATGGTAAACTTTAGAAAAATGTAATCTAATTCTAAACTCAGGCTAACATATTTCTTTAATACCATTATCAGCAAATATACATCTAAATTTCTTATTCTTTGTGTAAATATAATGTACATAAACAAGAAACAAAATTCAATTCTTCAAAATAAATAATCTTTTGAAAAAATAACTAATAACTATATGAAAATTTGGGTAAAAATATACATAAAATATTTCCAATAAATATTAGGTGCATTGTTATTAATATATGTTCACTAAATATAAACAGTTCAAGCACTTAAATCTTGCTCATTAAAATCATCTGGTTCAAGAACCATGTAGTCTGGAATTGTAGTAACGTTGTTATCTATAGGCTCGAGGGGTATAGCCTGTTTCTTCTCTGGTCTGTCATCGCTCGAGTCAGGTGTAACTGGTCTGATAAGGGGTTGGTATATCCCAGTGGAATCAACAACGTCATCCTCTTTTCTCTGTAACTGAGCGTACTCATGACTTGAGTTTCCAATTGTATTACTCATGTTATTTACAATGTGGTTTAGGGGTGATATGTCTCTTGGATAGTAGGCAGATGATGATCTTTTGTTTCCATAGTAACCATCTCTGGTGTGATTGATAGAATTTGTTGCAAGTGATTCCATGCTTATTCCAGGAGTTCTTATGATTAGCTCATTATCTGGTCCACGTCCATACATTGCATTGTCTAACAAAAGGAAGCATAATAGTTAAATATGCATATATACTGGGCTTGCATATGTGCTTATGCATTAAGGATAGCAATAAATGTATCTAAAAAATAATTAATTAATTGATCTGGTGGTTGAATGATGCATGAAGATGTAGATGATCAATGGTCAAGTTATTAATAATAATACTTTAATAATCATATTGAACATTTTTAACACCTGACCATTTGATGTACATGCATAGAGGTGTATGCATAGAGGCGTATGCATAGAGGCGTATGCATAGAGGGTATGCATAGAGGCATATGCATAGAGGCGTATGCATAGAGGCGTATGCATAGAGGCGTATGCATAGAGGCGTATGCATAGAGGCGTATGCATAGAGGCGTATGCATAGAGGCGTATGCATAGAGGTGTATGCATAGAGGTGTATGCATAGAGGTGTATGCATAGAGGTGTATGCATAGAGGTGTATGCATAGAGGCGTATGCATAGAGGTGTATGCATGATGTCATGCATAAGACATGTTTGAGGCCGTTATTGTGCTGACCATTACATATCCATATACAATGTTTCATTCTCACCTAAACTTCTAGCTGATGAGGATTGATATCCTTCAGTCAGTACAGGGTACACAACATACTCATAGTCATGCAAAGGATCGTTTCCATTTTGTGTTCTTGTAGAAGATTGCCCTTCAATTTCTGCAATGAAGTGTTAATTATACAAAATTTAGTAAGTGGAATATTTCATACAGACAGCAAAGAAAATATTTGTATTGGTAATGGGAGTGGAATTAAGGAAGGAGGCAGATTTTCTGTCACTCTATTTGAGCTACATATGAAATAAAATCCTTATCCTTTGATGAGCTCCCACTGCTTTTAGTGTAATAAGCCTACCTGTTCTAGAAGTGTGCTTTTTCCTCTGTCTGCACATCAATAAGAAGAAGACTAAAGATCCTATCACGACAAAAAAGATTGTAACTCCACCTGCTGCAAATGCTATCCATAATTTTTGATCAACACCAGATTCTTCTTTTCTTGGGTCTTTCTTAGGTATTGCTGTTGTTGGCTGCACAGTGGAAGTAGACATTACCTATAGAAAGGACAAAGATATAATTAGTAAGATTCTTAATCAATTTAATTAACTGAAATTATATTTTAACATCAAAGACGAAATAATGACATTTTAAAAGCTCTCAATAATTAGTATATGTAATGGGACTCCATGCATTCCAATTAAGAAATAATTGGATGAGGAAAATTCCGTGGACTGACAAAATTGGATGAGGCCATAGGCCAAGTCCAATTTGGCAGTTAGAGGAATTTTTCTAGTCTAATTATTTTTTGATTGGGGAGCATGATATCCCATTACCTATTAATTATATAGCTGCCTTATTAATCCCATATTAACAACACCTTTCCAGTTAAGAAAATACTTGGACAGTTACCTATATGGAATTAATGAGAAGCTGTATGATTATCTCAACAATAAGCTGAGCTTATTATATATATTTAGTGAAACTCTGATTAGAAATTTGCATAGAGTTTGTATCAAAAATGAGGAGTAAAATACCTTTGTTTTTGTTGTAAAAGCTGTTGTTTGAGTTGGCTGGTATTCAGTACTTGATTTTGCTTTTCTTGTAGTTTGTGATGGTTTTGGTGTTGCTGTAGTTGAGGTTTGAGGTATCGTTGTTGGGATAATGTTTGTTTGTTTGACTGCAGTTAACCAAAACAAAAAATGAAAGTATGAATAATTAATTCTATTACAGTAAGTTAATTTCTAAATAAATGAATTCATGAAGGAATTTTAATTACTACAGGGCCCACAGTAATTGTTGAAAGCTGTTGTGGTGTCCCTGCCTTCAGGGGAGAAGTATTAATGAGTGAAACTAGATTAAATGGAATCAAATGAAATGAAATAGAAGTAATTGTTAAACGAAAAAAATAAATAAAATAAAATAAAATAAAATAAATAAAATGGGAAGCAAAGCAAAGGAAAGAAGAATTTTTTCCTGAATGCAAGTTTTATGAAAAAACAAAGACAAAAAAAACAAAAACAAAAAAAAAAAAAAAAGGAAAGCAAAGAACATATAAGCCTTGACGTTGCAAGCATTGGCAAAGATAAAAATTGTAACGTGCATATTTAAAGTTACCTATGGCTAGATAATACAATGTGTGGTCCCAAAAAATGTCCATATTTTACCTTGAAGGATGTTATTCAAAAAGCCCCCCACACGCTGGAATTTCTAATTTCCTTCATAGTGGGGTAATTTAACAATTAGATTTAATATATGTTTTAGATAGAAGTATTCTCCTTTGACATTCATAGTTCTTTTTATCCTATATACCTTGAAATGTTCCTTGACTCTTGAACATCAAACACCTGTTGTCAATGTGGTCAAGGATGTTATCATGTTCACATGTTACTACAACTTTGATGATGATCCCAGAATAGTTACTGTGCAATCCAGAATACCACTAAACAAAGAAAATTGAAAGAATAAATGTTGAATATTTTAAAAACATATCAAGTTTTCTGAAGGCTCCACAGACTAAAATTATAACTTTAAAGTGATTGGTTGATTCTGACAGCATTGATCATTAATTTGAGTTATTTATTATTATTAATTATATGATATAATTCAGTTAACAAAAGATGAGTACATGATTAAAGAATAGAATATTAAAAAAAAAAAAAAAAAAAAAAAAAAAAAAAGAATTCCACATACATTAAGAAGCCATTGATCTGAATGTATCCAATGCTGTTTCAAAGTCACAGAAATTATGCCATTTTTGCCCATATGCCAAGTACCATTTTTCAGATAAAGCCATGAAGATTTGATCTTAGAACAACTGCCATCCATTTTATTTTCCAAAGGTAAAGACCCAGGAGTGCTCAAAATGTCAATTACTGGAAGAATTCCAAGAGTGGTATCTTTGAACTTAATATTACTACATCTATCTGTAAAAATTAAAAAATAATTTCATCAATTTTATTAATGTTGTTGATATATATTAATAATGCTAAAAAATTCTTTCACAAGAAATGAACAGTTGAGCATACTAGTCTTCAATTTTATTTTAAAAATAATTTAAAACTGGTGTTAATAGATGAAATAAATGTAAACAAATTATTAAAATTAATGGATAAGCCAATCGATAATCCATGTACAAATAGAGGATAAATCATAAATAGGAACAATATGATTGTTATGTAAAGTTGGTAAAATATTGTATTTGGTCAAAACGTTCTACATAAAAAAAAGACTATGATGTTTTTAAAATTCTTTCTTATTTGCGGTAATTATCTATTTTTTCAAGATAACGTTATAGTTCGCCCCTTCTACGTCATGATCTTATCTAATCATCACTGGTCTATATATGGTTATTACTTTGTGAAATCATTTACGTCATTCATGTCACAATGAGTATGATTCACCAAAACGTCGTGCTATGCCTTGTATGTGCTCATTTACTTATCTTGCACGTCTAGCTTGAAACTTTCTAACCTTTTTGGGATTAAACTTCTGATATATAATATTGTAATCGCAAGAAGAGAGTGAGGGATCGAGACTTGACAATTATTGTCGTACGATGTGTTTAATACTACCGACGGTTCGCGACCCATCACATCGAAAACTTCTTATTCTTTATTTGATAGTTAAAAATGAATAGCCTTAGTATTACACTCTATAAATACAATTAAAAATTTAGGCTATACTAAGATGGGCTAGCAAAATCACACCAATACCGAGGAAAATAACATGTAAATATTCTCATAGGGGTTCAGCTTCAAAGATAAAAAGTGTTATAATTTTTCCCCTACTAGTCTTTTTTAATCATAAAATGACATCAATGCTTCAACTTACTTTGATCGACAATGTCTTTGTTTTTCAAACAAGTGTATGTCTTGCTGTAAAATGTACTGAGTGGAGAAGGACACTGGCAGAGGCATGAGTCTGATATCCCAGAAAGTTTCTGATCAGCTTTGTATATAGAACATGTATTCGGTGGACACAGAAGTCCTTGATGAGACAATACATCGAAGGAATCGTCCTGGTTGGGCAGCCTTGTAATGCTTATAATATTACCATTTGAAGACTTCAGGGATATTAATACCAAAAGAACATAATAACGAACTATAGAAATATGGTTAAAAGTTGAAGACGGCTTTGAGTTGAGAACCATATTGGAGATTTTGATGCGAACACACCGTTCTATTCAACGCCTTTTCCTTAAAATGTTAAGACAAAGTATCAACTAACTGGATAAACCAACACTGACGTAAAACATTGTTTATAATGCAGCATCCCTTTGGTCGGATGTTGGACAGCACACCTTTGGTAGCTCATTTAAAACTTCCGCCATTACAATGAGCCTAGTCATCGGCAAGTCTTTTGATTGGCTGGTTGGCCAAGGAACAAAATAACTCACCGTGACTTCCGGGTCGAAAACCACAACCGGAAATCGAGGAAACTTCCTAAAATAATCCCTATCATTGCTACAAGAATTTAAAATAAAATTATAAAAAACACTTACCATCTAGAAACTAAATATGACAATATGTGAGAGGTTAAAAAATTTGGAATCTAAATCACATTAGAAATCTCCATTCACTTGTATTGTTAACTAAAAGTTGAAATGAAGAGTTTGATTGTCTGGGGCAGGGCAAATTCTTTGCAAACCTTTCATCCGTTGTGAAATTAGATCCCCATATCGTACTCACCCAGACCTAGAGCCAGTCGAGCCAGTTCTTAGTCTGTCATTTGACTTTCTATGCCGTGGGAGATGGGCAAGTCAGAATCTCCTGCTGGTCTCTCAGTAGAGAATGGGGACTTATCTGTCATCGAGGAAGACGGGCAGGTCGCATAGTCCTAATTCCAGGCTCGACAACCAGTTAGTCTCGTTCATAGTCTTTCTTTAAAAATTAGGAGTATTTGGCTGTGGCATTTGATGAGCCTTTCTGTAGGGCAGAACGCTATGCATCACGTGGCTGTTTCAGTGGCACTTTAAGACTTTGATTTGGCGTTCTGGCGTCTTATTAGGAAAACTTGATTAATGTAGAAATCTTTAAATTTCTTTCGTTTCGTGATGCTCAAAATGTCAACTGACTGATGAAGCGTCCCTCAAATCAGCCCCATAATACAACGCATTTCAAGGAATCCAGGACTAAAACGTATGACTACGGAAGCTTCTAGGGGACATGCGAGATGCGAGTTGTTTAATGCGAGATGCGAGTTGTTTAAAATGCGAGATGCGAGTTGTTTAAAATGCGAGATGCGAGTTGATTAAAATGCGACATGCGAGTTGTTTAAAATGCGACATGCGAGTTGATTGAAATGCTACATGCGATCGAGTTGCTGATTCCATTGCGAATGACGTCATTTCTTCCTGATATCCGAGTCTAAGTAAAGTAAGTATTCCCTAGTTTCCTTTCGTTTTTTTTTAATATGTTCAAATATACAGAGCTTTTTTTACGTTTCATTACGGGCTGAATTCCTTGCACTTTGTTTTGAGGACTTACTTAGAAGCTATTAGATGTAACCAGTATCTAGTGAATGCAGGACGATGTCCAGGACTGAGATTATTACGATTATTAAGACTTACTTTCAACTCGCATCTCGCATTTTAAACAACTCGCATCTCGCATGTCCCCTAGAAGCTTCCGTATATACCTGTTTCACAGTATGTTATTATAGTCAGAGCATGAGTATTTTAATTCTTTATCTTGCATGCTAGTTACGTTAAATTGAGAGCAAGAAGCACCAGTTTAAGAGAATTTGTCGCCATCTCAAGTAACAGAACTAAAAATTCCGTCATTAGTCTTTAACTAATGTGTGAACGGTTTGGAGTGAAAGTAAACCAAATAACTTCTGTTTTTCCGCTTGAAAGTGGATAGTTTGAACAAAGGCACTAGGACACCGAATGTGGTTGGATTTCTATAGGTTTTTTTCCTTTCCATTATTTGAATTAAATTGTGTCCGTGTTCCTTCGCTGTTATAATGCAGACGTTTTCTGCCAAAGGTCAAACGGTTTGAGCGTTACTTCTTTAACGGCTGTTCCGTACTTGACTCTGTTTGTACCAACAACAACAACGCGACCGCGCGATGCTCCTCACGTCAGTAATATTCAACCGTCCAGAGTTAATATGGTTAATCAAATTCACCTTAAGTTCCATATAGAGCCATGGAACTTAAGGTGAACTTAAGCTAAGCAAAGTTCTCGCGGCCATGTTCAATAACATACGTAAACTCGTACAAACGTTTGAAAAGCTGCCAAATTCACAGCTTCAATACTCATAACTGGCTATTTTTATTATGAAAAAGAAAACAATCTGAGAGTCGTTTAGATTCGGCATAGGGTAAAACATGGACTGGACTCTTGGACTCTTGGACTCTTGGACCCTGGACTCTTGGACTATTCTTTGGACCCATGTTTGAACCATTATATTTCTTATAACTATCGGTCATTATATTCATTAGTTTTTTATTTTTAATCACTTGTAAGGTTTTTATTTTGCTGCCATATGGCCGCGTTCAAATCAATTTATAGATAAGTGAAATTGTCATGGAACGACTTCTAAATCAAGCTTTGAATGAGCACAAGTCAAAGTAACATTTTCAAATGAAAGGCTATGCTATGTTGTGGGGTTTTTATTGTCTTTTTTTGTCCTATGACATTCAGCATCGTAACAGAAGAGCGCGGTAAGAATGTATGGCCAGACTGACTGTTTGCCAGTGTATGTGGTTGAAGGGTTGTACAAAGGGATCTCAACGTATAGGCTGTCTTTATACTTTGTATTGCATGCACGTGACTAGCATAGCCTTTCATTTGAAAAAGGTTACTTTGATTTGCGTTCGTTCGAAGCTTGATTTAGTAGTCGTTCCATGACAATTTCGCTTATCTATGCTCTGTGTGGTTGCAGTAGTGCTGAGGATTGTGTTGTAAAAGATACATTATTTTATGACCGTGAAGAATGGTAGTCCGTTTTCGAAGCAATGTTTTTATTTTTTTCGGCTAGAGTTATACTTTACGAATCTGTCGTCAAGTATCATTTTACACATGGGAGATAAAAGCAAGCTCGGTATGCATGCAAATAAATTGATTTGAACGCGGCCATATGGCAGCAAAATAAAAACCTTACAAGTGATTAAAAAAAAGACTAATGTATATAATGACCAATAGTTATGAAAAATATAATGGTTCAAACATGGGTCCAAAGAATAGTCCAAGAGTCCAGGGTCCAAGAGTCCAAGAGTCCAGTCCATGTTTTACCCCATGCCGTTTAGATTCAAAGCTAACTAAGATAATACTTGCGTTGCTCTTTGTGGAGATTAACTAAACAAACAGTTAGGATCGCAGTTAGGGTCGCAGTTAGGATCGCAGTCAGGATCGCAGTTAGGATCCAAGTTTGGATCTCGATCGGACTCGCAATTTGGATAGCTTATTTCATAAAATATTTGAACATTTTAGATTTAATTTTCAAATTACACTCAAAAGGACCTCAAACTTTACACTACATTATCTACGGGATTTGCGATCAGATTATTAAACAATTGCAATGTAGAGATAGACAAACTCCCCAGAAAGCAAACCGCTAAGGAATTTACGGGGCAAATGAATTTAAAGTCGAGAGATTTTGATTTATTGTGAAAACGCGGAGCAAATAACCAAGTCATTACTGTAAATGTTTTTTTACCTTAAATAATGGCGGGATTCAAAGACCGCGCAGGTTACATTTGATGAATTAGTATTATTCATCAAATGTAAAAATAAATTGCGCATGTGAACTGAATTGGTCACCCTGTGTTCACGTTATTTGCTGTATGGTTACCCTGTGTTACAGTAAAATTACTTGGAAACCTCAGTTCGAATTCAGCAAAATATAGTCGGCAAAATCAAAAGTAAGTGCTGAATCCATTTATACTTCTGCCAGATAAAATTTTTGATGATCCTGGCAAGCGATACTGACTGCGATCCTAACTGCGATCCTAACTGCGATCCTAACTGTAAAAATAGCTAAGCTCGCGTTTTGTGATAGTTCGACCAAACAAATAAAGAAATAGTTTAATGTAGTTTAATAACATCTAAGATCATCTAAGTTAAGTTAAGTGTAGTTCCTTTCCAGATTAGTTTCTCAAACCTTTTTTAAATTTTCAATCACGTTTTTTACGAGTCCACTCTTCTAGTTTGTGCCCAAAGACAAATCCTATCAATTGAGAGACCTCATGGTTACCTCGAGTCATTAGACTTTTAAAATTATACCTCTTTTTGCTGTGCAAAAGGCATAAATTCTGACGTTTATCGAAGTATCTGGCGCCTACCACTCCTTTTTCAATACTGCTCGCGCTGGGACGGCAGTTGACTGAAAGTTCGTTATATGTGTGACGTGGAACGCCCTGATTTTGATGCAAGTCAACTGTCCATTTCCGCCAAGTAAAAAACAACGGCAAAATGTACCACATCAGTAAAATATCCACAAAGTTCCACCAGAACGGGAAAAGAACAGGAAAAGGCAACAGTAAGACCCGGGACTCGTAAATGGACATGCATCACAGATACGTGATTGTATTGGCTGCCATTCTTTGTTGTCTTCTCGATAACTCGTATGAAGGTCTGTAGTTTATGATTATCATCCATTCAACAAATCGCACATAGATTTCCATTGTCTGTCCTCTTATTGATCATAGATGACGTCTTAAAATGTTCAAAACTAAAGTGGAACCACGAGCTCTATGTGCGATCTGTTTTTTACAACAAACTGGGAAATGTTTACAAAATAAAATAAGCGAAACGTTTTTCGAAAATTTGTCATTCAAAGGAAAGCAAGGCGATAGACCAAACAGCTCCGATTATTGTGAGCTTTTGAATATTTTTACTAAGATAGTTAGTTTTCATGATCATTAGAGGACAGAGAACAGAAAGTAAAACGAAGGTTTTTCGGTTATTTTTTACTTTTGAAAACTTCAAAGGTTATTTTATAACTTACAAAAGTTTTTTTCATAAAACACGTCAACATTTCACAACCAAACTTCCTACACTGTGATTGGCTAATTTTGACAGTTCTTTGACAGCCACTGTGAAAGAATGCTTGCTATTGGTCAAAACGTTTGACGTTTACTTATGAATGGCTTTTTTAGCTAAGTCGAAAAGAGTTTGAGTCAGAACTCAAAGGTTCTAAAAACGAAGCTTACTAATAAGTTCAGCTAAGAAAAGCAATGTCATTTTCGCTTGACAGCATAGACATTCACGTTCTGGATGGAGCAGCCATTGAAGATCGACTCTGGAATGGAGTTAATGGCCATCTCAGACTGTACAACCTGTACAGAAGTGGAAGCAGACGAAACAGCCCTGGGATCTCGATCAAGCCTTCTACTCTCGCCCTCTGAATCGGTCAATGCACTGGAAATCACGTCCGAGCAGGTCTTTAGTTGCTGGACCGATGGTCTTCTGTTATAAGATAGAATACTCTGTTCATTGGTATGTCCAGAGATGCTCATTATGTGACGAGTCGGGATTCCAGAATTTGACCACATTGTGATAGCTGTTGCTCTGACGCTGTGGTTCGTGTAGACTTTTGACAAGCCGGCTCCCATAGAGATTGACTTCATCATATCACCCAACTTGTTGACACCTAGAGGCTTATTTTCATACCACACTTGGTCCTCTGGTGTAAAGATTGGCACTGGTCTTTGAAAGAACGCTTGTTGTTTGGGGTTAAGTTTTGAAAGATAGTACTTCAGGTTTTTGGTCTGCTCCTCGTGAGTCATGGTTGCATATTCCTTTCCTTCACCGTCAAGATCAAAAGTAAAGCTTTCTCGGCGGAGCTGTCTTTGGCTCTGGCAACCACGGCGGCACCAATACAGGGTCACTATGAACCACACTCGCCGAAGGAGGCCGTAAGGATTCTCGTGGCTCAAAAAAGGATTTTTCTTGACTTTACTCACATCTGCTGGCTCAATGACTGGTTTGTGTTTGGTATTTTGTTTCTGTTCTCTTTTGTTGACCTTCAGCTTGCTCTCCAGTATCTTGTTAGAGCTGTAAAATGCTGGGTTGTTAGTGAGCTTCATTGCTTTACCATTGACTGCAAAATGGCGTTCAACAGCATTCCTGAACCCAAGCAGCGAAGAGCGGCTATACTCTTCACCTTTCTGGTTTCTGGCCTCTGCATAAAACCTCCTTAGGATATCATTTAGATAGCTCGGTCTCTGTTAGATCCAACAAGGGTTTGCAAAATTTTCGCTCATGGCACCATTCTGAAAATTGCATCAACAACTCGTAAGTAACTAAAAGTGAAAGTAAGATTATTTCTGTAGATTTCTTTATCCTTTTCAATATTAGCTAGGTTTTAACGCATATTTGCTTGAAAAAAATGAGCTGACCTACCTTGCAACAGTTTCAATACCCATTTGGTGTTTCTTTTTGTGCCCTTCGCGTTAGCACTTGACACAAGCTCATTCAAGTCTTTTTCTTCGCAAGTTGCTAAGCGAGATGAATTTTTCACGTCTTCCTCAATCTTTTCTGCCTTCAGAACTAAATATTCGTCGGCAAGACTATCAGAAAGTAAGATTAAATTCAAAGTTTGGTTCCTCTTCTGGTTCCATTGTCGACTTTTATTAGCAAAATAAATTCGCAAAATCACAGTCCTTACGATAAAATCCTACCGACGAGTCTTGGTTTCAAAAACATTAAGTCATCCATGTGTCTGTCCTCTTATTGATCATAGCTCTCAGCCAATCAGAATGTGTTATTTACGTGAGTTGTTGTAAAAAGATGTGCTCGCGAGGTCGAGTGTGTTAATCTTATGTGTTAAAATGTTGCTCAAGTTATTATTTCTATTATAGCTATTCTCTTTTCTTTCTTTTCTCTTTTTTTCTCTTTCTTTCCTTCTTTTATTTTTCCTTCAACTTTTTTCTAAATCCGCAAATAAGGAAAACCTTATTAGGAAGTTCGTGGGCATTGCTCGCGCGCATTATTTCTACGCATAAAATTAGTACACTTGTGCTCATCGTTGATGAAGTCAAGTCATTCGAATAATTAAAAGAAAACAAGTTTTTAACTTCAAACTCTCATAGTTCCAAAACGAAGTCGGCGAACCTCCATCTTTTATTTTGGTTTTAAAAGTATTTTTATGAATGCCTAACTTGACAGGAGAAATATAAAAAAAACTAACTATAAGGTCAAAACGAAACACATTTTTTGCATTATTCGAATAGAAAATCACGTATCGTATGTCCACAGATGTAGCACAATTAGCCTTTAATGTCATAATTCTAAATTCTTTAAATTCTTTAAATTCTAATTTTTAACAGAAAACTTTAAATGCTCAGCAATTATTAGGTAGTTACGAAGGCAGCACCTCCTCAGTTATTTTAAGACCCTGAGTATAAGCCAGTTCCGTAGATAGTTTAGCAGTTTGTTTTCAGTGCGCATGCAATTTTAACCCGAATTTCATACAGTTTTGTTGCAACCTTTTGTTCTTGATTAAACAAAAGAAGGTGAGAAATTAGGGATAAAATCGCATGCGCACTGGAAACGATTTTTAAACTATACGAACTGGTTTATCGGTCGAGGCTTGATCCACGTCCTCCCTAGCAACAGTCCAATGCGTAACCAACTGATCCAACCAAGATTCTTTTTATATTTTCAGAAGGAATAACGATTGTCAAGAAGCCATATAGCCAATATGATGTCCAAGAGGGTAGCATTTTCCCTCTGCCATGCAAGGCCGATTCACCGGATGGGGACCCTATTTCATATAAATGGTTATTCAATGATGCACTCTTAACGTACGATAGTTACAGGGAATGGCAAGCATACGATCATGAGCTACAGCTTCGAAATCTAAAAACAATACACTCTGGTAATTATACATGTGTAGCGTACACCACTGGAGAAAGGATATCGGAAGCTTCAGTAAGCACAAACGTCAATATAAAGGGTAAGACTATTGAGGTATATAGACGAAGCGAGTCTAGCGGGGGGCGTTTGCGTTTCTCTTCATATCCACAAGTTTCCCTCATGAATGAATAAATGATTTTTTTGGCGCCGAAATTCAAGTGCAAAGTGTTAACCTGTCAAATCCAAAGAAAAACTAAACAGGATTCAGAATAACTTCGCATATTTCAAAAGTGGTAAAATCAGTTAAAGATTTTTAATTTCTTGACCATTTTTTGTGGGGGCGGCAAAAAAAATACCAAAGTATTGAAATTGTGCTGCAAGAAATCACTACAAGTCATGGTATCACCGTATACTTGTTTAATTGCTTATCATGTATTAAACCAACTACGGGGCACACTAACCATATATTCTCCCTCAGATGTGATCAGGAATTCCTGACCACTTTTTACAAAACACCATCTCGACTAGCGGCTCTGTATTTTGCCTCAGATGTGATCAGGAATTCCTGACCACTTTTTACAAAACACCATCTCGACTAGCGGCTCTGTATTTTGCCTCAGATGTGATCAGGAATTCCTGACCACTTTTTACAGAACACCATCTCGACTAGCGGCTCTGTATTTTGCCTCAGAGATGATCAGGAATTCCTGACCACTTTTTACAGAACACCATCTCGACTAGCGGCTCTGTGTTTTGCCTCAGAGATGATCAGGAATTCCTGACCACTTTTTACAGAACACCATCTCGACTAGCGGCTCTGTTTTTTGCCTCAGATTTGATCAGGAATTCCTGACCACTTTTTACAGAACACCATCTCGACTAGCGGCTCTGTATTTTGCCTGATTCCTTACTACTTTTTAGCAAGGAAAGCCTAGGTTTTTTTAAAGAGATACAGTACTCCGTTTATGATAAAGGTTCTAGCTAAACAATTTTAACCTTGTAATTTCTTATATTCCAGTTTTAATTTTTGGCAGTTCAATGTTGCAATTTGTTCTTATCGTTCAGAGTAAAATCTGTTAGCAGTATACAAGATTTTGGAAGCTCATCCGTCCATGGTTCAGGGGGGAAACCAGACATCCAAGGTTCCTCCACGATCCCTTCCAATAGCACATCTTGAAGTTCTCGTCGGCCATTACCAATGATCGGTGGCTTGCTATTTGCTTGACAGTGTTCTTCAAGTTTGAATTTGTCAACAGAACAGTGACAATGCTCACATTAAATTTGACACCGCTTATTCTATTTTGAAGCCAGGAGTTTTGTGTTTGTTTATGGTTGGTAGATTCGGGACAAAGAGCATTAGGAAAACTTGTCTTAAACTCTTTTTACGATTGGTCTAAACCCTCCTCTACTGGAAAGCTTTGATGGCAAATGCGACAATCTTTTTCCGGATTCTTTTTCTTTTGTTACGTACAACACAGGTTACAATAGTAGCGTCAAAAAATGTTGAAATTCTGCCTCGATTCTGCTATACCATCATTTCAAGTTCCTTGCTTTCAGATAAGAAGAAAAAACTTGATTTGACAAATAACTGCATTTACCTTTAGAGATCTCCTGGTCTTTACTTTTGCCTAATGCATCCACATCTTGTGGTTTTGTATCTTGTCCTGAGCGAGGTGTGCTAGATGTCGAAATTTTATCATAAGGACCATTCCCAGATGAATGGCGGTTTATTGGCGTTGAGCAGTAGATAGGATCAGTTCGCGTCCTTCCAAAAAGAATAGTTTCGTTTTCAAGTTGATCCTTCTTGGGCGATGAGCAGTCCGTAGAATGCTCGGATATATATTGAAGCTGGGCTTTTAGCATTCGTGGCTGGGGAGAATTCCTCAAAGCTGGAATTAGTGGAATACCTACTATGTCAAACGAATCATCTCCAAAGCTGCTATCCGTAGGAATATTCTTGAGGCTGGAACAAGACTTCTCAATAGGCGATTCATTAACAAAGCTGCTGTCAGAAGGGATGTAAAAAACTGTATTCTTAGTCACCGTCTTCACTGGCGATCCGGCCTTACTGAAGCTGCTGTCGTTAGGGATGCTTTTATCTTGGTGTAAATTATTCAATGGAGATCAGTAAACGAACTCATTACCAAATCATTACTAGTTTCTATAATTTTTTGTCTTTTCTGAGGCGACGAATGTGCTTTGTCTTCATTCATGGTGATCGAAGACTAAATTTGACGAAACGTTCAGTTACACAAAGAACCGTTGATTGTTATGTTATTTGCAAATCAAAATGCCGCCAAAATTTGCACGTGACAGGACACACACAATGAGTTTTTCAACGTCTTCCTGATAAAGAAGATCTCCAGAAACTGTCAAAAGGGCATAGATGAAAGATGACATACAGCTAGGAATACTAAATGATTTTTTGGCATCATCGTTTGAAAAATATTTTAGTTAATATTTTATACAATAATATATCAAACATGGACAGTTTTTGTTCAGCAGAGGATATCTTTTTGCAGTATGTCGAAATTTACCTTTTTAGTTTGTAAAACCCTTAGTGAAGGTCATGAGTTCATGGTGTGCATTTGATAGAGTCCAGATACATGTCCTGTGGCTATTCTGGACATGCTAATTGCTTATTACTTACATAAAGGTCATTTCTTCGTTCTGACCTAAAATATATAATCCACGAGTTAGTCTCTCCGTACTCAGTACCGCTTACAGTTGTATTTCAACATGGCTTCATCAGCAGACATTTCGTGCAGAATGAGAGCCCTTACATTTTACATTCAGGTACTAAAGAACAACCTAAGAACTAAAAAGGGCAGTGCTTGGGCAAAATCCTTCACTGTTAAGCTTCTGCTACACAAAAGTCATAAGGTAGGAAAGGTCATTGAATAACTACTTCATAGATTTGGACATCATTCAGTAATTTTATATATTCGATCTTTTTTTTGTTGTCATAGTTTAACTGCTAAAATGGCTACAGGATGCTAGATATAACGCTATGTGAACCTTGGCCAGATGGAAAAGATTTTGCGGCAAAGGCTTCAGCCATCTTAGGGATCGAGGTGCTTGAAAGTGCAATGCCGACAACACCATTAGGAAGCCTAAGCAAAGGACCACAAGCAAAGAGAGTGCGCCGCGAAACTAGGCAAAAAAGCGCTGAACTATCTGTCGAGCCAAGGAATGATCTGCCTGTCTCACCGAGTGCTAATCTCCCTACAGCCCTAGCACATTTATCTGAAGTAGAAACAGCAGATCAGCAGATTCCCGAGCAGTTATCCACTTTCCTTAAATTTGCCATTAAAGTTGACGGTAAGTTCCAAAAAAAAAGGTGCAATATTACGTTACACTAGGACACTGGGTTCTTATACGCTTTTGGTACTTACGACATCTTTTTTTTAAAATGGGGGCGTTATTCATTTTTATTATTTTATTTTTGTGCTTGTCATTGTAGTGACCACCAAAGTGTTAACAAGCTCTTTAACAGCACCGAGAGCGGAATACGAGTTACGTGGCGTTGACCACGTTATTGTGAAGCAGCTGAAAGAGCAGATGCTCAACAACCCTGTTCCTGGCCAAAAGCCGTTAATAGTCGTGGTAAAGGGGCTCCACAGAATAGAAGATTTCGAAGCTGAGAACATTGATTCTTATGAATTGGAGGTCGTTATTGGCGGAAACCATCGGCGCGTGGCTATGGCAGAACTCAACGAGGAGCATCAAGATTTGTACCCACTCAAATCGGTGGATGACATCTTGTTTAGAGGTATGGATTCATTTACTATAAATACATAAATTAATGGCTAAATGTAAGAGTATGATTGACGGTTAAAGTAAAAGATGAGAAAGACTGAGAGAATCATGATAAAGCAATAATGTTTTTCTATTTGTATCTTTTTCGTTGAAGAAATGCTCACCAACGCAGCGATAAAACTGTGATCAGGCACACAATAACATGGACCAGTTCAGTCATGAACTCACGCCTCAAGATAAGGTACGTAAACTAAGTAGTTTAATAGCTTTAATAGTAGTTTAATAGTTTAATAGCGTAGGCTAGTAGGTTAAAACAAATGCTCCGCCAAACAATGTTTGAGTAATGGAATAGTATACGTGATTTGTATGGTGGTTGGTTAACTTCAAAAAGTAGAAATCGCTTAGAAATCTTACAATACGTGAGGCCACGAAAAAAATATCGAGCAGCCAAAAATTCAAATATTCCCGTAAAATATCGAATGGTTCATCCCTTAAGACGACTGAAACCTGAGATGCGCTATTTTTTTTAATGCATTTTCAGGTGAACTACTAAGGATTGCCAAAGAGAAGAAATGGCAACTATTTGTCATAACGAAGAATGCTGGACGCATAGCAACTTTGAAGGCCATATATATTATTACAAATTCTGCAAATACAGAGCCGCTAGTCGAGATGGTGTTTTGTGAAAAATGGTCAGGAATTCCTGATCATCTCTGAGGCAAAAAACAGAGCCGCTAGTCGAGATGGTGTTCTGTAAAAAGTGGTCAGGAATTCCTGATCATCTCTGAGGCAAAAAACAGAGCCGCTAGTAGTGATGGTGTTCTGTAAAAAGTGGTCAGGAATTCCTGATCATCGCTGAGGCAAAATACAGAGCCGCTAGTCGAGATGGTGTTCTGTAAAAAGTGGTCAGGAATTCCTGATCACATCTGAGGCAAAATACAGAGCCACTAGTCGAGATGGTGTTTTGTAAAAAGTGGTCAGGAATTCCTGATCACATTTGAGGCAAAATACAGAGCCGCTAGTAGGGCTGGTGTTCTGTAAAAAGTGGTCAGGAATTCCTGATCATCTCTGAGGCAAAATACAGAGCCGTTAGTCGAGATGGTGTTCTGTAAAAAGTGGTCAGGAATTCCTGATCATCTCTGAGGTATTTTGAAGTCACTGAATTAAACAAGTAATGTATTTACGTGTGTCACGCGTTTTTTGAGCTCAAGTAAGGGGAAGGTATCCTAGAGTATAAATTTGCCGATATAATTATCAAAAATTTCCAATTGGCCAAAACTAGAAACTTCTTTCTTAGGATGTCCCATTACTATTCATTGAGTAAAAGCATTAAAAAGTAAATAAATTGCCTTTTTTTAAACTTTTCAGTAAAAGCAAATGGTATTCAATTCATTTTTGCCGCAAAGTTGGCAAAGTTATTTAAAAATTCTTTGAATTTGACGCCAACACGGGTTTTGAAATATGCAAAGTTATTCTGAATCCTGTTACTATTAACTACCATTTGTCAAATCGGTTGCATTGTTTCATTCTTGTCATGCATTTTATTTTTTTAAGAAAAACTAAAGATTGTCAATAGGCCGGTTAATACAACTCTAAAGGTCGTCGAAGGTTCCTCCTTGAGTCTGCCATGCAGGGCCAATTATCCAGACGACGACGGCAAAGTTAAGTACAGTTGGTCCTTCAATTGGGAAGAAATAGATTATGACAATCACATTGAATGGCGGGCAAGCGATTATAAGCTATTGATTAAATCTGCACAAGTAAAAGATTCTGGCATCTATTCATGTTATGTCACAGCCTATAGCTTGGGTTTCGGCGCGGTTTATATTGACATTGACATCACGATATATGGTAAGTAAAACTACCCCTTGTATGAAGATTAACTTTAACCTTCTTTTTTGCTAACGCGTTCGAAACGTCAGTACATCTCAAAACATTTTAGCACGGTTTTTGAGTTCCTTTCATATTACAGAGCTGTTTTCGTAACTACTTCTCAGGATTTTAAAACTGACCCTTAGTATTGGTCTGGCCGAGGCTTGATCCACAACCTTCCTAATAACAATCCAATGCTCAATCAACTGATCATGCTGAGCCAACAAAGACTCTTTTTATATTTTCAGAGGGAATAACGATTGTCAAGAAGCCATATAGCCAATATAATGTCCAAGAGGGTAGCATTTTTCCTCTGCCATGCAAAGCCGATTCACCGGATGGGGACCCTATTTCATATAAATGGTTACTCAATGATGCACTATTAACGTACGATAGTCACAGGGAATGGAAAGAACACATCCATGAGCTACAGCTTCGAAATCTAAAAACGATACACTCTGGTAATTATACATGTGTGGCGTATACCACTGGAGAAAGGGTATCGGAAGATTCAGTAAGCACAAACGTCAATATAAAGGGTAAGACTATTGAGGTATATAGGGGAAGCGAGTCTAGCGGGGGGCGTTTGCGTTTCTCTTATGATACCCACAAGTTTCCCTCATGAATGAATAAATGATTTTTTTCGCGCCGAGATTCACTGAAGTGCAAAGTGTTAACCTGTCAAATTCAAAGAAAAACTATTAACTACCATTTGTCAAATTTTTATATTTCAGAAGTCATTATTTTTATTTTTCAGAAAAACTAAAGATTGTCAATAGGCCGGTAAATGCAACTCTAAAAGTCATCGAAGGTTCCTCCTTGAGTCTGCCATGCAAGGCCAATTATCCAGACGACGACGGCAAAGTTCAGTACAGTTGGTACTTGAATTGGGTAGACATAAATTATGACAATCACACTGAATGGCGGGCAAGCGATTATGAGCTATTAATTAAATCTGCACAAGTAAAAGATTCTGGCATCTATACTTGCAATGTCTCAGCTATAAGCTTGGGTTTGGGCACGGTTTCAATGGACATTGACATCACGATATATGGTAAGCCGGAAAGACTACCTCTTGTATGAATGATCTACTTTAACCTTCTGTTTTGCTAACGTTCGAAACGTCAGTACAGCTTAAAACATTTGTTACACAGTTTTAGAAGTTCCCCTCTTGGAGCAGTTTTTGTATGACTGTGAAAAATTCGCTACCGAATGCTTGCCTTTCCGCGACCGTGATGTTTTTAAAAAAATTTTAATTGGGAGGATTTTTTCTCTCGCAATGCGATTGGTCTATCATTGCCATGACCCTGGCGTGACCTTGTCCTCGCCGTGTTCACACCGTGTTTCGCATGGTCTTTTCATTGCATGGCGACTAAATTATCTTGTAATGTGATAGGGGTGGCGTATGCCTTGTCGTGTCACGTCCGTGTTCGTGCTGTGATATTTACAAAGTCGTACGAAATCTGCTTTATTTGTACGATTTGTTGTATTCGACACACCAATTCAGTCCCAAACAGCTAGCCATTAGTTTATCTGTCTGTATATTGATTCATGCACTGAACATTTTGGAGTTCTAAATTACCGCTGTGTTCCTTAATAGCGGAGCGCAGTCATACTAAAAATAGCTTTGCATAATTAGACCCCCCGGCGAGATTCGGACAAACAAACCGATAGTTCACTGTGTATTACTGTGAATGAGTACGCTTCAACCCAAAAAAATCGCGATTTCATTGCAAGATGGTCACTACGAAACACTGTTGTTGGGGACAGTGTAAAAATGACTCGAGATACCCTGACAAACTGCCCAGATCGTTGAAAGAAATGGCAGATTTGGGCAAAAAGATATTTCTCCCTTTTCCGAAGCCATGGAACGATCTTGAGAGATGCCAACGATGGGTTAATGCCTGCTCTCGCGAAGATTTCACTGTAAAATGTATCACAAAAGACACGTATATTTGTGTAGAACATTGGCCTGGAGAAAAGGGACCGACCACAGAATTTCCAGACCCGTTGAAAGCGAATCTTTCGACTAGCGGAGTGGCGAAGGCAACACGAAAGAGAAAGCTCCCCAAACAACGACAACAGGCTGAACAACAGCAGACAAAGAAGTGCTGTGCTACCAACGATACTCCCATTGAAAGTCAAGACTATCAAGAAATTATGGAGGAGAACTGTCTTGTACAAGATGAAGGGAATTATTTAGAGAATAATAAGGCAACACAAACGGACGTAACAAAGCACGAGCTGGCAAGTAAAATCGAGAACATGATTTTACGTAATGAGCTCCAGTCTGGCTCATCTAGCGCCCCCAAAGTTATAAGCAATATATCTTATGAAGTCGTTGTGCACCATCCAGACCAAATGAAACATTTTGTTGGCCTCACATCGTCACAATTTGAGATGCTTCATGAGTTTCTTAATGATGTTTGCCCTCTAGAAACAATCTCATATTGGGGTTACAAAGATCGAAAGATATCAAAAGTAAAGTGCCAGCGAGGAATGTCCAAGTGGTCTTCTCGAGAGAAGCTGTACATTTGTCTCTTGAGGCTAAAAACTGGATTCACCATCAGGACGTTGTCTGTATTACTCAGTTCTCCCGACAAGGAAATCAAAGATAGCTATATCAGAGTAATATTTACAACGTTTATTCAAACCATTTTCCATCATCAATACTTGGATCGAGAACATGATTATTGCCTGACGATAAACAATTATTCACGCGTGCGATTAAATCGCTTCGTTTACCGCTAAGTTTCAACCCTCTGCATTTCAGCCAACGTTTCAGCTGCTCTAATGTATAGTTATCCGGCTCGCTTTCAAATTTTGAACCAGGAACGCCATCATTTTCATTGAGAACAGTGATAAAACTCGACGTAATTTTCGAAGTTGCCGCCATGCCATCTCTTAAAGGCTGATTTGTTTGTCCGAATCTCAGCAGGGGTCACAATTTCGTGACGTCACGACTGCGCTCCGCTATTGCAGACTCGTTTACTCAGGGTTAACCTTGAATCAGTGTCTAAATATTCACAAATACCAACGATAAATTAAATAATGCATAGTTTCAACAATACAAACACTTTGAAATTTCACGGACCTTTACTGGAAAGCATAACTATTCTGTATAAACCCTGAGCAACCTACTGTAATAGAATTGTTTCATTCTTGTCATGCATTTTATTTTACAATCATAAAGTAAGACATTCAATATTTTTATATTTCAGAAGTCAATATGTTTATTTTTCAGAAAAACTAAAGTTTGTTAATTGGCCTGTGAAAAGCTCTGTAAGCGCCAAAGAAGGTGCCTCCTTGAGCCTGCCATGCGAGGCCAATTATCCAGACGATGAAAACAAAGCTCAGTACAGTTGGTCCTTGAATTGGTCACCCTTAAATTATGACAATAACATTGAATGGCGGGCAAGCGATTATGAGCTATTAATTAAATCTGCACAAGTAAAAGATTCTGGCATCTATACTTGCAATGTCTCAGCTATAAGCTTGGGATTGGGATGGGTTTCAATGGACATAAATATCACGATACATGGTAAGTAAGACTAGCTCCTGTATCTACTTTAACCTTCGTTTTTGCAAACGCGTTCGAAACTTCAGTGCAGCTCAAAAAATTTTTGCACGGTTTTTAAGTTCCCCTCATAGAGCAGTTTTGGTATGAATGTGAGAAATTCGATGCCCTATGCTTGCTTTACCGCGACCGTGATGTTTTTTTGGAATTTTGATTGGGAGGATTTTTTTCTCTGAACTTTGATTGGATTGAGAGTAAATTCTCGTGCAATTTGACTGTGCTGGCGTATGCCTTGCCGTGCGCCGACCGTATTTGTGCTGTGAGCTTTAACTATTCTGCATAACTATTCTGCACAAAATCAAGGCTAACCCTGAGCAGCAGAGAACTCGAAACTGGAGTATTCTATATATCTATCGGATAGTTGACTGGAAAAACCTATAGATTTAAAAAACATGGCCAACTTTTTGAAGATAAATGATTTTCGTATCGAATTTTGTTTGTTTAATTATGACTGTTGATCATAATGCTATAAAACGTGAAGAGGAATCTGTGCTCTTGTTTCAGTGACATTTTCTGAGATAGCGAACATGGTGCATTGTGGTTATGGCTATTATTTGTTCATCATGCCATATATGGCGTTGTTTGTGCCCAAGCTAGACCATAATGCATCATGTTTATCGAACTCAGAAAAGGCCTTTGTACAGTTCAGTGCTGTTTCACGAATACATTCTGCATGAACGCTATTGAGCTTTAAATTGCTACCAATACCGTTAAAATAAAGCGAAAAATGTTTTTAGTCAACCTCTAGCTGGACAACAAATACTGTCACAAAGAAAGAACAAAATGACACCTTTTAGATACATGTATTGACTTTTCATTTTGTTCCTTCAACTATTGTCTCATTTGCTGCTTTAAATAACTCAGTGCTTTTCATTCAGTTGGACCCAAAAGTCATTTTCCCGTACGTAAGAATGACATCACAATAAACTCTAAATACTGACAACCGTTTTTTCCGGTGTTTGATTTTAGCGGAAAGATTTTCCTTTACAGCATGGGGCGCATGGAGCGAATGTATATCCAATTCTGGCTCTAACATAGGCAACCGGACTCGTTTTCGCACCTGTGTTACGTCATCAGAAATAGAGGCACCCGGTAGATGCAGCGGCAATTCAAAACAGGTTGAGGACTGCGACATCGAATTTTCTACTCCTATAATTCCTTTAAGCGCACCCGCTAATAGGAGCAAAGAAGAAGCCATGGTTGGAGTGAGAGAAACAACAGTTTCAACACCTACGAAATCTAAATTTTTGAATACTTTCTATGGGAAACTGGCTTTAGGAAGTTCAGTGGTAATAGTGGTCGTGATATTAGGCTGTGCTGTCTTTGTTCTCATGTAAGTAACACTTTAACTGGGTCCCAGGTAGTTTGCTCTTTTTCCTTGCGTCATTTCCGGTTTTAGGTGTTGGCTGACAAGATCTTGTCATGCAGTGCGTTTTTACATACAGTTCCTTATAAAATATTCAATTATATATTTCATGCCATTTCTCGTGTGTCACACGTTATGAGCTGAAATTTTGTCTCTGCTCATATACCGAAGTGCTCTTTTTATTTCTTGTTTGCAGGACTGCTCGTTTAAGGGGTATCGCGGCTCTTGACCTGATAGTGGAAATGGCCTATTCTAATTGGATAAACCGTCATCTTGTCGTAACCTGATGATTTCGCCACTGCTGTGTTGCGCGTATACTAGGAATGTCTCATTTGTTTAAACTTATTTTTTCTCTTTGACTTGTTTACAGATGGCAACACCACCTAAACTCTACGAGCAACAAAGTTGTCCCTATTAAATATTTATCCATGTAACTCGCACAAATCTTAACCTGATATTTACATACCCCAATGTGTTTACTCAGAATCTCCTGGTCTCTCAGTAGAGAATGGGGACATATCTGTCATCGAGGAAGATGGACAAATCCCATAGTCCTAATTCCAGGCTCGATAACCAATTGACCTCGTTCATAGTCTTTATTTCAAAATTTGGAGTTTTTGGCTGTGGCATTTGATAAGCCTTTCTGCAGGCATGCTTCGCGATGCTTCGCGTGGATGTTTGAGTGGACGCTTTAAGACATGGCGATTTGTGACCGTCTGTTTATTGATGTATTTATTTATTATGCTTCCAACAAACTGTTGAAGAGAACTAGAGAGGTAATACCACCTATAGGATAGTCTCCCAATGAAATTACAAAATATATAGAGTGCAAGCCATATATCCGTGAAATAGTACTAACTATTTAGTACAAAATTGCACCAATGAAACAATAGACCCTTTTCGAGTTCCAAATTACCGGTGTGTTTCTTGATTACAGACTCATTTGCTCAGGCTTAGCCTCGAATGAGTGCCTAAATATTAACAAATACCGACGGTAAAGTAAAGAATACACAACTTCAACAATACGAACACTTTAGAACTTGACGGACCCTTGACTGGAACACGTGAATATTCTTCACAAAATCGAGGCTAGGCCTGAGTAAATGAGACTGCAATCAAGAAACACAGCGGTAATTTGGAACTCGAAAAGGGTCTATTGAAAACAAAAGAAATGGATGTGTTTAGTGCCACCTATAGGATAGTCTCCCAATAAAATTACAAAATATATAGAGTGCAAGCCATATATCCATGAAATAGTACTAACTAATTATTACAAAATTGCACCAATGAAACAATCGAAAACAAAAGAAATGGATGTGTTTAGTGCTATTTATTTTCAATTTTGTGCTATTTCACGGATATAGACCCCTTGCATGTGACGTCAAAGCAGCTCGATCTGGGTGACAAAACAAAAGAATTCCAATCTCCTGAGAATTGTCAGTCCCCCAGCTTGAGCAGTACTCCTTTCTCTCTTTATATACACATATTTATAAAATATTTGAAATATAACGCGAGCGCTGATTGGCTTGTTACCGTGTTTATATAAGAGAACAGAAACACGCGCGCAAAATCGTTAAAAAACCTTTTATAAAAGCAATACGATGTCTCTGTACTGTGATTTAACCACTCTGGGAGCTGTAGAGCACCAGAGAAGCAAGAGAAACACTCGGTAACGCAAAGTGTTCCTAATCTTGCTTCTCTCATGCTCTACAGCTCCCAGCGTGTTCATATCACAGTAAAGAGAAATGCGCACACGTCTCGTATTCCTTATATAATTTCAACAAAACATTTAATAACAAGTATTGTTGGTAAAGGAAGATCCAATAAATGACTAAATAAATGATAACATGATAACTAAACCCTGCAGTTAGAGCACCGGCATTTGTCTACAAAGAACAGGTGTTCGAGGTATCTCCATCAAGGGTGAACAAAAATTTGTCATGAAAATGGCTAGTAAACGTTTGAAAGATGATGGTGAGATAGACTGCCTGAGCTTGGCAGGTAAATTAACGTTCGTACACCTGTAATTGGTGTATTTTCATCTGCTTCTATCGTGATGATGTTTATATCTAGCAATGTATAATAGACCTCTTCGGCTTGGGGTAATGTGTTTTCCCATTTCAGACCACGTGTCATTCCCTTGAGAATATGATTCTTTGTTTGAGCTGTATCCATGTTCATGCGTCTTCTCTGGTGCACGTGCAACCGAGCGCAAACCTTAAACAAAGAAATGATACTCTAGGGAATGACATGTGGTCTGAAATGGGAAAAGATTATATGTCAGAGCCGAAGAGGTCTATTAGAGTGCATGCCATATGTCAGTGAAAAACTTTGTAAGAAATCGCACAAATTTAGTTACTAAACTTTGCACTAATTCGTACAATTTTGTTATATGGTATGCACTCTATTATCTCTTTGGTTTTCTATTATTATAAGTATACTCCTATTTCAAAAAAAACCGCGAGATCTGAAATCTGAAAAGATGAGACCGAGTAGCACGCTACAAAATGTAATATATTCACAGCCAAACAACGTAGATTGCTTCTAGATTGAAATATAAAGCATTAACTCTGAGTTAGATAGAGATGTGATTTTTCGTATTTTATCAACAAAAAAAAAAAAAAATAATAATAATAATAATAAAAAACAAAACAAAACAAAAACAAAAAAAAAACATAAAATAATTGAAGTTCAACGATTCAGTTTAGTCTCTGATTGCCCATTTAAAATCTCCGATAAACGTTTTTTGGTAGGTGTATCTTATTTTGACCCCCACTGTATTTCAGTTTACCTGCAAATGTGGTAAAATAAACTATCATCATTATCATTATTATTATAATTTTATTTTCATTATTATTATTTACTTTTATTTATTTATGATACGGAACCGTGATCAAAAATTCCTTACATGATTCAACCATGTCGTGTTTCGTGCAACAAATCAAATTTTCGTGCAACAAATCAAATTTGATGTATTACTAATAATAGTGGTAATACGAGCAACTGAATATCGCAAAATTGTAATGGGACATGTTGCAGAACTTTGTTGCTGGCATTAAAATTACACATGGGAAAGTACACGTGCTGGAACTAGGCCTAGTTCCCCTAATTACGTCACACATGCGCACGGTCAATTTAAACTGATTGTTTAGTGACGTCATTCATTAAGTGACAAATTAGACCGTCGAAGTGTTCAAGTTTCGAAATAGAATCCCAGAAATGTGATAATGTAGGGAAAGTCCACAGCAAAACCCGAGACTCGTAAATGGGCATGCATCACAGAAACGTGATTGCATTGGCTGCCATTTTTTGCTGTCTTCTCAATAATTCTTATGGATTGTCCTCGGAAGGTATGTATGTAGTTTATGGTTATGAGCTATCGATGTGCTCGCGCGGTCGAGTGTTGATCTCTTGTGTTCTAAATGTTTCTCAATTTATTCCTTTGTCTTTAATATTTTATTCTCTTCTTTTTCTCTTTTTTTCCTCTCGTCTTTCGCATCCTTTCTGCGCATAGAAATTCGAATATTACAATTTGCAAAATATCTAGAAAACAAATTTTTCACTTCAAACCCTTATAGCTCTTTAAATGTTATAGCTCTAAAGTCGGTGAATCCCCTTTTTAATTTGCTTTTAAAAGTATTTTTATGAATGCCTAAATTAACATGAAAAATAAAACAAGAAACAAAATTTTTGACGATAGGATAAAACCGAAAACACAATTTGTGCATAATTGGAATGGAAATTCACGTTACATGAAGATTTCAAGTCTACACTTGTAGCTAAATAACATTTCATATTTCTATAATTTTCAACATAAAGTTTAAATGCTAAGCAGTCATTGTGTCATTTTCTAATTCTCGAGTTCTGTGAAAAACATGCCAAACTATCAACATATTTCTTATCTTATTTAATTTAATTAATTTTCTCAATTTCACTACTCTGAGCTAGCAGGAGAAGAACTCAGGTGCGAAGCACATATAAAAAAAACATTTGTGAGAGGCGAGAGAACTTGACGCTACGCTATCTGTGCTTCACTTAGCTTTTTTATGATGTTTCCAAGTACGTTGCAAGGAAAAATTCAAGCAAGCAATATTTCGTCTTTCTTTTCTTTTTGTAGATGATTTACTGGCCAACAAATGCCCTTCCTCTGTGGTGCTTCCTACCCATGGTTCTTCAAGAAGTGTTATCTGGACACCGCCATATGCTCACAATAGAACTGGCATCCTAAAACACATCCAAGTTCATCCAAAGGACGCTCGACCGCCTTTTGAGGCTACTAAAGGAGTAACTCACATCAAATACACACTTACACTTGAGAATGGAGAAGAAACGTCCTGCTCATTTAATATTACAGTCTTTGGTAAGGTTTAAACTGGAGTTATAGTAACTTTATATAGTATATTTGAGCTTTTCAGGGTTCTTTTTTGTTAGCTTTTCCCTTCTTTCTTTTCTCTCTCCTCTCTGATCCTATTTTATCCCACACCAATGTTATTTTCGCTGATCTTCTTTTGGTTGTTTTTGTTGTTGTGCTTTAAATTTTTAAAATGCTTAACCAATTGAGCCAACCAGGTTTCTTATTTTATTTTTTAGAAGGAATAAAGATTGTCAAGAAGCCATTGAGCCAATATAATATCCAAGAGGGTAGCATTTTCCCTCTGCCATGCAAAGCCGATTCACCGGATGGGGACCCTATTTCATATAAATGGTTATTCAATGATGCACTATTAACGTACGATAGTTACAGGGAATGGAAAGCACACACCCATGAGCTACAGGCTCAGAATTTAAAACCAATACACTCTGGTAAATATACATGTGCGGCTTATACCACTGGAAAAAGGAAATCGGAAGCTTCAGTAAGCACAAACGTCAATATAAAGGGTAAGACTATTGAGGTATATAGGCGAAGCGAGTCTAGCGGGGGGCGTTTGCGAGATTCGAAGTGTGAAAAAGTAACTTATCATATCCAAAGAAAAGCTATTAACTACGACCATTACTCGACTCTGTTGCATTGTTTCATCATCGTCATGCAATTTATTTTATAATCATAAAGTAAGAAGAAACTCAATATTTCTATATTTCCGAAATCACTATATATTTATTTTTCAGAAAAACTAAAGATTGTCAATTGGCCGGTAAATACAACCCTAAAAGTCATGGAAGGTTCCTCCTTGAGTCTACCATGCAAGGCCAATTATCCAGACGACGACGGCAAAGTTAAGTACAGTTGGTCCTTCAATTGGGAAGAAATAGATTATGACAATCACATTGAATGGCGGGCAAGCGATTATGAGCTATTGATTAAATCTGCACAAGTAAAAGATTCTGGCATCTATTCATGTTATGTCACAGCCTATAGCTTGGGTTTTGGCGCGGTTTATAAGGACATTGACATCACGATATATGGTAAGAAAGACTATTTCTCTGCATAACGTCACACACACCCATTCAGTCCCAATCAGTTACCTAGTTATTTAAAAACATTTAGTGTCAGTTTAAACGCTAACTTCACGGTTAGCACGGTTCAGTGCTGTTTCACGAACACATTCTGGATAAACGCTATTGAGCTTTGAAGTTGTGATGTATTTCCGGTTCCTGTGCTCCCCAAACCGCCAAAATTTAATACTGAAAACGAAAAATTTTTTAGCCTCCACCTAAAACAATTCGAACTTTAATTTTTAGACAACAAATTTTGTCATGGAGAAAAAATAAGAATTTTTTTTTCATTTGTTTTTAATTTTGGAGCCAGAAGTCGTTTTCCCGTAAGGTTGACGTAACACTTAAGGTGGCTGCCTACTTTTGAACGTTCGAATTGAGCCCACGATGAGCGCGCGCTCAAAAACCGCTGAAAAATCTACAAGATTTTATTGAAGAACCATACGCGTTTTGAGCTTCAACAGGGCAAAACCCTCAAATTTTGCACGGGACTCACGGGATATTTTTTGATAGCTCATTCGAAAAAACTCCTAAAAATCGAAGTTATATCAACATTTTAGGAAAAGTTTAAATCAGGAACGCGTGAAAAAATAGATTTTTGTTCGACTTTATGAGATTTTTTAAGAGCACCGAAACTACAAAATATGACAAATCAATGTATCTCTCTGTCTTTTTGTCGAAAATATCCATGTATTATTGTAGAATGATTGACTAGCCTTCATTCATGCAATCATATAGTCTGCAAATAACTATTATCTTATTCATCTTAATTTTTTTCTAATCACTTCCGGTGGCGCAATTTCTACTCCAAAAGCTCGTGCGTAGGCTTCCATTAAATGCTGATTATCTCGAAAACGAGCTCGGGACACCCTATTTTTCTTTCCAGATTTGGAATCAGCATTAAATTTCAATTCGGAAAATCGAAGTTTTAAAAAAAGCTTAAATCAATTTCCAAAAGTAGGCAGTCACCTTAAGCTCTAAATACTGATAACCGTTTTCCCCGGTGTTTCGTTTTAGCGGAAAGATTTTCCTTCACAGCATGGGGCGCATGGAGCGAATGTATATCCAATTCTGGCTCTAACATTGGCCACCGGACTCGTTTTCGCACTTGTGTTACGTCATCAGAAATAGAGGCACCCGGTAGATGCAGCGGCAATTCAAAACAGGTTGAGAACTGCGACATCGAAATTTCTAGTCAGCCACCTCCAACTCCAACACCAACAAAGGCGGGCTCTAAGAGAAAGGAAGAAGCCATTATTGCAGTGAGAAAAGCTTCCACACCTGAGGAAGGAAAAACTAAATTCTTGGGTACTTTCTATGGGAAACTGGCTTTAGGAAGTTCATTGGCAATATTGGTCGTGATATTAGGCTGTGCTGTCTTCGTTCTCGTGTAAGTAACACTTTAACCAATATTTTATTTGAGAAATTTAAAGCCCTGGATTAAATGCATGCGCACTAAAAATAAATTTATGGAGAGAGGGGGTCAGGTTTCAACTGCGACGGAAGTTATGTTCCTTTACCCTGTCAAATCCATTTATTTTGACTTTTTGTACCAACGTACGTTTCCATGATAGCTGAGACGGTATTTGTCCTGATTTCTGATTAGTGCAAATTCAGTTTTTCGACCATGCTTGTAAATAGCCGACTGGTTTGCCTCCTTGCCAGTTGGGATTCTCAAAGCACTTTGTATTTCTATTTTTTCATTTCAGTTTATTCATTCTTGTAAGAGCGCAAGTATTTAGACTTTGTAGAATGCACCGTTCAATTTTTTCTGAGTCTTTCAATTTGCAGCTGCATAAGTTGCTTCATATACTGCGAAGATCAGCTCAATTTGATACTAATAAAGTATTGTGGGAATGACACACGGTCTCGAATGGGTAAAACATTACGCCCAAGCAAAGGAGTATATTATTCATTAAACTGCTTGCTTATCTACATCCAGAGGACGTAGGATCGAAAAGAAAGACAAGAAGAGACGGAAGGGATACAAACCTATCAAAGATTTAGAAGATCCTCCTTTTAATGATGGACCTTCAAAAGAGGAGTACAGCGATGATTATGAGGACGAAATGGATCGAAAGGCATTCGAGAAAAGACAAGTGATCAAAGAGCTGACACCAAAGGAACGAAAGCGATCAGAACTGGACGACGATTTGATAGTAGCACGTGCTGTTATACTGGAAGAAGGCATCGACAAGGACCATGAGAGAGAAGTGGTGGAAAAGAGAAAGATGGTGGTTAATACAACATCTTCATCTGCTTGCAAGGTTAGGTGTCACTTTATGCTAAGTAGCAACACATCCTTGAAGTTTATAATTCTTGGGATGCAATTACTTGATTCAAAATCCCTTGAGATATAAATAATGAAGAAAAACAGCCGCCATGTTGGTGGATATAACAAAAGAAGCTGATGAAGAATGCTTTGTCATCGTCTACCAAAGTGGCGGCTATGACGTCTAAGAAGCCAAGAATAGTGTTCCTTTTTACTTTGACTCTCAGTCACTAATTAGTCTAATTATGCAGCTTTGTTTCACGGCGCAATTCAGCAAAATCACTTTCATAAAAATCATAATAATTTCATAATCCGGAGAGATGTCTCTGCCGAGGGCGCTTTAGTCGCGCAAGTAGAAATATAGCGTCTTTTTATCTGTCCTGTGATGTAATAGGACAAAATTATTCAAGGCGCACTGAGGATCGAAACATTAAAGTAAACAGACAAGATCATGTGTAGCCTATATCTAGCCCGTATAGGACTGTACTACTTTATATTTTCATGGCCAGTCGATTTTGTTATAAACTAGGGCGCCCAAATGGACCAAATCCACTTGGGCGTGATGTTTTGCCCATTTCAGACCACGTGACATTCCCCTGAGAATAATTTCTATGTTTGAGTTGCATCCATAATCATGTGTCTTCTCATGCGCAACCATTTAATCAAAGAAATGATACTCTAGGGAGTGAGTGACGCGTGGTCTAAAATGAAAAAGCATTGGATTATTTAGTGGATTTATGGGTAGCTTTCGCGGCTAACGCGTCGTCTTTCTCCGCTGTGAGTCCAACGGGTCGGGTCGCTGGTTCGAGCCCTGCGGTCGCCACATGTGATTGAGTTTATTTGATGTGTTGTTCTCTCCTATGCTATCTATGAGGGTTTTCTCCTGGTTCTCCGGTTTCCTCCCTCCGTAAAAATCAACATGTGTATAAAATATTGTGCACAATTATTGCGGTCGCCACATGTGATTGAGTTTATTTGATGTGTTGTTCTCTCCTATGCTATCTATGAGGGTTTTCTCCTGGTTCTCCGGTTTCCTCCCTCCGTAAAAATCAACATGTGTATAAAATATTGTGCACAATTATTAGGTACATAAAATATTGAATGAAGTGGTAGTGCGTGCGTGAGCGAAGAGTCTCCCCAATTAGTGCGAAAGCGCTAAAACGACTAGACACTGAAGTAAAGATATTCATTCATTTTATTTATTTAAGCATATTTGCTCTTATCAGGACACTGTCATATCTTCTGTTTCAGAAATCCTTGCTTGAGAGTATAAACTCCTCGAGAGCCATCATTTTGGACAAGGACACCACAGAAGTTGACAACACGGATAAAACGTCTGTTTCTTTTAGCCCCCACAAGGTTAGGATTTCCTCAGGCGGTTCAAGCAGGGGAAGCTCCTACCATAGCATAGACGGAACTAAAGACACCCAGAACGGAGACGACGAGGACTCTTTCTCTATGATGATGGTGCAACCGGTTCAGCCAGAGCTTTTTGAAGCTAGACAAGCTACGATCAAACATACACAAGACTTTGACCAAGCCGGAAAGAGCTAGGTCTCTTAGGTAATTTTCCTTTTTTTTCTACTTCATTTCCGGTTTTTGGTGATGGCTGACAAGATCTGACGGATTCTTGTCTTCATACAGATTAGATCCTTATAAAATATGAATTGATTTTTATTTAATGCCATTTCTCCTGTGTCACATTTTATGAGCTGAAAGTTTGCCACTGCTCATATACCGAAGTGCTCTTTTCATTTCTTGTTTATATTTTGACACGACTGCTCTAAGGGGGTAAAAAAAATAAAAAAAAATAAAAAAAAAAAAAAAAAAAAAAAAAAAAAAAAAAAAAAAAAAAAAAAAAAAAAAAAAAAAAATAATAACAACTTTATTTAATGAGGGTGGCACTAAATAGTGTACTACACTAATAAACTTGTGGCCCTGGGGTAGGGCCACGTGACATGTTTGTGCGAATGGCCTATTCTGAGTGGATAAACGGTAATCTCATCGTCAACTGACGATTGTGCCAATGTTGTGTTGCGCATTCGCATACTAGTAATGCCTCATTTGTCTAACCTTTTTTCCCCTTTTCATTGATTTACAGATGGCAAACTTGCTATAAACTCTTTGAAAATTGTCCCTGGTACTCGCAAACCGCAGTCATGTTCTTTATCAACTACATCACTCCCATAATCCTTAACCTGATATTAACCCCCAATGTGTAACTATTCTTATCTAAGAATATATGCTGATATATACTGGATGCTAATAAATCCTTGTAACTACAAAGAATGTATTGATTAATGTATTAGATAATTCTTTTTCAAAAGAGTTTAAGATGGTAAAAGATACATTACACCCAAATCAATGCAATGAAGTGTCTTCTGGTACAATAATAATTAGGGGAAGAAGAGAATGGAAGGGAATGGAAGGACATCGAAGGACATCGAAGGACATCGAAGGACATTGAAGGAAGTTGAATGAAATGGAAGGAAGTGGAAGGACATGGAAGGACATGGAAGGACATGGAAGGACATGGAAGGACATGGAAGGACATGGAAGGACATGGAAGGACATGGAAGGACATGGAAGGACATGGAAGGACATGGAAGGACATGGAAGGACATGGAAGGACATGGAAGGACATGGAAGGACATGGAAGGACATGGAAGGACATGGAAGGACATGGAAGGACATGGAAGGACATGGAAGGACATGGAAGGACATGGAGGGAAATGGAAGGACATGGAAGGACATGGTGGGACATGGAAGGACATGGAAGGACATGGAAGGACATGGAAGGACATGGAAGGACATGGAAGGACATGGAAGGACATGGAAGGACATGGAAGGACATGGAAGGAAATGGAAGGAAATGGAAGGAAATGGAAGGAAATGGAAGGGAAAGGAAGGAAATGGATGGGAAAGGAAAGGGGAAAATAAATGCTAGAGAGAAAGTGCATTTTTTTGTTCAAGGTTGGCCTCTGCCGGAGGCTTTGAAATGTATTGTTTTGTACACCAATATGGCCGCTGTGACCGCATCACGTGAAACTCTTATTAGCAAACGTATTCCGGTTACGACTGCACACAATACTGCTCTCAATGACTTAGGCTCCCCCTGAAACGATTCTTGGTTTCGACTCAAACAATAGTAAACCACTCACAGTAGTTTTCCCAGTGGACTGGATTAAAATCTTGTCACACAAACAACAACAAAGGATCGAGGCAATTTATTCTATTTTCATAGGACAGTAAACAATTGAAACAATAGCATCAGGTTTACCGCTTACGTCTTAGGAGCAGGCCTAAATACACGCCCTCAAACACTGAGAAACACTCGGCATCAAAAAAAAAAAAAAAGAAAAAAAAAAAAAAAAAAAAAAAAAAAAAAAAAATGACGCCTTGCTAAATGTCAAAAGTTTGACGGAAAACGCCTGACGTCGAACTGCAGTTTGAGGTTTGCGGTACCTAGCTGGAGCAGTTTTCGAATGACTGTGAAAAGCTCACGGCACTAATACGGTCGTGACACGGTAAGGGGAACGCTAGACGAATTACATTGCTCGAGAATTTAGTTTCCATCCAATCAAATACATATACCCGGAACACGGCATCAACACGGCGGTCAATTCAAGGTCACGGCACGGCACGCTTACGGCACTGAACTTTTTACGGTCATGCTAAAAATGCTCTAAAGGTCTCTGTCAATAACTTGTAATCAATTTTCCGTGATCAGAGTTTTAAATATTTTTCTAGTCAATTTTGTTGAACTTTTGGGACATAGTAACATTAACGATAACTAAGGGGAGTCGGAAACATTAATTATTGCTTTAAACAATACGAACAAATCCTGTTACGAGAAATAGGAAGAAAAATTATAGCGGATATGCTTTCCGCTTTGGAACCGTAGGCCTTTTTTCTATGTAAATTGACGTCACACTTTAAAAGACTAAAAAAACCCCACATTTTTGATCATCTGCCCTAATAAGTGCCATCAATAGAAGGTTAATTAACCGATTAGAAATTAGAATTCTGAATTAAGTTATTAATCTATTAAAATGACGTCATGCGTTTGACCGCCCCAAAGCGAAAACAATGTCACGTAACTTTGAAGGATGAAATGTAGAATCTTACGAGGGTTTCTGGTCTTGTTTCTTGTAGCAGATGTTGTTTTTGTTTCAGCAGAAGGTCCAAAGAATGTAGGTAAGTATTGAGGTTCCTTTTTTTTTTATCAATTGAAAAAGTTATTCGTACAGAAATGAATGAAATATTATTTGTTAACGCATACTAAGAGAGTTTTCACTAGTCGACTTGTATCGATCAAAAACTATCTACATCATCTTATATTAGTTATTGACATCGAATAATATTTAATAATAAATAATGAATAATGTTTTGTCGCATGTGCGCTACGACATTTGAATAGTTTCCGAAAGATTCCTTGAATATGGCTGGAAAGACTCTTTCTTCTGCTATATAATTAAGTATTCTAGACATTTTGAACTGACAATTTCGAAGGAGAACATCTTGTTAGTACTTCAAAATTGGCAGGAAAGACAAAACCTCTTGGATTTTTATGTGTAGTGCGCAAAGGTCGCGTTTTTTTCAGAGAAGAAGGTGTACTGATTGAAACGTGACTGATTACCACTGATGCTTTCAGTGCATTTGTTGTTCTTCTTATAGTGTTTGTGCTTATGCTGCTAGTGAAAATTAAGATTTAACTATGCCCCCAGTTACATTCTAGGAAACCTTACTAACAAGCATGATAAGCGTAATTCATTTTAGACCATGTCTCATTCTCTTGATAATTGTTTCTTTGTTTAACGGTTGCGCACGAGATGATAGTTTTTTCATGCTGCATTTTCATTTATTGACTTCACAAATTGCTCCAAGCAAGGCTGCTTGAAATGATAATTAGTGGAGAGCTATAGCCACTTGCATCAACCATGAATAAATCAATTATAATTAAAAGTACCGACGTTCTCTGGATCCTTGGCTTGTTACTTGGCTCTTGGTGCGACAACGATCTTCGAAATAGGTGTGTATATTTAGGGATGGATACAAAGGAACTTACGCAGTGGCTCATCAGTTTATCCATGCCTTAATTATTTAACTCAATTTTGCTAGTTTGAAAAGAAAAAAAAAAACTACACAATTTGGTAGGGTACAAGTAATTTTTACCTAGGCCCTGTAAAAAACACAGAAATGTCTTTCCTATCACGGACCTATTTAAGTGTAAAAAAAAGTATTTGCACGCGCGAAATTTAAAACTAGCTCTTAACAGTACAGTTTCATATACGTTATACATTTTCTTCCAGACTCATATCCCGAAATAACGAATTTCCCCCCTGTCGACCTCATTGTCGCCGGCGATGTAAACGAGGGCGAAACCCTAAAGATCCCGTGTAAGGCTCGAGGCACAAAACCATTGACTCATACATGGAAGCTTAATAAAAAAGAGATCGATGTCCATAGCAGCAGCAGGTCGTGTAGATTGGACGCAGATGGAAGTCTTGTTTGTGAGAACATGAAGTTCACATGGAAAGAACAGACTTATCAGTGTTTTGTTAGTAACGATTATGGGACAGTGTTCAGTCGTGAGTTAAAAGTGGATGTCACAGGTACTACCATGGGCATGGGCATGGGCATGGGCATAAATATTTATAATTGATAATATTTTCTTTTTGTTGGCAGCCATATTTCAGCGCTTTCGATCTGGACCTAATGGACCACCAACATATAAGTCTTACTCCACCAATAAAGGTTCAGTGATTACTTGTCCAGAGCACAGAGTAATCTTGGGTGCAAACTATTCCTGGGTATATGAATCAACGGACGGTGAATTTGTACCTCTGGGTGATTCGATTAATCATGGGATTGGAAAAAATGGAAATTTGATTTTGTCTTCTGCCAAAAAGAAAGAATTGACCAAATCGTTACATTGTAAAATATCCGTTGGTTCTACAACCATGATCTCAAATCCGTTTATATTTCATGAAGGTAAGTAGTAAAATACAGAAATCATTTCATTGTTTTGTAGCTATGCACAGAATATATCTCTAAAGGATCGATTTGGTGTGCATGCCTGAATGGCGAAGGCTCTTATGCTTGCTTTTATAAAATAATTGGGATACTACGCGCGCTATGATTGGTCGAAAACCATGTTTGATGAGAGTATCAAAACACGCTATCGTCATTTTTAATCTATCGTGCGCGCTCATTGGTCAGTTTGAATAAGGCGGCACGTAGGGAGAATTTACTTAGACTTTGCTTTTTTTCGATCTTTTCGCGCGTTTGTTATTTTATAAAACAAATCAAAAACAGTTTTCTGTGTTTGATACTCTGATCAAAACACTTGGGTTGTTAGGAGAACACTCGAGAAGCTGGAAACCACTCCGCTACACGTCGTGGTTTCCTACGCTCCTCTCGTGTTCTCCCAACATCCCGCGTGTTTTGATCAGAGTATCAAACACGGAAAACTGTTTTTGATCTGTTAATTCAAGCATTTTAAGCTAGTAATACATTCAAATTGTATTGACTTTAAATGATATAGAAAAAGTTAGAAGGTTTAAGGCAAAAATATTAAGTATTCTAGAGAATTTGAAAGAATTTAAAGTTATTAGAATTTTTAAAATTCGTGAATACCAAAATATAATTATAGTCAGTCTAATTGACACAACACTGACATACAAGCCTGCTGATTTAATAGCGTCTGAATATTTTCAAAATGTTTGGGAAAAACCGTGTAAAGATATGATATAAATATGTGTGACAATATTTCTCTGTTTTATTTTAATGGCAGAACTATTTTCTGCACAATTGCCTTTGGATCTGGCTGAGAAGCCATCTAACCCCGAAAAAGCCCTGATGGGAAGCACGAAAACCATGAAATGTATTCCTTTGGGAAAGTAAGTTTTAAGAAAAGTATCTTTTTTACAACCAACACACCCCGTACGGGGCTTTTCCAAGAAGTTCCCTCCACGTGCACTACCACTACATTTTATTCATATTCATATTCAGTTTACACTAGTTTTCACTAGTTTACCACTACATTTTATGTTTACAACATACAACACTCAACCCACTTGTTGATTTTTACGGAGGGAGGAAACCGTAGAACCCGGAGAAAACCCTCGTGGCATAGGAGAGAACAACACATCAAACAAACTCAACTCACATATGATCCAGTCTGAGCCGGGGCTAGAACCCGGACCACAGCGGTGAGAGGGGAGCAGAAAAACACTACGTCACACCCACAAATGAATAATTAAAGCTCATGGTATTAGTTAGACTGCAAGAAGTCCCTTTGTTTCCCTTTACCACTGTTTGGTGTTTTCTTTGGTTGATTTGGCCGAGCGAGGAATAGTAGCCGGCCTTCTGTCCCGCGGGAAAGGGGATTGGGAGAGTAAAATGTTTCTCCCCTGGGGTTACTAGAAAGTTACTCAGTACTTAGCCAAACTGACCAAAGCAAACACCAAACAGTAACAAAAGGAAATAGTAAAAGTCTGAATATAATTGGTACACAAAGGGTCCAACAGGTTAAAATATCACGTGACTAAGGAGGAAACATTAAACATGATTAGCAATAATGTTTTAATTTTATCAATACACCGAAACGGCCTCTAGAATTTGGCTGATTAAGGAGAGGGCCGTACGGCGATGAATCACTGAAGATCAAACGCTGTTACGTGATATAAAATGAGCCAAATTTGGAGTTGGGCAACGTTCTTACTGAGTTATTCTTCATTCAAATATCATCATCATCATCATCATCATCATCATCATCATTTATTTTATTTATTTATTGTATTTTATTGACATTTTTGTTAGAATAATGATATACATACACTCGTTTAACAATAGGATACAAGATATAGGAATATGAATAAGTTATAGTGCTTGGGAACGAGGTTATTCCGGGCGAAAGACCCTTGGAAATAAATTCGGAAAAATTAATTTCCGACCTCGCTGGGAATCGAACCCACGACCTTCGGAATTGTACTACCTATTCCATCTATTTCACCCCTGCCTGCTCTCAGTCTGACCCACCCCTGCCTGCTCTCAGTCTGACCTCTAGCTCAGCTGGTAGAGCATCGGTAGTACAATTCCGAAGGTCGTGGGTTCGATTCCCAGCGAGGTCAGAAATTAATTTTTTCGAATTTATTTCCAAGGGTCTTTCGCCTGGAATAACCTCGTTCCCAAGCACTATAACTTATCTATATTTCTATATCTTGCATTTCATAAGTGCTACGCGGTCCACATATTCTCATCTTGAGACAAGTACAAAAAATAAATAAATAAAAAGCAAAGACAAAGACAAAGTATAAGAGAGAAAGAAAAGAAAAGAAAGAAAAGTACCATCATCATAGTCATTATCAGCATCATTCTTCTTTTATTCTTTTTCTTCTTCTTTTTCTTCTTCTTCCAGTCCAGTACCAAGAATCAAGTGGTGGAAGGACGGTGAGTTCATTGTAAGTGGTCGGAACAACATGGAACTGCAGTCGTTTGATAGAACTCTCGTGATAAAAAATGTAAACCTGAAGCAACATAAAGGAATATACCAATGTGGAACTGCCCACAAGAATGAATCGCTCCTTAAAGAATTGGCAAGAACTGAGCTCGTCGTGACAGGTTTGTTCATAATATTAGTAATTTTAGAACTCATCGAGCACCCAACCCACCAACCCACCAACCCACCAACCCACCAACCCACCAACCCACCAACCCACCAACCCACCAACCCACCAACCCACCAACCCACCAACCCACCAACCCACCAACCCACCAACCCACCAACCCACCAACCCACCAAAGGACCACTTTTTAGAAATATTTAGTGTACCATTGATAATATGCAATCAGATATTAATAATCTATAATACGATATTCTCAGGTCCTCCAGTAATCAAACATCCTCCACCGAAAGCGCTAACACTATTTGAAGGCAAATCATTTAGTCTTCAATGTAAAGCGACTCCCTTGCAGTACCCAAAAGCATTATTCTATGAATGGTACAAGGACGGAAAAATAATTTCATATTATTGGTACGATAGTATGTTTTATATACGTTCGGCTCAAGCTTACGCGACTGGACCGAAAGGAATTTGGGTAAAAATCACTAAAACAGTTAAATGTTCGTTCTGAATTGATTGGCTTTGAGTTTAGCCAAAGAAAAACAAAGTAGATTTAGTTAACAATTTCAAAAAAGTGAAGGCATTAAAAAGCACATCCCGCTCGGATAAAACTATGCAGTCAATCGCTAAGTGATTTCTATACCCAGAGTCGCGTAGGCTGGTCGACGACAACGCTTTTGTGAATCGACTGTATTCATGTGAATACAGTACGAAAATCAACGGAAACCTTTCATAGATATCTGCTATGAAACCACTTGCGTGTGACGTCGAAGCAGCTCAATTTGGTGGACAAAACAAAAGAATTTCAATCTCATGATAGTTGAAAACCTATTGTTTTGCCCTCCAAATTGAGCTACATTCCGACGTGCTGTAAGTGGTCGATTGTTACCACCCTTTCAAATAAATACTTTTTCCACGTTGCAAATGAATAAATACTCTTCTTGATACGTTGTAGGGAAAAGGTCACTTATAAACATGAAGGTGACATTAGCACTTTAAGAGTATATTCACTGAGGATAGTCGAGGACAGTGGAGTATATCAATGTATGGCGGTAGGCATATGGGAAACGGCAATTACTGCCACCAAGGTGCATGTGAAAGGTAGTTTTCCATTCAAGATATAATAATAATAATAATAATAATAATAATAATAATAATAATAATAATAATAATAAATAGAGGATATTACATGGGCGCGTGGAGATACGAAATTTATCTTCGAGTGTTGAAAAGATCTCTCACGAGTTAGCGTAGCGAACGAGTGAGAGATTTTCAACACGAGAAGATGAATTTCGTATCTCCAAGCGGCCATGTAACATTCTGTTTATTATATAATTATCAATGAAGTATGTTTTGGCTTTTTCAGGCAATTCTTTCCGTGTATTTTTGAATAGCCATCGCAATGGTGTTATTTTCACACGTGAAAATAACATGTTATTTTCACGTGTGAAGATATCAATTTTTCGAAATAGAGAAAAATAGATATTTCATTGGTAATTATATAATAAAATATTATTAGGGGCATTCTACGAAGTCTAAATACTTGCGCTCTTACAAGAATGAATAAACTGAAATGAAGAAATAGAAATACAAAGTGCTTTGAGAATCCCAACTGGCAAGGAGGCAAACCAGTCGGCTATTTACAATTAAAAAAACTTTACTTTCTTGATGAATAAAAGAATACAAAAAAAAAAAAAAAAAGAATACAAAAAAGAAAAACTATATAACCTGCATATAGCTAAAGCTAGCCTAGGCAGGTTAAATTCACAGAATATAGATTTACAAACGTAGATTTACAAAGATGTCTTTATATGTTAATAATAAATAAATGTTAATATCAGAGTACGAAGAGCTGAATAGGAAATGAAAAGTAGTTCACTGAGTAGAAAATGAAAAATAGCTCATTACAGATAGACTTACTTAAAAAGTCTGAAGATCTCAGTATCATAGCGATTAATATTAAGATCGTTTAATAAAACGGTTTTGATTTTCTTTTGGAAGTTTTTTTTGGATAAACTCCTAATGAAAGGTGGTATTTCATTCCATACACGTGCACCCACCCACTACAAGCATGGCCGAGAAACTGAATTTGAACTAATCAGAAATCAGGACAAATACCGTCTCAGCTAGTGGCCACAGCGGGACTCGAACCCGTAATAAATAAACCTTAGAGCCGGTTTAGACGGTACGATTTTCGCCTACAACTATCGTATACAACACGCTCGCGTCTATCGTAGACGAGTTGTAGGCTTGATTTACATGCTACGACTCGAGTTGTAGGATGGCGCGAGCGTGTTGTATACGATAGTTGTAGGCAAAAAACATACCGTCTAAACCGGCCTTTAGAGCCTCTTTCATAGTTCGTGGACGTACAAAATCCATTTGAGCATGATGTGTTCCCGCATCAGACCACGTTGACCACTCTCTTTAGAATAAGATTCTTTGAGTGTTATCCATATTCATGTGACGTCTTATCATACACAACCGTTAAACAAATAAACGAAACTCTAGGGAATGCAAGGTTTGAAGTTTGAAAACATTACATGCCAAAATTACGAAATGTAAAATGTATTGTGCCGTCAGTCTTTGTTTTGCCGTGACCCTTGTTGGCCACCGTACAAAGTAGATTTAGTCCATTCAAAACAAGCAAGCATAGGGACTCAACCAAAAAAAGCTCCTGGAAGAAGTTAAGTGATAGAGCAGATTTCTCGTACGAAAATGAAAAGCTAATGCCATGACATGCCATGCCATTCCTGGTATTTTTTTGAGTAGCAATATGCGATGTAGTTTTCGCGTTTGCTGTGATTGGCTCAAATTCCATTGCGTACTGTAGCGTGCGGTGCCATTCAGCGTAACGTCGTGAGGTAAGGCTTATCAATTAGGTATGGGATATCGCGCACAAGGTGCTGCTTGGCATGTTACAGAAGTTTTCGCATGACTGTGAAAAGCGCAGTGCCTGATTTTTCTCGCGCAATGCGATTGGTGTGTGAGCCGTGATCTTGGTATGACCCTTCCCTCGCCATCATGCCTTGTTCCAGGTATTTGATTTGGTGGCGAGTAAATTCTCGAGTAATGTGGTCTATAACAACACGAAACGCGCGTTGCTTGAAGCAGCAAAGCATTCAAGAAAATCAAGTCATTGAAATAACTATTACACGTGTTAATATTATAAATATTGATCGCTTGTCTTTCCTTTTTTCAGCTGTTACTTGCGACGCAATTGTTCCACCATCAAACTCTAAATTTAGAGAGGATATCTGTCGTAGGAATTCTTCCTTTCTCCCAGCAACTACGTGTAGGGTAATGTGTAACCGAGGCTTCTCTGGGAAAGGAATGACGTCCTTCTCGGAATGTCTTTACGATGGGAAGTGGTCACCGCTGGAATACAAGTGTGAAGGTAAGAAAAAAAAAATAATGGGATTCTTATATAGCGCATTATCACATTGTCTCAATGCGCTTTACTTTACATTGCAGTGGAGGACTTTACGGGCTGCATATTAAGGCGCTATTAGCAGCCGTGCAGCTTACAATAATGAGTGATTTGTTAGTACGTTAGTGTTATGCCTCCAAATTGGGATAGGCTGTTGAACCGGGAGACAATCTCCTACTCTTACACGAATAATTCAACAGGTTCTTTTATGTCCCCCATTTACTGTTGGTTAGGAAGGGTTGGGAGACAGGGCCTACGGTTTTAAGTCCTTGTCCGCGAAGACTTGAAGGTCTTACCATTTGCAGATGTAATTACAAAGGCAGCACCTTCTCCTCAGTTATTTTAAGAGTGTTGGTCCGGCCGAGGCTTGAACCACGACCTCCCGCACAACAGACAGACTCTCTTACCAACTGAGCTAACCGTGTGGCTGTTAGAATCACGCATAAAATAAACCTGTCTCTTTCTATATGTCGCTGCTAAAGTCGAGTGAATAAAGCAAACATAACAATGTGCGCGATATAAATACAAACGAGCGGCAATCCGAAAACCGAACGTAGATTTCACAGAACCCTGAAACAACCCGTAAGCTGATCTAAGTCAGGTCACAGCTAACTCACAAATCCAACCCTGAACCAACCTCTGGGCTGATCAATGTTAGGGTACGGCTAACTCACAGAACAGAACCAACCCTGGAACAATCATTTCAGGTTGAAATCTTAATTACAGATATTGAACCACCAAGAATAAAGAAGGGACATGAGTGTCCTAAGTCAATCGTCCTGGCAACGAAGAAACATACTGATAGAGGAAGCGAAGTGACGTGGAATCCACCCGTGGCTGAGGACAACAGCGGCAAGGTGGCAACAAAGGTTGAACCGCCAGGAATCAATGGAAAGGCTGATTGGTTTCCATTAGGTTTGAAACTGGTTAAATACACGTTTAGTGATGCAAGTGGCCATAGTATGTCTTGTCAGTTTAACATCTCTGTGTTTGGTGAGTATCAAGGGCTTTAGTTATTTCATAAAGCCCCGTTTACACAAGCGATTTTTGCGGCGATTTTTGCTGCGATTTTTTTGCAATTTTGTCCATAATAAATAATGGCAAAGAATTTACTTGTAAAGTTATTTTTCAGGATACCACGTTTTTCCTAGACGAATGTCTCTTTTGAAGGATGAGACAAAAGATTTCATATTTCCGAAAATTGCTACAAAAATCGCAGCAAAAATCACCGCAAAAATCGCAAGTGTAAACGGGGCTTAAGGAATTCCTTTAAAACATTCGGTGATGACATACAAACTTTTTTTGAGGTTGGCGTACACTACACCGTTAACTGTAACCCAACTACCTTTCTTGGCGAATGAAGGAAGACGCCCCGGGAGGGGGAGGAATAGGGAGTTCATGGTGGTATTTTGGTATTTTTGTTAATCAACGCAGACAGCGATCTTTGTAATAATGCATAAGTTGCTGTCAATAGACAGAAGTGTGGCTAATAGAAGAACACAAAAGAAATCCCATGCACTTTTTCTAGATAGAATTTGAGTCATTTCTTTAGTTTTTGTAATTTCCTGGTAGCCTCGCAACCAAAATAATTATTGAAAATAATACATATCGGCGTCATTTCCTGACACATCTAGAATGTTATCAGTTGAATGGGAAGTTTTCAATAAAAGTGCACATATTAATAAATGAATGATTGTAAGGGCAGTGGTTGCCTTCACTTATATAAGGCTGGCACTTGGGTTCATTCGGCTGACTGATTCGAGAATACGAATGTCGTGAAAGCATTCTGTAAATTTTAATGTAGTTTGAAATGAGTTTAACTAGAGGCAAACTCCAAAAAGGAGCCTTCATGTGAAGGCCTTGACCGTAATTGTTTTTTGTAGCACGTACCACGATCATCACCAAGTCTCCCATCCATGTCTCCATCTTGAAACACAATCCACTTGAATTAAAATGCATCGCCAACTCTGACCCTTCACTTCACTACACATGGAAAAGGACCACTCTTACCAAGCCAAACAAGATGATTACGATCAAGGGAGATTCCACTGAGCATGCGCAATTGCATGATGGGGGAAGGAGACTGTTGATCAGACACGTGAAAGATGATGACGCTGGAAATTACACCTGCGAGGTTATCAATAGACATTACAATGCATCAGGATCACGTGACATGGCAGTAACCTCTGTGGAAATCGTAATAGGTAACGTTAATTAAGCTTTTTCCGAAGTATGTTTCTTTGCTTTGCCGTTCTTTGGCGGGCTACCTGTGGTTCGTACATTAATATGACTCAGGAAGACTCCCACAAAGCCTTTCCTCCCTTCCTTTATTACACAGGGATCCCATTAGACTCACCTGTGAAGGAAGACTATAGTTTGGTTACCAATGATAAACACTTTACGCTTTATCATTTATTCCTTCGACTGATTGGGATAGTACACAAATGCTGATCAATCTTGATTCTTTACTGTAATGGGTTTTCGGTATCCGGTTGGCTTACTTTGTTGAGCATCGAACTTCGTGAAGAAGGTCGCGGTTTGAGTCCCGGCCGCTGGACCAACACTCCGTGACTTAAAATAAGGGGGAAAGCGAGGTCTTTCTAATTACTATATATAGCTAGACTTTCGAGTGACGCGGATGATCACTTTAAATGGGGGTCCCGTCTCTCCACACTTCATCATTACTAGCCAATATCGGAGGGACTTAAAAGAACCAGGCAGCAAAGACGTAGAAAAACCCTGTCAGTGACCACTCTTAGTGCCTACACCTCATAATAACCATCTCTCATGATCGTAAATTGCATAAAAAAGCAATTTGACTACCCGCCTTCGATTATATCCATATAGAAAGGGCGCTCTATAAACGATAAACCATTATTATTTGTTTCCTGTATAACATAGTGCAAAGGTTCTGGTTTCTGTTTTAGGTATCCGAATCCCCTTCGAATTCTTGACAAAACAATCCTCACAAAACGATTCTCAAGCGATGAGGTGGACGACCATAAATTCATTAATTTAGTAATTTTGTTATACTAAATATCCTAGCAATCGAATGGTCTGCATGGGAAAAATGGACATCTTGCAAGGGCAAAACATGTGGTTACAGTGGTCAAAAGACAAGAAAAAGAGAATGTCTAAAGAAAAATTCCACGGACATTGCTCAGGGATGCCTCGGAGATGACACCCAGACGAAATCCTGTACTGTACTCTGCAGCACACTGCAGCCCAGCACCAAAATAATCCCAACCACCGGAAACAGCCTGCTTGATATTTCCTCGATCAAGAACGCTATTAACAAGTACAACGGATGGTTCAAAAGTCACTATCCTGAGCTTTTCCACTATTTAAACTCCAGAACTGGAAAGATTGCTTTTGCATGTGCTCTCGCTGGTTCCGGAATCGCTATCGTTTTGATATGCTGGTCATGCAGGCAAGTGGTTTACAACAGTTTTCATGTTTAAGAGTTTCTTTGTTTGTGGGAGTCACGACTTTACTACTTTTTTGTTTCATCCACGATTTTTATTTTCATATTCCTGCTCCGAGCTTTCGGATTACAAACCCATCGTCAGGGAAAAACTGATTGAAATTACATTCAAAATTGCGAGACAACAACAATCACGTGCGAGTGAGCTAACGAACGTACGTTGCAATCGTGAACGCGGAAAATAAATAAATAATTTATTAAATAGATAAATAAACAAATAAAGTTATATAGACGATACTAGCGTTTGATCATATTAATAAGTGGCACGTAACTATGTGGAACAGTCCTTCCACAGTTTTCATATTATTTTGTAAGATCACAACACGCTTCACCGCGAAGGTCAAGGTACAATCGAAAAAGGGACTAATTTTGAACCAATCCCACACATAAGGCGACTATTTGTCTTTATAGAATTGATATTCAGCGCCGTAACGGTCACGGCGATGTACGTCATGGTCACAGTCATACATTCCCCTCATTGTTAACAAGGGACCACTTCTCTTAGATTCCTGTTGAGACTAGAAACTCTTAAACTTGAGATATAACTAAGACTGAATTATGTTCTAATCTTTGGTGGCTTGTTATCTCTAGCCACTTCATAAGTCTTCGCAGACAGAGGAAAAGAATGGTGAAATTTGTGGATGACGATGACATAGACGGTGAGCAAGAACCCTTGCAAGGCGAAGACGAGGGAGAGTTGGTTGATGATCAGTACACCACAGAAAAAGCCGACGACCAGGTTAGATCTAAATATATATATATAAACATAGATGTAAGATCAGATTCTCGGACAATCTCGTACCCAGAGCCTGCGTTTCTTCTGGCCTGCGGCGAAGAACGAGAAGACACTTAAATAAATGATTTTTTTAAAAACAAAGTTCTGTGTTTACTTCCGAACAAAATAAAAATTAAAAATCGAAAACATATTTATTTTACATTTTTGGCAAGTCTTTAAATGCCTGCGCTCTTATACCGGAAGTCCAAGAAATCCTGGTGTCAAAAAATGGATTATGCCACAGCCCTCGTTCTTCAGAAGAAACGCAGGCTCTGGGTACGAGATTGATTCTCGACAATTTTTCGAGCATACGCGGTATGAATTTGTTGTCAGGAATTAACCCCATATTGTCATATCGCAGCAGAATATGGAATACTACGGAGTTGGTGGTCAATATTTTGAGAATTATCCAGAAGGCTATAACTACTATTATGAACAAAATGGTTACGATGAAGATGAAGTCGTGTACGAAATGACAGGTATATATATATATTCATCAATTAAACTTTACGCAGTTTAACGCAGTACACAGTACTACTCACCAATGAATACGAAGCTTTCAGGGAGGTCAGGTGATGGCCGATTCTTGAATGCAGGAGGCATTATAATCCGTGTTCTATCTAGATTGGGTGCTACTGGGGTGCAATCGAAATATGGGACCAATATGCCTATTGTTCTCAGTCCAGAACAATAGTTGTTCAAATGAGTTGGCAGGCATGAGTAGTCCAAAGGAGCAGCAATAACAGTGCATATATATAATATATAATATATATATTTATATATATGTTATATGTTTGATGATGTTTTCTGTCCCCAGGCTAAATCAAGACCCATACCTCAATGTGCGTCTTCTGAGTGTTACATACAGTGTGCATGTAATCAAGGAGGCAAAGATGTCATTCTTCGACTTTTTCACAGGAAGAGAAAGTAACTTGTAAATGGGAAATCTTGAAATAAACAACCTAAAATTATTGATAGTTTTTTCTGGGCTTCAAAGGCCGGTCCATTATGAATGGGCTCCCTGTGGTTTCAAATTACGACACTTTCAGCACATCTGTTTCCTATTGCTTTTCCCCCTTTTCCTTCTCATCTACATATTATTTTGGGTTTCAACGGACTTTATTAGTTGCGGGTACCTACCTTTGCACGTTTTATCAAAGGTAGAGTTACAGTAGTTGTCTGTCTGTCCGCATGTCCAGATATCCAAATAAGGCAAATGAAACCGGAAGCGCTCTGCCCTTGCTGAAGTTGGAAGACGAACTCAAGAGGCGAAAGAAAGGGCAGGAAAAGACTCCGGATTTACGGTCAAATCATTCGTTTAAACACGGCTAAAATATCACCCAACCCTAGATTGAACTCATGGTACCATCTCTGTTAAATCTTACGACCAGGTCTGGTCCAACAGACTTTTTACAAGCCACAAATGTCAAAACGACTCACTTAACGAAAAGGGCTTCGGAGACCGACCTCGATGGCATCAAGTGTAAATTAACAGACGAATTTGGTTTGTTTATTCAAGGAATTTTAGCTGTTGTGGCCTTTAGTACATTACTGTGTAAGTATTCTATCTTATTTGAGTTCTGAATTATGTAAATGTTGGGGAAAACATCCGTGAATTGTAGATGAATTTATAATTTGTTTTCTCGTGCTCGTGGCGTGCTTGTACTGTAGCTGTCTTCAAGTATTTCAACATTTCTATGGAATTTTTCCCATATCGAATTTCATTTAAATACTCTAGTTGACTTTCATGTTCCTTTAATTCTTAAAATAAACCTTTCTTTTATGAATCCATATTTCTTAATCCGTATTCAAGAATTTGGATGTGTAAATAAGAAAACATGTTTTGAATTCGTGAAAATGAATGAATTCTTGAAAAAAAAACATATCTCTGATCTCGCTCTGTTCTTAAAGATCTTATGCTATCCTACGATATTTTAATATATACTCCTTCGTTTAATTAAGATTTATCGCCTTAATTAAGCACAAAATTAAGAAATAGCGACAATGGTTTGACATCCCAATTTTAGTAAGAATCTGATGAAGATTTTGTATAAAGATGTCGCCAAAAATTTATCACAGAAATGTCTTGTATTAAAATTATTTTATTGACACAAAAAATCCTGGATATAGCATGGGAAGCCCTAGTTTTTAATTTCCAAGGATCCTTATATATGTGTGAATTTATTTTGGTAGATAAATGTGGTAGCTTTGTAGATGGATAATTATTCAGGGATATTCTAATCAACATAATTGACAATCAGGTCTATTATCTCCCATGGCTGCTATGGAAGCTAGATTTTTATTTCACATCTCTGTTATGTTATTTAGTGGTTAGTTCGTGTGGTTTTGGGTATAATTTTCCTGCGGAATGCAAGTACTAGACAATTGCTGCTTTCTCACATTTCTACCATATATATTTTGAATGGAATTGTACTTGTTATATATGTGCAATGTACAATTTCTAACCATTTTTTCCAATAATGAGCAGTGATGGCCAAAAGCACCAAAAACTACACTTTCGTATGAGTTTTGATTCCATTTTTCATTTTGGGTTACATGTAACACTTAAAACCTTTTTTAAACAGTTAGAAACTGATGTACTATGATAAAATGCCTGTTTGAAGCAGTATTTTCAAATGTATAAAGATGTTTTGTTGCATTTGTGATAGAATGTAGCTTTGTCAGGCTTTTTTATAGAAAATATATGGAAAATAAGCAAATGAAGAACTAAACCTCATTTTTGAATAATTTTTTTACTTTGGGTTATTACACTTTGATTCCACTTTCATCGGTCATCTCCACTTCCAAACAAGTTAAACTTTCTGAATAACAAGGTTTTAGCCTTGTACAACAGCCTTTCTTCAAGAAAATAGTTTTTGGTGCTCACTGCTTGAATACGAAAAGAATTCACTCTTATAACAGCTTTTCAATTTGATATGTTTAAATTACTTAGCAGCTGAAAACTTTAGAAATATTTGTATAATCATATGTTTTTATTCCCATAGATTTCATTATGATTTTCATTCTGACAGCTTAAACGCTGCTCGGACTTGGCATGACTTTATGTGAGATAGCTTACATCACAGTTTAAAAGTACATACTTTGCAAATAAAGGCTATAAAGACCTTTGTATACTATAGCCCCTCCCCAAATTTTTCACCAATATATTACAGATTCTCTTAAAGACTAATTCTAAGAAAAAAATATGGTGTGATTTGCATTGCCAAGCTTTCCTAATAATGTAGGTATGTGATAATTTTAATTTAGTGCCATACAGTTTGATAATTCTCTACATCTCAATATTGCAATACTCACCCCAACACACACTCTTTCGATTTTATGATCAAGACTACCTTTAATATCTACTGGCAGCTCTCCATCTTTGTAAATCTCAATTGAAATCTGTCTAAAATAGTTATGTCTATGGATAGTAATATCCATGGATATACATATATATATTTGAATTTTACAAAAATCTAAAATCCACATTCATAATTTTTGTATGTGAGTAAAAGATTAAAAAAATAAAGTAATTAAGAGAAATGAGTAAGAAAACATATTTTTGATCAAATGAATGAACCATATCAGAAAGGTTTATTATGAATAAGAACTTTCAGGTGATAGGATTAAAAGATCAAAGATTTAGATAATGAGAGTATGTCTTCATTGCATTTATTATTTATGATATTCATTATTTATCTCCTTTCTAATTCTATTATGAACTTTTGTTAAAATTAAAAGAAAATTTCATTATTTCTACTTATATTCTTGGAAATAATTATTTTAATTTCAAGTATATGTATTTGTCGTAACAGTGAATTTAGTAAGACCTTTTCATATTATGTGTTCTTAAAAATAACATTATTTTAAAAAGTATTCCTTTATTTATATAACTAATATTTATTTGATACCCACGATCTATATATTTGTGGTATAAAATGTATTCGTAGCCTTATTTATTATAAGTATAATATATATGTATGGTATGTGTATATATGAATTGTTATTGTATCATTTTATTTTTTTATTTTTCTTTGTGTGTTTGTGTATTGTCGTAATATGCATGTTTCAAATTCATTTTTATAATATTTTTTTTTGAATAATAGCAATCTTTAAAATAAAATGAATTTTATTTTTCCCTATTCTATTTAGTAAAACGAATCAGAGAGCCTCCGGGAGAAAGAAGAACATTTAGGATATGGTATGTGATGGCATATACAACAGCTGTATTTGTTTTTTTCTGTACTATTATAAATTGTACAGCTTTGCGCATTAATTACATAATGTTTGAAAGCTATCTTGAATTATGTCTTTTGTATATTCACCGATGCCAGCCAAAATGTCCTTTTTGTTATTGATGTTTTGACTGAATGGACTAAATTATTGTTAGGATGCTGTGCGGTCATTGATTTATTTAGGCAAATCCATCATTATGGACATTGCTTTTTAATGAAATCAATTCTCTTAAAAACCATAAATATATCAAACATTGAGTGTCGCATTCCCCTTTGTTTTACTCAAATTTTTTTCGGTAAAAATTTTTAGTTGATTTCCAAAAAATGTGTGTAAAGGTAAATCAATCTATGTTAAATAGGTTTCTTGGATTTTTGAGAAAAATTTCTGCAGCTAACGATAGATGAAAAACTCTTTCTACATCAGCTAAAACCAAAATATGGAATTGATCATACCATTTATGGAGTGAGCTTTCTCTACTCCAACCTCGACACTAACATATAGAGTAAAGCTTGATATAAAAGTTGACATGTACTGTATGGTGTACTTGAAAGTTTCTTGTCACGATAATTGATTGATTTGATTTAAAAGAGAGAAAAAAAGTATAGAATTGCATGTAGCAAGAGTAATCTACGTCTAAACATTTTAATTTTTCCAGGTTTTATGACACTTCAAAGCAAGCCGTAGGAGCAGGAGTTATCCATTTTGCTAATGTTGTACTTTCAGGTCTGTTCAGTGGAGATCCCTGTACTTGGTAAGAGCAGTGTGCTTATACACAGAATCCAAATATAGTGACCAATTTGAATTATAAGATAACTGTTATGAATGTCACATTGTGATTGGTTTTGAGTGCGTGCTTTATGAGAGCACATTGCACACATGCGCACTTTCCGTTGCGTCATTCCTATCTATTATTGTGATTTGTATTTTATAAAAGAAATAAAAAACTTGCTTGCTGTGCTGTGTGCAGTCAACTTGGAACTTGAGTGAAAATGCAGAAATGAAGAAATAAAAACGTTTGCGCGTACTGTGTGCTGTCATAAAGCACTTGGGGATTGGCAGAACACTCAAGAAGTGTCCAGAAGCACTTCGCTACGTGTCATGCATCTCCTAACACTTTTCTCATGTTCTGCCAACCCCTGTGTGCTTTATGACAGCACACAGTACGCGCGAACATTTTTTTATTTCTTTTTTTTCTGCATTTTCACTTCCAAGTTCTTCCTGAGTTTATTGTAACAGGAACTCGGTGCAATAAATTATATCTTTTGTCATAAACAGGGTTCACAAATTTGAGTTTTTTTATCATAAACAGGGTACCCCTTTCAGAATCCCAGCAGAATACCCCTACCCAAATTCTGGTGGAGTACACCCCCCCCCCCTCCCCCCTCGGGTAAATGTGAATGGACATCATTGTGATGGTACAGGTCTGTGAATCCCAACCATGTTACTCAGCTTTGTTGGTTTATGCAATAGATTTCTGTTTGGCAAACAACAACCAAAACAAATGACCCTGTCCACAACCTACTAATCAAAATATGAATATATTCCTCAAACTATTGTAAAAAAATTTTTTTTTTTTACAGGTATTTTATCAATTTTCTACTGGATTCTACTCTAGGCTTGGTTTTTATATGGATATTTCTACGTATTACTCAAGTAATAGTTGATGTATATAATCTTGAATCCTTTAGATCTGGCGTATACGGTGAGTAGAGTAGTCTTTAATTCAGTAAAAAATTTCCCTTAAGATATATATTTTTTAAATTTGAGATTTTTTTTGATTAGCACACTAGATACCAAGCTTTGCTGGTCTCATGTCAATGTTAATGGTAATATTTTCTTTTACACCTATCGACAGGAAATCCTCCGCAGTGCCGTAACTGGGCATGTCAATGTTTAGTGTATATCTTAGTCGTCATCTTTGAAAAAATCACTGTAGCCTTACTAGTACAGCTTGGATTCTGGGAAGACGTCAGGAAGTTTATCCTTAAACCAATCAAGAATAACCCCAAAATGGAAGTAGCAATAGTGATGCTTATTGTGCCTTTTGTCTTTAATGTAAGTATCTTTGTCTCTATCATGATGTTGTCTACAGTAGGCATTACATTATTTTACTTTATTTTAGCTGTTTTATTTTTTTTCCGGTCCGGTATCTTAAAATATCGTGCGTTCTGATTGGCTGTTTGAGCGGGCAGTATTTTGTTAGTATCGGCCCGCGCTAGCGGTCCGGTATCCTTGGCCGCTAAACAACAAAACAAAAACAATTAAAAAACTACGGGAAAAAAATAAATAAGTTATTTACCGTCCTATATTCGGTAACGGCCTCGGTCCGTATATTCAAGAACTCGGGCACAGTTTTTCCCTATCCGGACCTTCTGGCCGGTAAATAAATATGTTTTTGTGATTTAATACTTTATCGTAAGATTATTGCTGGCAAATCATGATCTGCACCACCTTATGGAATATAATTGTAATGATCATAATCGTCATCTTCATAATGATGAACATATTCATCGTCAGCATCATCGTTGCCGTCGCCATCATTGCGGTTCTCATCATGCTTCATCACCATCATCATCGCGATCACCATCAGTTATCATCGTCATCATCGCCATCATAGTCGTCCTCATCTCCCATTGATTGATCATCGTCAACTATCATTACTATCATCATCGCCATTTTTATTATTTCAACCAGTCTCTATTAAGCGTAGCAAATTCTATAAAATAATGAAAAAATGTTTTGTGTCTTTTTATTTGGTTTTCTCTCCAGGCTGTCATGTTCTGGGTTGTTGACGGATTTCTAATGCGCAAGAGAAGAAAAGCTCTAGATGCTTCAGATGATAATATTAAAGTAAAGTACCAGCGACGGCAAGACAAAGCCAAATCACCCAAATCACCCAACCAATCAGACGAAGAGGCTGTATTACTAGAAAACGTTATTGAAGATGATTGCGACGATGGCTTATATCACCGGGAAGTTATCAGATGACAAACTACTAAGAAGCACAAAGATTTATTAGTATAGATAATAGAGTTTACGCCGGGAATGTTGAACTTTGACACCCTATTCATAACTCTACTTCACTTGATGTAAATACGTATTTCCAGGGATTATGTACAGGGCATCTGTTCTCGCCAAGATTTTTATTTTTTACGTTTAGTTTTGCACTTGTAAAGCCGGAAGTAGAGTTTTTTTGAAGTTTGATGTCGACTTCGTCATGAAAAAATTAAAGGTCCTTCTGGGAAGATTAAAAAAATAAAATAAAATAAAATAAAATAAAATAAATAAATAGATTAATGTTGACACTTAAAATTCCCAGTTGACGAGTGTAGTCCCATTTTCGGCTCAAGCCAGGAGAGAAGGGGAAAACTCGATGCTGTGTGCAATGGCCCTGTTTCAAGCGGCAGCCATGTTGGTTGAACAATAGATCCCTTCGAGCGTAGGCTGGCATTCAACTGTTTGAGAAATAAAGGCTTTTATTTTGATGAGAATAAATATGGCCGCCGTGTGATAAAGGTCCACGGGATTGCTTTATCTTAGAACAGGTATGCGTTTTTGGGGAGTAGAGGGATGGGACTGGAGATGCTGAGGGTAGGGTCTCGAGAATATTTTATGGACACCAAGACTGTTTTTGAGGGGAAAGAAAAAGGCTGTTTTCTGTTCACGATTTATTTTTGGTAGTAGTTTTGGAAAAACTTGTAGAATTGTTAACAATTCCCATTCCCGTATCTCTCCAATAAAAACATACCTTTTCTGGGTCAAGTAAGTTGGAATAGTGAAATATATAGAATGAAAATAGTGGACTTTCGCAATTTTTTTTTACCTGTCCTATGATCTTGTCAATCTTTCGTTGCTCCTGTATGTTCGTAACTTGAATGTGAATTGAATGTAAATTTGTATCTACAAAACAATAAAATTACATTTATATATATATATATATATATTGACCATCATCGTATGATGGCTGGCAAAATGGCGTATTGATTGCATGCTATGGACTGTGCTGGTGATTACAATCATGGTAAATTTGTTACGGTGAAACTTGTGTTTAAAAGTAGAAGCACTTGCACTACACAGATTTATAACTTTATTTCGAAAACCTCACAACTGTCTTCGTCAGAAATGTTGTCAGCGCATCTTGGCTTTATTTTTGTCTTCTTCCGAAAAATGCGATCTGCAACACCATCAAAATACAATCCAGACTGAACCTTGGGCTTTTCCTTGCTGGTATTGAAACGACCATTTCATAGCATTGCCATTCTGTTGATTACAGTAAACAAACGAAACAACAAAGCAAAGACAACAAAACGCAATATTATTGAATCAACATTAATTACTAAGGGTGTGTTACAGATATCCCTGAGACACAGTCCATTACTAAGGATGTGTTCCAGATATCCCTGAGACACAGTCCATTACTAAGGGTGTGTTCCAGATATTCCTGAGACACAGTCCATTACTAAGGGTGTGTTCCAGATATTCCTGAGACACAGTCCATTACTAAGGGTGTGTTTCATATATTCCTGAGACACAGTCCATTACTAAGGGTGTGTTCCAGATATTCCTGAGACACAGTCCATTACCAAGGGTGTGTTCCAGATATTCCTGAGACACAGTCCATTACTAAGGGTGTGTTTCAGATATTCCTGAGACACAGTCCATTACTAAGGGTGTGTTCCAGATATTCCTGAGACACAGTCCATTACTAAGGGTGTGTTCCAGATATTCCTGAGACACAGTCCATTACAAAGGGTGTGTTCCGGATATCCCTTATCTAAAAACAAAAATAAAACACTTCATATCTTATAGAGGGCGGATGAACTAATAATTTATTTAATGCACGAAATATGGAATTGCTGATATTGATTTATTGAATTGATTAATATACATTTCCGAAGAGCAATTTAAAAAAAAATCTAACAGATTGGCGAACGTCCATTTTTTTGAAATCAGAAATGGCGCTATTTACTTACGTATACTTTTTGTTGTCGTTGGTGCTCCAGTTGCTCTTGTTAGTGCTATTGTATTTGATCTTGTTGCTATTGTTGTTGTTGATGGCGATATTATTAATGTTGATGTTGTTTGTTCTATTATTGTTGATTTTATTGGTTCTGTTGTTGTTAGTGGTGATGGCGACCCTATTATCGTTGAGGTCGTTGATCCTGTGGATGTTGTTGTTAATGATGGTGGTCCTATTATTGTTGATGCTGTTGTTCCTATCATTATTGATGGTGATGTTGGTGGTGATCCTTTTGTTGTTGATGTTGTTGATCCTGTTGCATTTGGTGTTGGTGTCGGTGATCCTATTATTGTTGGTGATATTGGTGTCGGTGATCCTATTATTGTTGGTGATGTTGGTGTCGGTGATCCTATTATTGTTGGTGATGTTGGTGTTGGTGATCCTATTATTGTTGGTGATATTGGTGTTGTTGGGGATTCTATTATTGTTGGTGATATTGGTGTCGGTGATCCTATTATTGTTGGTGATGTTGATGTCGGTGATCCTATTATTGTTGGTGATGTTGGTGTTGGTGATCCTATTATTGTTGGTGATATTGGTGTTGTTGGGGATTCTATTATTGTAGGTGATGTAGGTGTTGATGATCCTATTATCATTGGTGATATTGGTGTTGTTGCTGTTGATGATATTATAGATGTTGTTGGTCCTATTATTGTTGTTGGTGGTATTGGTGATCCTAATATGGTTGATGAATTCTGTTCTTTTGTTGTTGTTGATGATAACATAGATGCTGGCCGTACTGTTGTTGTAGGTGATGGGGATCCTAATATTGTTGTCGTAGTTGGTCCTATTGTTGTTGTTGTTGGCGGTGATCCTAATATTGCTGAGGTTGTTGGTCCTATTGTTGGTGTTAATGTTGTTGGCGGTGATCCTAATATTGCTGAGGTTGTTGGTCCTATTGTTGGTGTTAATGTTGTTGGCGGTGATCCTAATATTGCTGAGGTTGTTGGTCCTATTGTTGTTGTTGATGTTGTTGGCGGTGATCCTAATATTGTTGAGGTTGTTGGTCCTATTGTTGGTGTTAATGTTGTTGGCGGTGATCCTAATATTGCTGAGGTTGTAGGTCCTATTGTTGGTGTTAATGTTGTTGGCGGTGATCCTAATATTGCTGAGGTTGTTGGTCCTATTGCTGGTCTTAATGTTGTTGGCGGTGATCCTAATATTGCTGAGGTTGTTGGTCCTATTGTTGGTATTAATGTTGTTGGCGGTGATCCTAATATTGCTGAGGTTGTTGGTCCTATTGTTGGTGTTAATGTTGTTGGCGGTGATCCTAATATTGCTGAGGTTGTTGGTCCTATTGTTGGTGTTAATGTTGTTGGCGGTGATCCTAATATTGCTGAGGTTGTTGGTCCTATTGTTGTTGTTGATGTTGTTGGCGGTGATCCTAATATTGTTGAGGTTGTTGGTCCTATTGTTGTTGTTGATGTTGTTGGCGGTGATCCTAATATTGCTGAGGTTGTTGGTCCTATTGTTGTTGTTGATGTTGTTGGCGGTGATCCTAATATTGCTGAGGTTGTTGGTCCTATTGTTGTTGTTGATGTTGTTGTTGTTTGATCTGCTGCTGCTCGTGATGATATATTTGATGTCGGACTTTGTCCTGTGGTCACAGAAAGAGAAATGCATATAGACGTTTTACAGAATTCTAGAATTTTCTAGCAATTTACTGCAGTCTACTGATCAAGCGTAAACATTCGTCAGGCGTGAGTTAAAGCTATAGTTAATCTGATATGAACATCAAACTTTAAATTAAATCGTATTCATAAAAATTAAAATATATTTTCCCGTGGTGTGATTAGAACTTAAATACGTAGTAGTAAGTAGTTTTCTGAAACTAGGGTACCTTAGGACACGGTGATTTAATTTCGTTGTGTTTTGGATTTGATTCATCGATTAATCTACACGGTCTATTTGAATGATGGAATATAACAACCAAAGGATCAAAGATATGTATTCTATATATTTGTATTTTAAAAGTGCATCAGGTAGCATCAGTTAACATTAATAAAAAAATGTAATAAAATATTTCGGTTTAAAAGACTGGTTAAAATTGATAATATAATTGGCAATATTTTTATGTCGAGTGGCCTACAATATGCAGTTTTCAGGATATAAGTGGCCTACAATATGCAGGACAACCTGCTTTTGAAACATGTAACACGGCTACACATCACGAATGTTGCAAACTTACCAGCACTTCTATTAACGGCCAACGATATGAATAACATCATCAAGCACGTCCAAAAGATTACTTGCTTTGTCTTCATTTCAGCTACTGAATTTGAAATATTATAAATATTCTCAGTTCAACAACCTTCAATCGCACACGCTATATTAATTCAGAGGTCGTTTTAGAGTTTTTTGAACTGAACTTACTAAGGTTTCACCTTAATGTCAAGTGTTTCTCCAGTCTATTCGATTCGTATTATTAGTTAGAAGTTATGACGTGACTTTCATTAAACAGCCCAGTATTCCCTACAATTATAACAAATTTAGATCATTAACCGCAAAGGAATATTCATTGAAGCGAAGAAGCATTGTCATTAGAGCGAACAGGCATACAATAAGGCGAACGGAGTCTCAATAGTGCGATGGAACTTTCATTAAGAAATTTAGCATTGAATTTGACAATCATGAATATGTTTGCGTGGGTTCATTAACGTTTTCAAACTTTCATTAGCGTTTTGGTGCAGTCAATAAACCACAACACACTTTCAATACAACGTTTTATTATTTGCGGTTAATGAACAGCAAATGGTGTAATACTGACATGGTCAAATATACTAAGTGCGTAATTGTATTGAACATCAATGATCCAATGGCACAGTTGGCTATACTTATGTAAGAATTTTTGACAAATTTTGTTTTTGTTTCAGTAAGAATTTTAATCTTATAATGCAGTTTCAATGCATCTCATAGTAGTCCTAAAGTATACCGTGTTTGGGCAAATAAGGGATTTTTATTAAGAGTTGTAATCTGACTGCCTATTTCTTGGATCGGAATCAAACCATAAAAGTTTTTTTGAACATTGCACGGTTAAGCAATTTATGCAAGAGAAGATCAGTAGAAGATAGGACATTATAAGACCAAGGAGAATTAGACCTGAAAAATATATGTGCAAAAGAGTACGTGTTAAACTCGTTACTTGATTAAAATAATACAGACATATAGGCCTTTGCCTTATGATAAAATCATGTTAGCCTCTAGTCTTTTGCTAGTGGCATTACATTTGTCTCTAAAGAATGCTTGATCTTTCCTTACTATTGTGATTGGTTAATTCCATTTTACGACGTTATACTATAGCTTAGGAATTTAAGGCTATCAAGCCATACTGACTTACCTTCCCAGGTGGAAATCCTGACACCGGATTAATTAGCGCCATTTTGTCAAGACTCTTCACACAGGCCAATCAGCTAAAAACTAGTTTTGGAACTATCCTTAGCAAATAATAAATATATTCACAACGATTCGAATATTAAAAAATTGCAATGCCCTTCTTCCCCACGAATATTTCTCTCTGTTTTTTCACTGTAATATATACAGCGTTTTAAGAAATATTCGATATACCTTCAATTCTCGCAATATTTGTAGCGACCTAGGACTTCATTTTCATGTTCTACAGTGCCGCACAAATAGAGTTTTTCTATGTACTGGATGCATATTTCCTGTATATGATAACAGTTGCTTTATTATATACCAGGCTATAGGTACATAGGAAATATTTGTAGGGACCTAGAACTTCATGTTCTAGAGTGCCGCACAAACATTTCTACTTTCTAAGTACTGGATGCATATTGCCTGTATATGATAACAGTAGATTTATTATATACCAGGCTATAGATGCATATATATATATATGAAATGTTTGTTGGACTGATCCTAGAACTTCATGTTCTAGAGTGCCACTCAAATATTTCTATAGAAAAGGCTTTGTAAGTACTATAGCTGGATGTACATTGCCTGTATATGACGAAAGTATGGTAGGCTGTAGTATATATCAGTGAGGCTATAGGTACAAAAAAAAACATTATTCTTTCACCAGCGATTTAGTTGTCGCGAATGGAAAGGGTACAGATCGATGAATCGAAAGCAAGTCAAGAAGACTAATTTTTTTCTTTCTGTTTCATTTTTGGTCTTCGTAATTAAGATCAATTAGCGTTTTGAATTTATGTATAATAAAGTGAAAAAGGAGCTTGATTATTTTCGGCCAACGACTAAGAAGTTTGAAAATTGTCGCAAATTTGAGTGACATCTCTAATTTTCTCCTTGAACTTACGAATTTTCACAAAGGATGCGAATCCGTTCCGATACATGTCCGATGCAAATACGAGCGATTCCGATTTGTTGCAAAAGAGTTAGTATTTTCAACAGGCTCGACAGATATCGTTTTTTCTTCTTCTTCTTTTTTACTGACGAGTACGTCGACAACATCAGCGACTTACCTGACCGAAAAGCAAAAACCACAGAAAAGCTTGTCAAGTGATTACAATGGCATTCCACCGGTTTGCCAATGATATCGTCTGTCTTGTGCAACTTGCATCCAAGGCTGGACCAGTGACGCTCTGGGCAATAAAATGAAGAGCATGGACATATATTGATTATTATGAGGAAAAAATGGCGCAAATTTATAAATGTCTTAAAATAAAATAAATATCTGGATAAATTGCACCAGCAATTAAAGTTAAAAACCACCACGACTACCCCTACCACTTTCCCGACCACGACAACCACCACCACGGACGCCTCCGTCGCCGTCGTCACCTGTCACCTTGTCACCTTGTCACCTTGTCACCTTGTCACCTTGTCACCTTGTCACATTGTCACCTTGTCACCTTGTCACCTTGTCACCCTTGTCACCTTGTCACCTTGTCACCTTGTCACCTGTCACCTTGGTCACCTGTCACCTTGTCACCTCGTGTCACCTTGTCACCTTGGCCACCCTTTGTCACCATTGTCACCCTTGTCACCTTGTCACCTTGTCACCTTGTCACCTTGTCACCTTGTCACCTTGTCACCTTGTCACCTTGTCACCGCCACCTCTACCTCTACCTCTACCTCCATTTCTAGCACCGTCATCACCACCAGCACCATTATTCTGTTGCCAACGCAAACCACCAACATTCCAATTACTGCCACAATTACCAGGCACTGTACCACCACCAGAACCAGCATTATCCTACCGCCAATACCACCTCACCACTCTACCACTACCACCACCGCCACGTACCACCATTACCACCGCCGGCGTTTCCAACAACAACAACACCATTTCCACCAATGTCACTAATATCAAACTAGATGTTGGCGTCAGTCATAATTCTCTTCCATGATATGCTAGTATACTCACGAACTACGTCCCAGAAGACACAACTAGTCGGAGTCCCAGGGTTCCCATCACTGTCCTTTAAGGCTGGAAATGTCAGTCTAACAGGTTCGGTTAGATTTTGCACGGATTGATTGTACACAGAGCTTGATATGACTTCATCACTTAGTAATGGTTCCTCGTCTCCTTCTTGAGGATTTGACTGAAACAGTTTGTTGTTTGCGTAATAAATAAACCCAATACGAATGGATGATTGAATATTACTTGCAAGAATGCTTTTTGGTAGCTTTACAAAGATACCATTATTGTCGTCTTTGTCACCATTGCCGTTATTGCCGTTGCGGTTGCCATTACCATTACCATTGCCAATATTTGGACTTGACATGACAGTTGCAACAGGAGAGCTGCCTCCCTCGGTCTTCTTACCAAATGTGACACCTTGGAAGGTACGGCGAGTCACTTCTATTGCTTGTATGGCAACATTAGTGCTATTGATAACCCTAGATCTTGAGCCGTCTTCCAAGGGGATCTTCTGATTAAGCCTATCTAACGCAATGATAAACCTATAGAGTTGAAAAAAGACCTAGTGTTGATACTTGACATACACAGAGGTGAAAGATGTTTACCTAAAGTAATTAGGAAATTAGTCCAATTTGGACTCAAGCTCCTCGATCATGCACCTCCTTGCATTTATTTATAGCCTCCCTTTATCAAAAAACGTTGACTTGATCATACAATGTATTTGGCGAAATAAAAAGTACTTTTAATCAATTAAAGAACGGAAAAATTCAATTCAATTCACTAGATTCAAGTGAATAAGTGTAAGATGAAAAATCAAGCTAAATACTAAGTAAATGGAAAATAGGCATCGCTCACTTACAAAGGGACGTGCTGATAACATGAAAAACCTTTCAGAAGAACATTTATTGGAAAAAAATACTTACCTTGTTGGAGCATTTGAGCTTCCAGCAAGGACTTCTTTGTTCATTTCCATGACAACGTCAATCACCTCAACGACTATATCAGCAGTCTAAATGGAAAGAAAAAGAAAAAGGCATTTTTAAGGGTAAGCGGTCATCGGGGAAATTGATTTAAATTGTAGTATAATATTCAGGATGAAAGTGAGGTTTTTACCTCGTTCAGCTGATCTTCTACCGATAAGATGTTATCCACTATGTCTGCAGCAAGATCGGCATCAGCCTCAGACATGTCTTTAGCAGATCTTGATTTGAACAGCTTGGTGAAGTTCTTAGCAACTTCTTTGACATTGCGAAAGTTGAGCTTCATCTGTAAATAGAAAATGATGAATCCATTCCAAGTTCATGGTCACCTGCAGCTTTATATATATATAAAATAAGCAAAATCTTAGTCGACCCTACCTTGGATAAGTTATTCATTGCCTCAGTTTTCTTTGACTTGTATGAGCAGATGTCATTATTCGGGTCAGTCCACACAGCACCAGTATCGAAGTCTCCGCCGCATCTTCTCGTAGCAGACGACCCACTCGGTCCCAAAGGACACTCGACAGTCACTGAGTCGCCTATTTTGGTTGACTGCCAAGTAAAGAAACCTTGGATATTTTGCTTGCCTGTTGTTTCCTTGATACAAATTCCTATGAATATGTGATGGGATACTGAGTCATAAACATACGTTTAAGTCCTTGCATTACATCCGAAATTCATCAGCAGTCTCTATAATGAGGCGAGATTGACGTTTATGTAGGGTGTTGGAACAAGACAATACCACTCATAAAAATATGTTAGGCTTGTGACACACAAAATACATAGCTATGTAAATCGCCGGTTTGAGTCGATACCTGTGTCTTTGACCAAGATTGATTTCCAGTCTATCTTCAAGCCTTGTATCTTGTTTGTCTTCGCTCCTTCTTTGAGAATCTCCACGAGGCTTTTATAATAGTCGTAGAAGTCTTCGTTTGGGATTTTCTTCTTTCCGTAAATAACACATTCCATTGCGATCTTGTTGGACCTCTCTTCCCTACCACGACAATACATACCATAAAAATAAACGAACATGTAAATATATTGTCAAATGTTTATTTTGAAATTCGTAAAAAAGGTAAGATGTCTTTATTTCATATCTTTTAGTATAAAACACAGTCCAGTTTGTCGACTCGTTATTGTTCCACTACTCACCAGTGTTTGCATACAGTTCTGTGTTTATACTCTCTTGGCGAAAATGTACTTGAAAGATAATCAGCAATTTGTCCGCAAGATTCGCAAGGATCCTGTAAAGAAAGGTGACGCATACCAACAATAGTCAATCAAACAGTGGAACTTTCCTCTGAGTCAAAGAACATGAATCCCACCAATGGACCTTTCTTAAAAGTATCGTTAATGAGAGGCTTACATGGAAATACAAAAGAAATCATACTTTTACTCAATGGAATTTGTGGCATTTCTTTTGTATTTCCATGTTAGCCTCGCATCCAAGATACTTTTAAGAAGGATGCATCAAAGCACAAAAGAAAACTAGGAACGACGATATGGCATAACAGAATGGAATGATAACTAAATACAAGTTACTTACTTTGTTTTTGTTATTTGGCTTATCATTTGCTTTGAAACTTATGACAGACGTGAAGTAATCTGAAAAATAATTATGAGTAAGGGATGTGTAAAGTCAGGGTTATGCTGGGTGACAAGACCTAATCAATGGCGCAACAGTGCCAAGATAACGTGAGAAGGGTGTGGTGGAAATATATATTGAAGATGTGCTGAATTAATAGTCCTACATTACCTGTAACCACTAGTAAAGCCCTTTTACTTTCTGCTGTTCCATATCTATTACTTGCTTTACACCAGTAGTAACCCTGATTAGAAACATCCATTGTCACAGTGTTCGTGGGAATTTCTATTGAACTCCTGTACCACGTGATACTAGCAGGAGGAGACATTGTTACAGCGCAAGATAGTGTCACTGCTGTTCCGGATTTAACATTCTTGGATTCTGGTCCTCTATTGATTTGGGGTTTTACTGAAAATAAGTCAAAAATACAAAGAATGTTGCCATACGCACAGATATCTTCACAGGTAAAAGCCATGGAATAGTGTAAAGGCGTTGTCTGCATGCATGAGGATGCACAATATCACTAAACTTGCAATTGTAATAAACCTTGTAATAAACCTTGATTTTTACCTTTAGCTTTATTTTTTTCCAATTTCAGGCCACGTGTCATTCCCCAGAGTATCATTTCTCATGAGAAGACACTTGAATATGGATGCGACTCAAGAATATATCTTATATATTTTCAAGAGAATGACACGTAGTCTAAAATGGAAAACATTATGCTCAAGGTGTAGAGATCTGTTCAAATGATTTTCCGTAAACACAAGCTCATCAGAAGCAGATATGCAATAGCAAACTTACCCACACAGTGCCCATAACGCATGCGCAGATTATCAGGATCTAATCCACATTTTTCAACATTCAGTGAGTTTTTCCAGCTAAACACAACATCGAGACATGTCCATCTCTCATCACAATTTTCGGGATGTTTAGGTACAGCTACCAATGTCAAGCTTGCTGACTCAATACATTCGTTGCTAAGCAACGTAATGCTAATAGCAGGTCCTCTCACGAACATAGGGTTTTTAAATCTGTACCTGACGCTTGTACGACCTTCGATGTTATCAAAAAACACCATGATGTTTGTTTTAACGTTTATCCGATCGTGTGTCATACTGACATTGAAGGTACTGCATCTATCTCCCGTTATATTTGTAACATGTATCTCGTTGATTGATTGGATATTTAGGCTAAAGACAACCACTTGTGTCGTATCGTTTATCTGTACAGTAATGTTTGTTTTTGAACAGGCGTTCCTCGCCTTCTCATATAACCCTCTTACATCTTTACACTCCACACAAGTGATTGTAACATTTTCATTCGTGTTGATAATCGTTCCAATGGCATCATTTCCTGAGTCAGAAACATTGATGCTGATAACGAACTTATCGCCGTCTGAACAGGTGAAGTTTTTGTGGATGGCGATACTGCCGTTGTTACGGTAAATGCAAAAAGGAAGTGAAGAGTTACTGGCAGGTTGATAACAGGAATCGATATCACCAGATATAACATTAGGAGCACTTTCTTGTGAAGATTCAGTAACACCTGTTATCGTGTAGGTCAAGGGTGGAATGACAACAGAACCTTGTTCGTAGGTTGCAGTAAAATTTGCCACGATCAAACCTAGTTTGAGGTCATCGGTAGGGACCTTCACTTCAAAGCTGGACACTATGATTGGATTGTAAGCTGTAAACAAAATTGCAGTGACCTTAATGCAACACTAAACAATTACGAGGAAATACGTTTAATCAAGTTGTGACTACTAACCGGTGCACTGTGCTGCAGATGTCACAGCTTTTCTTCCCCAAGTCTTTTCTCCTCCTCTGCATGTCTTACATTGGTTGTTGTTGTATTCATAATGATCCACTGGACAAGGTTGACATTCTGTAAGATTGCCATTGTGAATGAAACCAGAGGGACAAACTAGCAAGTAGAAAAATCACATTTAGTGATAAACTGGTGATAAATGGTCAAGCATTTGATGCAATTATGGAAAATCTTATTTGTATTGCTGAATTGCAATCATTGCAATCATGATATAACAAAAGAGACGTATCACGAATATTTTCAATCGGGCAGAATACTGTTGTTCTAGGCGACATGCACTTACAGCTGTATGGTTCTAACATATCGATATAATTATGAATAAATTATAGTTTTTTTTTAGCTAGCGCTTAAGAAAGCACAAAACGCTTTTCACTCACTTATCAGTGTTTGACAGTACTAAATTCCCTTGAGTACCAGGTTGATGTCAAATCAACTCGCGAGTAAAAAGTCTGAATCTAAGAATCATTGGAATCATGAGTGTTATTCGGGCTGTTTATAGTCTCTTGGTAACGAATAAACTATAAGATACCGTATTCGAGTACGAGTTTACTGTTTCTAGATATATGAATTACTGAAATAATTGTTTTTAGTATTTTTTAACACGAGTGAATTTAATAAATAACGAAGAGAGAGTTTTTTCAATTTTATCTATGCAAGTGGCACACATCGACAAACGAGCGTGTGTGGGTACGCGTTATATTTCAGTGAATATATATTTCACCGATATGCACTTCGCCTTTGGTAATGCTGTTTTAGTATATACCAACTTGCCAACCCGTCCTTTGGAGGTTTGTAAGTTGGTATAAACTAAAACAGTATTAGACGTATATTGTGGCCAATGAGCAAGTTGGATTTATTATATTAAGTTGTGTAAAAATACTGATCACCGATAATCACTGAGCCTGAGGGAAATAATTGTTTTAGACTTGAATATCAGAGAAAAGTCGAAATTCTGGAAAAGAAAACGTTTTAGTATTGCTTCCGCTTTGGGAAACTTTGGGAAACTTCATAATCACAGTTTTAGCAATCACAGTGCGCAATACTCTATATTCAAGTCTAAAATTGTAATACATTGTGATATCAATAAGCAAAAGTAGGAAAAGACATTTGAGTTTAAAATGCTAACGTACTGAGGACAAAAGCGTAGACGTCATTGGCCCAGGCACCACCTATACCATTCACACAATTTGTAGCAATGCCATGTTTGTTATAGGTGGAAAAGGCGTTCAGTCCAGAAAAGCATTCGCGCCCATCGAACTGTACGCTAAAAATTTTGTATCCTCTGCTCCTTGACATCCTAGCACATCTTCCTATTGAAGTTGTATTTCCATGTGGCCAATAATTTTCAGAAAGTTGTTCAGACAAGGCACGATCCCATGTATCCTTAAAGCATCCAAGGTGCCAATAGTAGACTCCATTACTGATGTTATAACCTACATGATATGAACAGTGTCAGTAGTAGTGCTTTATGTAGTACAGTAGTAGGGATCGGATTTTAGGTCAATTGTTTAGCGCATTAATTTTTGCAGCTGGAGAGAGGAAAATTGGAGAAACCAGAGAACGGCTCTTGCATCACGGGAGACACTCAACAAGGGATGCCGAAGGTTAACTGAATGCCTTGTGCCATGCGACTTTTGCACAACTCTGAATCGAATTTAGATTTGGATCGCTTGTATTTTCATTGGCTACAAGGACAAGCAAGGCGTTCACCCCGGTAAACTTAACAGCAAGCATGTAAGAGACTAGAGTATCTGCTATGAAATGTAAGTCAAAGACCGCGAAGTAAAATATTAGAGATTAGTATGCCACTCCTATCCCCTCTCCCGCTGCTCTTTCTGCAAGTTCAGTATTTAAGTGCACACTTAATGTTGTTTATGATAGATATGCTTATGATTATGAATGGATAAACGAAAAGTCCTCTTTGAGATACATTTGAACAAGACGGCTGATCATACATTATTTATTTTTCGACACTACTTACGAGTCAGGAAGTACACATCATTAGCCTTGACTCCACCAACACCATTCGTACAGATAGTATCTTTACCATATTTGGCATATACAAAGATGGTGTCTATCCCGGTCCAGCATTCACCATTGTTCTGCACACCGAACGCTTTATACCCATTTAATCCTGATATATTGGCACATTTACTGACGATTTGGCTACTTTGGCTGTAATTAGCCAGTAGGATAGGCAAAGCTCTGCTACGCAGGTCTTCTTTAAAGCAGCCAACGTGATAATACGAATCTAAAATGACAGGGAAATATAGAATAGAATAGAATAAATTATTTATATAGCGCCAAAATCCTAAAGTTCAATGGCGCTTAAATACAATGCATTATAAATGATAAAAGTATATATATGACTTATATACATCTAATAAAAATAAAACAAACTTAGAGTTCAAACTAAAAGGTTTAAAATAAATAAATATTATTGAATCATATTCTGTGACAAGGTCTTCACACCCAGGAAGTAAACAAAACACTTTCACGTCGCGCGATGTCACAGTTTAGTCCATGAGCAATGATACTCAATCTAATCTTACCAGCTTTCCCACTGGATTGTGCTTCACCAGTTATGACCAGAGATATGACTAACAACACCAACATAATACCGTAAGCCGATATGATGTTCTCTCGTTGAACTTGCATTGGATTAAACTGGGCCGGTCTATCCCAAGCTCTCAATAAGACTACGCACAAGCAGGAGTAGCAAACGAGATAACGATTTTTGTCACTATCAAATTACAGTTTCTAAACAGTTTGTCGCAGAAAATGTATGTTATTGAAAAATTAGCCAGAAGACATTTGGACGCCAACTCTTTTGATGTACGTAGATGCAAAGCTGAATTATAATTAGGAAGGTATTCGATAGACTGTGAAGTTGTGAACTGACCCTTAGCAGACTCTGACAATACTTTGACGTAGGAATAATAATAATAATAATAATAATAATAATAATAATAATAATAATAATAATAATAATACTGCACACATCATTAGAAAAACTCTCATGATTACTTGATTCTTGATTTCTATTTTCTAAATTGATTTATTTTATTTTTTATTTTAATTACACCTCGTATTGTGAATATATTCTTGTTTTCCCAAGGCCCATGGATTGGACTCGGTAAACTAAGGATTTTGTAAGCAAAATTGAAGCAAATTGTAAATAAAGATAATAATAATAATAATGATAATAATAATAATAATATAACTTTATTTAATGAGGGTGGCATACATTACTGGTAGCCCAGTAGTTTACATCATGGCCCTCCTACAATCAAATTAAAATATAGAAAAAATTCTTAGGCTCAGAGCTGGAGAAATTGTTATAAAATGTTATCCAAACGACGATGGAATGTTCCCCGAAAAAGAATCGGATTTCGTTAGGTGATTGTTCTGCATGGAAACAGAAACGTGGCAGAAATTTTAAAGCTGATTAAACTTATAGCGATGCGTGAACTCCGCCAAGCTGCAAGGAGAGCATTGAGTTTTAATGTTTAGGAGACATCTATCTTAGCCACCACAATAGCACAAAGAAAAACAAATTCGTTATTAAACGAAAAAGGAATATTGTGATGGATGAATGAATGGACGAATGGATGGATGGATGGATGGATGGATGGATGGATGGATGGATGGATGGATGGATGGATGGATAGATGATTGTCACCTTACATGGGAGAAACACATTGTCAATATATGTTCAATTGTAAAAAGCAGGCTGTCAATATTACGAAAGGATCAAAACATCTCCCCCTCCCCACACGACCGCTGCGTTTTTGAACTGAACCTACCTAAGGTTTCAACAGTCGTGTTATTAGCCAGAAGTTATGAATTGTCATTAAACAGCCAAGTAGTGTTCCCTACGATTATAACAAATTTAGCTAAATTTAGATCCAGGAGTCTATAGTAATTCTATTCAACAACAATGATCCAATGACACAGTTAGCTATACTAATGTACATACAGTTTCAATGCATCTCATAGTAGTCCTAAAGTATACCGTGATTGGGCAAATAAGGGATTTTTATTAAGAGTTGTAATCTGCAGACTCGGCCTAATAATAGTATGCATCATGTAGTAATGGCATTATTAGTATTATCAAAGACATCGACATCTAAGTTTTTGTTGAACATTGTACGGTTAAAGGAAACTATACAACAGAAGACCAGTAGAAGATATTCCAATGTAAGACCAAAGAGGATTACACCTGCAAATATATAAGAGTACGTGTTAAAATCATTACTAAGTTATAGTCACACAGACACATAGTGCCTTTGTCTTATAGTGAAATCATATTATAGCCTATATTCTTTTGCTAGTCGTATTGCATCTATCTGTTGGATGCTTGATCTTACCTTATTATTGTGACCAGTCAATTTTACAAAGTTCTACTAAAGCTTATGAGAGGATATCAAGCTATGTACTGACTTACCTTCCCTGGTGGAGACCTGACGCAGGATTAGCGCCATTGTCAAGACTCTTCTCACGTAGGTCAATCAATTAAAAACTAGTTTTGGAACTATTCTTAGCAAATAATATTCACAACAAATTGAATATAAAAAATTGCAATGCCCTTCTTCCCCACGAATATTTCTCTTTTTTTCATTGTAATATATACAGCGTTTTAAGAAATATCCGATATACCTTCAATTCTCGCAATATTTGTAGGGACCTAGGACTTCATTTTCATGTTCTACATTGCCGCACAAATAGAGTCTTTCTATGTACTGGATGCATATTGCCTTTATGTGATAACAGTTATGCTTTATTATATACCAGGCTATAGGTACATAGGAAATATTTGTAGGGACCTAGAACTTCATGTTCTAGAGTGCCGCACAAACATCTCTGCTTTTTAAGTACTGGATGCATATTGCCTGTATATGATAACAGTAGCTGTATTATATACCAGGATATAGATGCATATGAAATATTTGTTGGACTGATTCTAGAACTTCATGTTCTACATTGCCACACAAATATTTCTATAGAAAAGGCTTTGTAAGTACTATAGCTGAATGTATATTGCCTGTATATGACGACAGTATGGTAGGCTGTATACAGTCCTTTGACTAAACGTTGTCGTTGATCGGCTTCATCCCTACGCGCCTAGACCGAAAAGGATCATGGGAATAATTTATTTACAGTTACTAGCTGCCGCATAATATGTTATCTAACACGTCTTAAGCTCGCTATTTTCGATTTCAATCATGCCTCGAGCATTCGGCGAAGATTTAAACTGGAGAGCAGTTTGGATGACGCAAGTTCTGGGTAATTTATCCGTTATCCTTTTCGGTCTAGGCGCGTAGGGATGATCCGATCAACGACAACGTTTAGTCAAAGTACTGTATACAAGTGAGGCTATAGGTACAAAAAACCGCTATTCTTTCACCAGCGATTTAGTTGTCGCGAATGGAAAGGGTATACAATGAGATCGACGAAACGGAAGGAAGTCAAGAAGAGTTTTTTTTCTTTCTGTTTCGTTTTTAGTCTTCGTAATTAAGATCAATTAGCGTTTTGAATTAATGTATAATAAATTTACCTGACCGAAAAGAAAAAACCACAGAAAAGCTTGTTAAGTGATTACAATGGCGTTCCACCGGTTTGCCAATGATATCGTCTGTCTTGTGCAACTTGCATCCAAGGCTGGACCATTGACGCTCTGGGGAATAAAAATTGAGCTTCGACAAATATTTGTTATTATGAGGAAAATGGCGCAAATTTATGATTGTCGTCAATATCGTCATGGCAAAAGATGCCGCAGCCACTTACAACAAAGAGTAAAATAAATCTCTGGATAAATTGCACTTGGAATTAAAGTTAAAACCACGACGACTACCCCTACCACTCTCCCGACCACGACAACCACTACCACGCCCGCCTCCGTCGCCGTCGTCACCTTGTAACCTTGTCACCTTGTCACCGCCACCTCTACCTCCACCACCATTTCTAGCACCGTCATCACCACCAGCAGCACTATTCTGTCACCAACGCAAACACAGCCACCACTAACATTCCCACTACTGCCACCATTGCCAGCACTATCCCACCACCAGAATCAGCATTATCCTACCACCAATACCACCTCACCACTATATCACTACCACTACCACCGCCACCATTACCACCGACGGCGTTTCCAACAACAACACCATTTCCACCAATGTCACTAATATCAAACTAGATGTCGGTGTCAGTCATAATTCTCTTCCATGATATGCTAGTATACTCACGAACTACGTCCCAGAAGACACAACTAGTCGGAGTCCCAGGGTTCCCATCACTGTCCTTTAAGGCTGGAAATGTCAGTCTAACAGGTTCGGTTAGATTTTGCACGGATTGATTGTACACAGAGCTTGATATGACTTCATCACTTAGTAATGGTTCCTCGTCTCCTTCTTGAGGATTTGACTGAAACAGTTTGTTGTTTGCGTAATAAATAAACCCAATACGAATGGATGATTGAATATTACTTGCAAGAATGCTTTTTGGTAGCTTTACAAAGATACCATTATTGTCGTCTTTGTCACCATTGCCGTTATTGCCGTTGCGGTTGCCATTACCATTACCATTGCCAATATTTGGACTTGACATGACAGTTGCAACAGGAGAGCTGCCTCCCTCGGTCTTCTTACCAAATGTGACACCTTGGAAGGTACGGCGAGTCACTTCTATTGCTTGTATGGCAACATTAGTGCTATTGATAACCCTAGATCTTGAGCCGTCTTCCAAGGGGATCTTCTGATTAAGCCTATCTAACGCAATGATAAACCTATAGAGTTGAAAAAAGACCTAGTGTTGATACTTGACATACACAGAGGTGAAAGATGTTTACCAAAGTAATTAGGAAATTAGTCCAATTTGGACTCAAGCTCCTCGATCATGCACCTCCTTGCATTTATTTATAGCCTCCCTTTATCAAAAAACGTTGACTTGATCATACAATATATTTGGCGAAATAAAAAGTACTTTTAATCAATTAAAGAACGGAAAAATTCAATTCAATTCACTAGATTCAAGTGAATAAGTGTAAGATGAAAAATCAAGCTAAATACTAAGTAAATGGAAAATAGGCATCGCTCACTTACAAAGGGACGTGCTGATAACATGAAAAACCTTTCAGAAGAACATTTATTGGAAAAAAATACTTACCTTGTTGGAGCATTTGAGCTTCCAGCAAGGACTTCTTTGTTCATTTCCATGACAACGTCAATCACCTCAACGACTATATCAGCAGTCTAAATGGATAGAAAAAGGAAAAGGCATTTTTAAGGGTATGCGGCCATCGGGGGAATGGATTTAATTCATAGTATAATATTCAGGATGAAAGTGAGGTTTTTACCTCGTTCAGCTGATCTTCTACCGATAAGATGTTATCCACCATGTCTGCAGCAAGATCGGCATCAGCCTCAGACATGCCTTTAGCAGATCCTGATTTGAACAGCTTGGTGAAGTTCTTAGCAACTTCTTTGACATTGCGAGAGTTGAGCTTCATCTGTAAATAGAAAATGATGAGGAATCCATTCCAAGTTCATGGTCACCTGCAGCTTTATATATATATAAAATAAGCAAAATGTTATTCGACCCTACCCTGGACAAGTTATTCATTGCCTCAGTTTTCTTTGACTTGTATGTGCAGATGTCATCAGCAGCAGTAAGGGGGATCCGCGATCGATGCCAAAGATATACGGGTTTAACTCGCGGATTTACGAAGACGGGTACAGCAGATTTACGGGATTTCCCGCGCCGTGTCCTTACTGCTGCTGTGTTGGGAATCGAAGATAAGTGTTTATAAAAATGTACGATATATATACGATGCATGAATGTAAAAAGTTCACCAATGACTTCTGTATAATTTGCCTAAGATCCAAAGTTAACATACCTAAGCCCAAGGGTTTCTGGTGTTGTGGTAAGAAAATGCAAATAGAAGACGACACGTCAGCACAGTGTTACGAGTGTGGTAAGAATATTCATGATGCCGTACCAAATGCTACCAGAGAGCAGTATTACGCCAACGGAGGCCGTAAGAAGACTCCATACAAGAGAATAAAATACTTCCGAGACTGGATGAGTCATATCCAAGGTTTACATCCGGTATATTTAAGCGACGAAGTAAAGAAGAAAATCATAGACCATTTAGAAGAGCCAACCCCGCAAAGTCTACGGAAAACGTTGAAAAAATTAAAGCTAGGGAAATATTACAAAGCTATTCCCTATCTTTTGTCTGAAATTACCGGTAAGTCTATTCCTGAGGTTTCTGATATGACAAAAGCCGAGTGGATGTTTTGTCGGCTGGATAAGGATATTCCTTATTACCCTGACGTAATCTATGAAATATTTTACAAAATTGACCCCAACCACCCACTGTTAGGATGGATTCCAAGAAGATAGTGGAATTAGCATAAATCTTATGGCATAAGATTATGCGTAATTTCCAGACTGTCGTTCGATATGTAAATAGAATCCTGTCACGATATTTACTGAGCAAGCTTTCTTTGAAGCTCTTCTTTTGCCTCCTGGTAGATCTTTTTGCGAGATTCCTCGGAAAGATCTTTTACGACTGTTTTTTTGTTCCTTATGTCCGACTTTAATTTCTCGTACTTTTCCTCTTCGGCTAAGATAAGCGAGAATTCTACGTCGTCTATCTTTCTGTCACGCAAGGCCTTTGAGACAAGATCGGTAATAGTATTTACTTTAGCCCTTGACAGAGCTATTGTCGTGTCGTGTTTTGATATTTTGCTTGACAACTGTTTCATAATACCCGTAGCAACAGCAGAAATAATACCACAGGCTGCCCCAACGCCGGCCAAAGGAACTCCAACGATTATTCCCGGCCCAGTAAGCGAAGTAGCAACGCCGGAGCCCGTTAACACAACGGATATGGATCCTGAAGTTATCGCAATCTTATGTAGCGTACTCCGGGCTCTGACGTACTTTTTTCTAACTTTTTCGTAGTGTTTTGCCTGCCCTTCCAAGTAAGCCAGGATTAAATTTGCTTTATTCAGACGAAAGTTTTCAGCGTTTAATTCGTTAGGTGTAGTATAGGGAACATCTGGGTACAACTTAGGTGCTGAAGGTATGACATCCATTATATATACTAATGTACGACGCTTTTGGGAATAACGTAGAGGAGCAGCCACATCATGACAACCGGGATTACTGGAATTGGAGGGCCTTTAGGAAGATGTTTCCGCACGCGGATGCTAGTAAGTTCGAAAGAAGACCCGATGGGATTTACTTCAACGGCTCTAGGATGTACAGCAATGAGGATTTGAAACCTACGCTGGTTAATCAAATAGACGATCAACTGAAGAATCCTGGTTACGTTAAACCAAAACCCACGCCGACGCATGTTGAACCCGGTTGGTCAAAGGAATTATTGCTGGGTACCAGTACTTATCCAATACCCGCGGTTTCATTTGATGAACATCCAAGTTTAGATTTGACATTGAACATGCGGATCTCTAACAACCATTCCTTTCCGTTAAAGGTGCGAGATATCTTCAAAAACGTGCCCATTAATCATACCACCGCCAAGGAATCTCATGAATGGTTAAGCGGTCCTAACATGCGTTATTGGCCGCAGCAGTTGAACTTTGCAGTTTGGTGCGCCACCGGTGGCTGTGGGGTAAGTGCAAACTTGATGAAGAATTCAATATTCATGTTTCACTTTCACTTCACGGTTAGAAGAATACTGCATGAGATGGGTGTTATTGCGCTGCCGGGTGATGCCACGTTTTATCCAAGAGATAATAAATACGACGTTCCCGCGTATGATAGGCTTTGTAAGGAGTTTGGTGTTGTAGGGAAGGATTTCAGGTGTACCGCGGGTGCTAACAATGGCTTGGGGCACATTTGGGCTTATTGGGGGATTGGCGGGCATGTGCTAAGTGATAAGGAAGTCCACGCGTTGAATTTACAATGGACCATGGCTTCCCACCCAGAAACCCATTATCATCTGAAGAATGAGTGGTGGTGGTTGGAGGGTCCAGTTAAGGATACCAAGCAAGTCCGCGATGGACCTCTGTTCAAAGACGAGGGTGGTAAGTATGCAGGGGCCAATCCACTGATTATCAAAATGGTTAACGACGAGCAAACGAAGCAATATCTTAATTTCATACCCCCAGAAGGTAAAGGACTAACTAGAGCCGGCCTTGCCCGTTTGAACCGCAGCATAGAAGCTTACGTGTATTCCATTTTGGGAGCTCAGGTAAACACCCGATCGAGTATAGTGGGGAATACCGGCGCCGCAGAAGAAACGCGAGCCGAAGCCTTGATTCTATTCGAAAGTTCAATCTTGGAGGGCGACATTAGCAAGGGCGTACAGCGTTACCAACTAGCCATACAAAATTCTAAGGCAAGGTTGGACTACGCAGTAGCCCCGGGTTGTTGGTTAATGCCTAGTAATTTATCTATAAATACTGGTTCTGTAGTAGGATACAACAACAAACTTCAACGAGCTACTAAGGATATGAAGTTTGGGGTGAATGACGTGAACTCTGACACCACCAAGGGTATTCCCCACTTCATAGAGAAACCAAAGAAAGAGGTAGAGAAACCACCAAAGGAGGAATTACCCCGGGCGCCTAAAAACCCCCCACCCCTTAAAAAAGAGGAGGAATACGACCATGACATATTAAAAGCTGGCTTGGTTGTTACGGCTGTTGGTTTGGGGTATTATATATGGACGTAAACAACCCACATGTGGATAAAAGAGGTCCTAAAGGTGATGAAGGACCTCGCGGACCAGCCGGTCCTAAAGGTGATGAAGGACCTCGCGGACCAGCCGGTCCAATGGCTAGGAAGTATGCCATAGATTTAACGTCGGCAGTTACAGTTGATAAGTATGTTCCGAATCACTCGTGGTTTTATACGACTGTGACTGTGAGTCCGGGGGTCACGAAGGATGCCACCGATTTCGATACTTTCGCACTGGATTTCGTATTAGACGACGATCCAGATAAATGGACTTTCACATACTTAGTGAACATGATCGATAGAAAAAAGTATGCTTTTTGCCCATATCCAGACTATGTAATGAGAGTGCTTTCGTTTATGGGTACCATGAATTTATATAAGATAAAAGGCAATATCAAACTAACTAGATTCGAAATGTTTAAGTTATTGGTATAATGGCGATGAACAACCCCTACGTAGCTGGAGTAGATTGTGTTTATACGACTTACGCAGGCGAGAAAAAATACACCCAGGCATCTTGGGTCGACGTTGAGGGCATGTCTGTAGACTTGAACTACTCAGGAAAGAAGTTGATCCTTTGCAGTATTTGCATTGGCACGAGAAGCCACGCCAACGTGGGCCTTAGGCTTTGTGATGACAACGGCATACTGCAACCTATGCGCGCGAAGACGAACAACAGGGAGCCTGTGCATTTTTCCGTAGAGCCAAACCCCCTGAGCGACGAAAATCTATTGGTTTGGACTTTTCATATGGTTGCCGATTGCCATGGGAAGGTAAAGCTGCAGATACGCGTAGACGATACGGGGAGCGTTTGCGTAAATAGCATAGAGGATCAAGGGGATAATAACTTTAACCACGCAACCATTAGCACTCTTACGGTGGTTAGTATATGAACCCACACACGAAGCAAGAGGGGTTTTCCCATTACTTAGAAGACGCCAGCTTTTGGGGGGATTTATGGCAAGATACCCAACTGCAGGCTTACGTGGGCGGCTTAGGTCTAGTAATGTGCACTGTTAGTATTAGCGGCTGGAATAGCTGCAATTTAGGCTTTAGGCTGGTCGACGAAACCAACACCCCATTGCCGCCTTACAGGGAAAAAAAGAACAGCAGGCATTCGGCTCACTTTTCATTTGAGCCTACACCAAGAAGTGCAGAGAACTTAACGTCGGTAACTTTTCACATGATAGTTAATTGCCAACGCGTAAAGTTGCAAGTGCGCCCAAGCGACGCCCGCACGATTGCAGGGCAAAAGTACATTGGCTTTGTTGGAATAAACACTATTCATTCTGCCGTGGATGTTCCTAAAGATGAAATTTGGAATCATAAGTCCATTAGCACCATTAGCGTGCTTCCTTTACTGCCGCGCTACCAGGGTGGTGCGAATACCATATTCGCCCCCCGTTCGCAAACAAGGACGCCTAAGGAGGAAGTGGGGGAAGTAATGCGCTCAGATAAGCTTAAGCCTTCATCTTCTTCAGGAGTACCACCCCAATAGCTACTACGAGGATCCAAATGTTATTCCCCACGAACTTCAACAGTTCTCCGCCGGTTCTTAATACCAGGCTTAAAACGCTACCAAGCAGCCCAGGAACGCTGGCTGCCATTGTTTTTCCCAGGGTTATTAGGCCCGCACCTAATTTTTTTCCCATTTCCCCCATTTCTTTTCCCACCTTTTTTCCCATTTCCCCCACCTTTTTTCCAAGCGCCTTTGCACCTGAGGCCACGCCGTTAATTGCATTCATAATTCCGGCAATAGCGCCTGCGAGCGTTACGGCGAACGCCAATGGAATGCCGTACCTCCGAAGGACCCTCAGTATTTTTTGCCTTGTGGTAAGCCCCAGCTCCCTTTCCAAGCCTTCTCTTTGCGCCTGCAACTCCGCGACCCTTTCCTGAAGCCTTTCCTCTTCTGCTTGGGCTGCCTCTCTTTCCCCGTCGGCAAGTGTTTGATCGTCGATTATTTCCCGTTGCGTTTGTATTTGCCTTTCCAGGTCCTCTATGGCTTGCTCTCTTTGTCTTAATTGCTCCCCTTTAACGATGATTTCCGCGTTTAACCGCCGCTCTTGCATTACCGAGGCTTCCAGCTGTGCACCCACGCGTCTAAGTTCGGCGTTCCTATCTCCAACGTCCATGACTGCGCGGTCGAAGTTCCTTCTAGCGGCGTCCCTTTCTTGCAGCAACATGCTAATGCGGTGCTGAGTGTCGCCGTCTTCCGTTTCGTTAGCTTCTTGTAATTCCTGTATTGCTCTTATGTACGCCTCATCCTTAGTATCCATATCTCGTTTTAGATCTTCGATGTATTCTGCCTGCTGCTGTAATTCAGCGTTTTTTTCGTCTAATTGCTCCGTAAGTTCGTCAAGTCGTTCTTTGTGTTCGTCTATGATTCTTTGCTGCGCATTTTCTTCCATGTTGAGTGATTCTAAAGACTGCTGCAGCTGCAGGGCAGCGCTGCTGCCCGACGGCGTACTCGTTAGCTTTTCCTCTACGTCTTCCTTGGTAGCTTGTATTTTTGCGAGCTTTTCTTGATCCTTATCCAGAATTCCGGAGATGGCTTGCATTTGACTGGTAGCCTTGGGGGTCTTAAAAGCTTTGAAGAATCCTGAAGCTAACCTCGTTGTTTCCTTAGTAGTTAAGCTGTGTAGCACGGATAAGTCAGGCCTACCCAGTGCTGTCGTTATTTCCTTCGGTAAGGCGTTGTTAAGTGCGTTAGACTTTTTGTTTTGATAAAAGTCATACCATTTTTCCCTGCCTATGTAACGAATTTGTATTTGGCCCTTGTCGCCGCGTTGAAATTCTAAGAGAGTCGAACTGGCATTAGGATACCTCTTACGCACGTCAGCAAGTAGCTTTTGGGGTACCGTTTCGCCGATAGCTGCCATTAAAGTTGGAGGAATTCGGGGGTCGGCAAAGAACCTTCCTTTTCCATCGCGGATGACGTAAACCTTAGCGCCGCTTCTAGCAAGTCTACCCATAATTAATTCCCTGCCGTATTCATCTTCTTCGAACATTAGCTGCGCCTTTTCAGGCATCCACTCAGGTAGTAGCTCCTGAAGCCTGTCGAAGTCGTCCGGGGTTTCTTCCATGGATTCGTCCATTTCTCGCTGAACTTTTTGCAACCACTCGTCGCTAGGAGCTTCAGGAACTAATCCTAAGTCGCCCATTTGCATGTAAGATGGAAGAGATTTACCGGGGTTTCTTGTTTTGAACCTCTTTATGAGGCTACGTAAGGCATCGGGGGCATTTAGGCCGTACTTGCGACGTAATTTTTCGTAAAAGCCCGGCTTTTCCGCTTCCGGCAGCAGGGTTTCATATTCTTCGTCGTTAATGTTGACTTGGCCTTCTTCGGTAAGGGGATCAAAATCCGTTCCTTCTACTTCCATTATATATGATAAGCTCAAAGTTAAATCCCAACGCATTACCTAAGCAGGTTGGCGGACTGAAAGCAGAACGCACCTTTCACCGGGTCACCTTTACGCCCAGCAGCGCAAAGCCGGGAGAAACGCTGTACGTAGGCGTGCCCCGCCTAACAGATAACCTAGTCTTAGTCCCTGGCACCTTGGCTTTGAGGTTTGACCTAGCGGTGCAGCCCAGCACTGTGGATGAAAGGATTATCGTTAACAACGTGGGTCGCAACATCGTTTCTAAGATGCGCGTAAAGTTCGCCGGGGAATCCTTGCTGGACTTAAATAGGTATGACTTATACACCACGTACAAAGACTTATGGTTAACAGCATTTGACCGCGCGCAAAGGATAGAACAAGGAATTGGTAGTGTTATCCTGCGTAAGGTCCGCACACCTACGAAAACGCAACCTACTGACGGCAGCGGAGAAACCGCAGTAGCAGACGCAAAGCGAATAAAGACCGCCTATGGTAGCAAGTATGTCATACCATTAGACTTTGAAGTAATCACGAATCACGGTGTGTATTACCCAAGACAGTTATCCGAGTTACAGTTTGAAGTAACTTTAGCAGATGCTAATAACATCATTGGTGGGCTAAGCACTGCACTTACCACGACAACCCCATACTCTATTACCAACTTAGAGCTACAGTATGAGACCGTGTACAGCGAAGAGCTGGCCCGTAGCGCTGGCATGGAATACAGCGCCGGAAAGGCATTCCTTTACGACCACGTAGTAATGTATAAGACGTTTAGCTTCTTGGATAAGACGGATGAGGTTATCAACCAAAGCATTAACCTCCCCCGAAGAAGTCTCACGGGGTTAATGTTGGTGTTTGCCAAACCCTACGAGGCCGGCAAGCGCGACTCCGAAGCCTTTCACAACCCCAACATTACTAACGTAGGGGTCAACATAAACGGCGTTCCAAACAAGGTCTACTCCCAGGGGATAAAGCCCGCAGACGTGTACAGAGAGGCCATGCGCAAGTTTGGCGACCAAATTAGCCCTGAGGAATTCTTTAAGGACAAATATGCGTTATGGATTGACATGCGCACCATTAACGACGAAGACCTACATGGTCAGGGTTTACGTCTAGTAAATACGCAGGATGGCATAACATTGGAGATCAAGCGCACCAAGAATGCCTCCGCGGGCGACGGTGATAAAATAAACTGCTACATCTTCGTCGTCTCAGACGCGCAGCTAAGCGTAGAAATGAATCAGCTAAAGAGCGTTGCCTATTAAAATATTTCTTAGATATACAATGCTTCGCGTATTTGAAAACAACGACACCAAACTGCAATGCATAGTGCAAGGCGAAACTTTGTACTTCAAAGCAAAGGAGGTGGCCTTGGCGTTGGGTTATGAGCGCCCTAGAGATGCAATTAGAGCACACGTATCTGAGAAATACCAGAAAAAATGGGTTGATCTACAAGGGGCTGCGAATCACCGCTCCTTTACTACGCAACCAAATGCCGTGTTTATATCCGAACCTGGTTTGTACGAACTGATATTTAGCTCCAAACTACCCAAAGCTGTGGAGTTTCGTGATTGGGTCTTTGAGGAAGTCCTACCCGCGCTAAGGAAAACGGGTAAATATGCGATGGATAAACGCTTTGACACTCCAAACAAGTTAGTATTCAAGATCGAAAATGAAGCCGACCTACACGCGAAGGTCGTCGACTACATGCGTAGGTTTTACCCTGAATTCATCATAGCACCAGGCCTTGGCGAGCTGCAGGATTCAGACAGCAAGCGCATAACATGCTGGCGAAAAGGCTACCAAGCCGGCCAGCCAGACCTTTTAATCCTTAACGCCCACAAGAAATACCGCGGGTTGTGTATTGAGTTGAAAACCCCAAAAGGAAACGGCGTCTTATCCGCGAAGCAATCTAAGAAAATCTCACAGCTTGACGTAAATGGTTACCTAACTATGGTTAGCAACGATTACGACGTCATCTGTCGTGCCCTCATGGATTATGCGGACGGCATTCGTATTCCCTGTAAGGGCTGCGTAAAGCGGTTCAAATCCTACGACACTTTGAAAACGCACCTAAAAATATTTCATAGGTATAATGAAGCTCAACTTGACTCATTGGCGTGATCTCGTCCACGGTAAAGCATACGAAATAAAAAATTACGTCGTCTTCGAAGACATCGACCGTTTACGGTTAGTCCTCAAAGACTTAGAAGGCAAGGAATATTCCCTTTGGGCGCCGGATTGCGTGCGGTACGTAATTCAGGGCGAGGAATTCACCCACTTACGCAGCTATGGTAAGGTAAATGGCCGATGGAAGTTTGACATTGAAAGAACAGTCACTCCATCTCCTCTTTGTAGTTAAGCGCGTCTGTTAAAGTCCGCTGCGCTTTAGGATCCGCGGGGCACCAATGCCCCACAAAGGATCCTTCGGAGAATACCCTGTCACAATGAAGGCAGGTGTATTTTTTACGCGGCTTACAAGGGGTAATGCAGTCGGCAGGTAGTTCGCAAGTAATACAGTCCATATATTGAAAGGGTAATTAGAATGCCTCCCAGAAAGGCTGCTGCGTAGGCTAGCATATACCTTTAAAAGGGGTCCTTATTTTTATTGTTGTTTTGTTGATGATACTTAACAAACAACAAGAAAAATAAGAATGGGATTCGAGACTCTTTGCACAAACCCTATCTTACTATTTTAGTTCCCTTCCTAACTTCTACGGGCTTTCCTTGCCACCTCGTTACTGGCATGCCAAGCATCAAAGCGATCTAAGTACTCTCTGAAGCCACCTTGACCCTCATACAAACACTGCCAAATATGTTGACCACTCCTTTGACAGCCGCAGCGCTCACAGTTGGCCTCCCAATATTCCCTATCTTCCCACCTTACGCCTTCTACGAGGTCAAACTCCGCAAACGTTTCGTCTATTTCTTTCTTCCTTTGCGTTAACTCTTTCGTGGTTTCCTGCGGACAACATCGGGCGGCAACGTCACCGTGCTCCTCACATGCTACGCCCAGCAGATCGTAATTACCAAGGCATCTATGTCGGTGCCAGGCGTCGGTAACGTCCTCGTCGCAGCGCACGCATACATTCTTTAAACAAACCCTTCTGCTACGATGGTACTCCAACGCCTGCGCGCTGCTAAACTGCTTATCACAGTCCTCGCAAACGGTAACGTTGTTTACTTCCTTACTGCATACCCGTCTTTCGACGTGATATTGCAATCTTTGCTTGCTGCTGAACTCCCTTTCACATTGCTTGCACTTCATTATAACTAAGTGTTATTTAAGCCTTATAAGGGATACTTAATAAAGTCCTGCACGCTTTCTTTTGCCCAACCGGCCATCGTCAAAAGCGCACGAAACCTTTCCGCGCGCTTCAGACCGCACATTTCATCGTACAATTCCTGCACGCGCTCCCGCAGCCGATCGATCTCCTCCCTTTGCATTTCTATGGTGTCTCTTTTATCTTTTGCGTCGGTGGCAATCCTTCTTACTGCGTCCACCGGGTCCATCGTATATATAATGGATCCGAACCATATTCCCTGCAATGCTCTGATAGTAGGACCCACCGGCTGCGGAAAGACCCAATTCGTCGTGGAGCAGCTATTAGGACCCTTTAGATACCGTTTCGACTATATTGTGCTATTATGCCCCACCTACGTGAATAACCGCACCTGGACGGGCATAGGAGTGAAAGATGACGACTTCTTCGTAGATATCTTAGACCCTAACGAGTTATCCAGCCATTTGAAGTTTTGGCACAAACAATTCCCCAAGGACACGCAGACACTCCTCATACTGGATGACATTGCCTGCGGGGACGACGTAAAAAGACGCACTTCCGAGCTCGTTAAACTCGCCTTCAGCGGTAGACACGACAATATCAGCGTTTGGTTGCTCTCGCAGCAGCTTACCAGCGTCTCTAAGCCCTTCAGGGAAAACATAGGTTCACTTGTCGTATTTTATACTCCGAGCCGTAGTGACCTGGAAACCATCTTAAGCGACTACGGCGGTGAGATATCCAAGGAACAGTTACACGAATACATGCGGCATTTAAAAACGCACCAACATTCCAAGATGATCTTCTCTTTGAGGTTTCCCTACACGGTTGGAATCTATGATTCCTAATGTATATGGACATTGAGCAGCTCTTAGATGAAGTCCCCGCGCAGTTAGATGAAAGTAACCTTAAGGAACAACTTAACATCCTTGTGTCTTCTGGGAAGTGTAAAGAAATGATAGGCAAGGAACTTACCCATGAGCAGGTTAATAAGTTGTCAGAAGAGGAGGTCAAGAAGTTCCATAAGAGGTATGAGGCTGCCCTTGCAAGTAAAACCACGGACGCCGTAGCAGACTCCGCTATCCGACTTGCGACTAAATTGCTTGGACTTGCGCTGCCCATAGACGACGTGGAGCAACTGCGGAAGGACATAAGCGAGGACTATGTCATCGCCCAAGAACTTAAGATAACCTGCGGGTGGTTGTCTTTGAAGTGCGGTAAGTTAATGGCAGTCGCCTCTGCGGCACTTCACGTAGCTCAGCATGTCGACTTGAAGGAGGTACTAGGTTCCTTTGGAACATCTTGGAAGGACTTCAAGAAGGACAGAGAAGTCGAAAAGGTCTTCCAGGCAGCACTTGCTGAGGTACCTGATCAAGTCGCCTCAAGTACTTAGTCAAGTCGTTGTCAAGTCGCCTCAAGTACTTAGTCAAGTCGTTGTCAAGTCGCCTCAAGTACTTAGTCAAGTCGTTGTCAAGTCGCCTCAAGTACTTAGTCAAGTCGTTGTCAAGTCGTCCGTAAGTCATTGTCAAGTCGTCATCAAGTTACTTGTCAAGTCCTTCAAGTCCCTTAATATAAGATGAGTGGCACCGAAGAACAACCACCCGTAGAAGATACCAAGATTACCAAGGCTAAATCTCCAGGCAGAGTCGCTGCCGGAAAGAAGCTCGCGGAGATGAATAAAAAGAACAAAGCCAAAAAAGAAGAAAAGGTGGAGGAAAAAGAAGAGGAATCCTTTATTAATCCGGGATACGTCATTGGCGCGTTAGGAGTTGCTATAGCAGCAGGCAGCCTTTACTTACAATGGCGGGCAGCAAAGCCAAAAGTAGAACCACCAACATATCACGCACCTGTGGAGGTTAGAAAAAGTAAGATCCCTGAAATGGAGTAGATTTATCACCCGTGGCGACCTAGATTTTCCTTCTCGCTTTGTAATATAATGTCGACCGCGTTGTTGAAAACTGTTGAAGAGGCAGCTATTATTACTTCCATCGTTGCGGGTATTGGTTGGGTAGGTAAGAAAGTGCTCAAAGAAGACTTTACTGAAGACCCAAGCAAGAGCTTCGCTAATTTTGCTAAGATGACCGCTGCCGTGGGCGGGGCTATCATGGCAAAGAATTACCTACAGAAGGAAAAGTACATTCCTAATGTATAAATGGCTAGCTTAGTCGCAGGTGGAGTTATTGCAGCCTTAGCATTTACAGGGGCTAATTATGGTGGTAGATATCTGGATAAATTAGTTAGCGGTGATAGAAACGCAGAATCTAACGCTGAGAGGAAGAGACACGACTTAGCGCTGGAGAAATATCAGCGAGACGTTGCAGCTTGGAATGAAAAAAGACAAGCTTACAGGGATTGGTTGGACAAGAACTACCAAGACAAAATGCAGGCGGATAAGAACTTTGAAAATACAGACTACGCCTTTAAGCTCTATGCGAAGGCGCATCCCGACTTTAGAATGAGAAAGCCTCAGTTCAAGAATTACTACCAGCCTTCTAAGAAACAAAAAGACAATGAGTTGGTCTTCGTAGGAGTCGCAGGGCTGGCGGGAGGCGTAGCTTTGGCGTATCTAATATAATGATCGTCTTTTTGGAAAGCGATAAAAATAACTTTACCACTTATTTAAATCCTCCCATCCGCGCGGAAAGGGTCCGGCTGGTTAGTTGCTCTTTGTACAATTCTTGGTATAACCTGATTAGGGGCATAGTCACTGAGCATACAGGAGGATCTAACTATCAAGCCGTATTGCTGCCCGATGGACATTACACACCAATCACACTGGCCAAGGAATTAGCAAAACACGGTTATACTCTCACCACAGGATTGCCGCACGAAATGACCCTCAAACATAATATGTCAAATTATTCAATGACTTTTGGAAAGTCTGACCCATTGGGATCTTTATTATGTGCCTCAGGCAAGACAATTACCGACACAGCCATACCTGTGCAATGGAAAGTCGCATCCTCTTACGAAGTCTATTGCGACTTGGTCCATAGTTACAACAATGGAGAAAAGTCTTCTCTTATGTCTAAGTTCCTGCCCAAAGGTAATCCATTCGATCTGGTAGAATACACTCCCATTTCTTTGAGCTATGACTTGTCTAATTTGGTAGAAAGCATAAACATCACCATTAAGGTGGACGGAAAGACGGTGGATTTCAACGGACGTAAGATCAATCTTGTTTTGGAATTCATATAATGGGCCGCGTAGAGGATAAACTCAAGAGGATTTACTATGGGCCTGAAGGCTATTGGAAAGGAGCGTCGGCCATCAAGAAACTCGCGACCGCGGCCAGGGTATCAGATGAAACGGCTAAGAACTGGCTAAGAAAACAAACCCTCTGGCAGGTTTATCTTCCCGTGCCCAAGTACATTCCCAGGCCCAGCTTCACCGTAAATGCCCCCAATGAAGTTCATCAGGCGGATTTGCTTTTCTTACCGCACGATAAGGTGAGAAAAAAGACCTATAGATACGCTTTGACCGTAGTTGATATCGCAAGCAGATACAAGGACGCCGAACCCATAACCAGCAAGGATTCTGGGGAAGTCGCAGAAGCCCTGAGTAGGATTTATAAGCGCGTCTTGAAATGGCCTAAGCTGCTGCAAGTGGATGCGGGGACAGAGTTTATGGGCGTGGTTACCAAAACCCTGAAAGACCACGACACTAAGATTAGGAGAGCCGAAGCAGAGTACCACAGGGGTCAGAGCATCGTTGAAAGATTCAATAAGACCCTGGCTGAGCGCCTCTTTGGGTACCAGTATTGGAAAGAGCTGGAAGATCCCTCCAAGCGCAACAGGGAATGGACTCAGAGGCTCCCCCAGGTCATCGCGGCTTTGAACAACGAGGCGGCCAGGGCTACGGGAATGAAACCCAGGGATGCCATAAAAAAGAAACACGTGGAACATAAGTCCTACGTCAGAAGTTCGAGGGCGGTCGGACTGAAGGAAAAAAAGCTACCCCGCGACATAGTGGTCAGATACCTCTATCAGCCGGGGGAACTCGAAGGTGGCAGTAAGAGAGCCACGGATCCTAACTGGTCCCTGGAAACGTATGAGATTTCGAAGTCCGTCACCAAGGAAGGGCAGCCCGTGTTGTATTACCTAGATGGCCCAAGTCGTGGATTTGTCAAGGAAGAGCTGCTCATAGTTCCCAAAGACTCAGAGTAGTGCTGCTCCACGCGCCCGATTGCACTCTAGGCATGTCAGTCTTACGTTGCCTCTACAATGCCCGCGTTTGTTGTTGATACGATCCACGGAGAACTGCTGATCATCATTCGGGTCAAACCTCCATAGTAGAGGTATGTTGCATTTGGCACACCGTGCCCCTTTCTTATAGACGTCGTCCACGCATAGGTCAAACTTTATCCCCGCATAGCGGGGATCTTTGCTCTTTTCTTCGTCGTGGCGCTTGTAGCGAAGGAGTTTCTTAGCAATGTTCTCTTTGGCTACGTCTTCTGGGGTGCGGTCGTAACGCATTTGTGGCCCCCAGGCTCTTTTTAACTGCTTGGCATATTCTACGCGGCTTACGGCAGTGTAGATAAGGTTGCTCCAACACAGCCGCTGGTCTATGATCCATAAGGTTTCTTTTATGGTAAGCCCTTGCGCGCTGTGGACTGTCATGCAATAGCCCAAGCGCCAATCTGGATGGGAGGTAATTCTTTCTACTTTTTCTATGGGCACCCAGGCTTTATCGTGAGTTACGGCATTCTGCAGTTGGATGTCGGTACCAGGTACCCAGACATCTCTTTTTTGCATTCGGGTATCGTGGGGTTTATAACAAACGGGCACGGGATATGTAGGGAATCGCTCGCGGTGTATATTCAGCAGGTCTTTCTGTATGCGTGATTGTGCTGCGCGCTTGCTGCTCAACACCAAATCCTTTGGATGCCACGCGTGAAGGAATTCCTCGTATTTCTTTGCTCGTACACGTTTGCGAAGTATCTTGTTTTGTTCGGCATCGCTGCGGCCACGAAGTTCCGCCTTTAGGTTTCTTACTTGATCCTTACTGCGGTAGTCGGTGTTAATTTCTTCTGCATAGTCGACCATTTCTTTCAACCATTCGTGGGGCATCTCTCCGCAAATAGGCGGTGGCTGGCAGGGGTCGCCGGCGAATATCACTTGACATTTCCCGCGTAGGAACTCTACGAACTCCTGCAGGATTTCTAAAGGAACGGTGCAAATCTCATCCCAAAGTATCACCGGGGGTATGTCGTGGATGGCTTCTGGTACCCACTTTTGACCATTCCAGCGGAAGAAGCTGTGGTAGGTCTGCGCGTCGTAACCCATCTCCGATAATTCTCTTTCCAGACGGTGCGTTGGCGTTAACACCTTTATCTTTGGAAAGAGTTTCAAGACACGCGTAGTTTTACCACTGCCTCCCGTTCCGTAAAGGTAAGAGAAGCGTTGGTAAGAGATTGGGTCGGCAACTGAAGGTAAAGGCTCCACAGTGGGCGTTATTGAACCATGTGTGTGTTCCCCGTGGTATTCTACGCGTTCTCTCCAGGCCTTTATTTCTTCGTCTTTGACGCGCCATTGACCGCTCTCTGCAAGTTCGTCCTCTGTATAGAATTCCTGCATCTTTTCTAACACTTCTGGCTTTACATACAAAGAATCCGTGGCCACGCGTGGGATATCCTCTTTGTCAAACCGCAGCAGCATTGACAATAGATTAATGTGCGCATATGCTAACATGCTGGCCCGAAGATGGTAATATTGCGGGCGATGATCTTGGTAATAACACAGCGCATTCCATTGCCGTTCCCCTTGGCCTTCTATGAAATAATTCCACTTCTCTACGGACACCATGGTTCCTTGCTCATGCGCGCGTTTTATTAAGAAGCTTAGCTCACCGGCGTCTGTTATTAAGCGTCGCTGCATGTGTTTTTCGCCTTCTTTTGCGCCCTGTGTGAATTTACCTATGACCACACGCGCTGTGGGGTTGTGCTCTGGAAGCCATTGTGTAAAGGCGCTATGGCAGAGTATGGCTTCATGCGCTGTGTATGTGAGGAGTTTACGCTCTTCGAGAAACTTCAGCAGGGGCACAGGGATCCATTCTTTCTCCTGTAGATGTTTCCCGTACCACGCGTAAATTATTGGATGTAAGGCTTCTGCCAACTCCCATGTTGTTAGTCTGACGAATCCTGTTGCTGGTGCGTCGTATTTACAGTCTAACGCGACACGAAAGAATTGTGAGTCGGGATGCCCGTATCTATCGTAATACTCCTTACAATCCCCAAGGCCTTTAAAACTGGCAGGGTAGCAATGTTTCATATCCAGGGATACGTATTGATCTTCGTCGTACTCCATGTTCCACAGACCTCCATGGCCGTGTTCTACACAGGCTTTGGCTATGTCTCCGAATTCTTTTGGGGTGGGTTTCCAGCCGTTTCTTTTCTTTGCGGCCAGGAAGTCCAAACTGCGGGAGCTAAGGACCTCATCTGAAAAGTCCTCACCAAGGGTTTCGCAGGCGCTTTGGATGCGCTGGTGTTCGCTCTCGGGCCGGTAAAGAGTGCCGTCTTGCGTCATGAATTGATTTCCTTCCGAATCCATTATCCATATGGAATTCTCGTGGATCAAATCTATGAGTGGTGACCCCTTGTAGACCTTTGTCTCCTTCTTTCTTGGAAACCTAAGTTCTCTCCATGCGTGCGCGTTGTGTTGATAGATAACAATAGGCGCTCCCCGGCCTCCATACTTTTTCGTCCCTTCGTAAATGAAACCGTCGGTGATGTCCTTCACGTGTATGCGGCGTTCTAAGGCAGTTTCTAACTTTTTGATGTTTTCGATGGAGCCTCCAGTTTTACGTGTAGAATGCTCCCATTTCCTGATGGCTTCTCTTCTTTTTGGCGTAAGCTTACCACCCCGAGAGGAATCCTCGAAAAACTCCCTAACCAGCTTCCCAACGCAGTTACCAGGATGTCGCATTGGTCGCAACTTCTTAACGTCCGGCTTCTTAATCTCGTATGCACCGTAAATGACCACGGTAACCGGGTAAGCGACCTCGTAGAAGAGCATGTCTATTCCCTCAAGTGCTCCCGGTCGTGTGTGCTTATTCAAAACGAACAGGCTCTGCTTACCAGACGCTCTGATAGGATTACGACCCTTTTCTATTATCCACTCACCGTCTAAGTACTTTACGAATGTCAACTCCAAACGGTAGTCATCGGCCGGCATTCTGTTGATTATCTTTTCAGCCATTTTGTGATTCATAGTTTTGTCTGTCTTTCCCTCCATAAATGTAGCGAAGACAAAGTCAGCGTCTGAGTTATCCATCACCTGATTTCCGAGCCTGCGCACAGTTTTGTTTTGAATGTCGTTGATGGTGGCCATGTATATCTAAGGAATATTTTAACCTCCGTTTGCGGTACCCAACACAGCAGCAGTAAGGACACGGCGCGGGAAATCCCGTAAATCTGCTGTACCCGTCTTCGTAAATCCGCGAGTTAAACCCGTATATCTTTGGCATCGATCGCGGATCCCCCTTACTGCTGCTTCATCATTCGGGTCAATCCACACAGCACCAGTATCGAAGTCCCCGCCGCATCTTCTCGTAACAGACGACCCACTCGGTCCCAAAGGACACTCGACAGTCACTGAGTCGCCTATTTTTGTTGATTGCCAGGTAAAGAAACCTTTGATATTTTGCTTGCCTGTTGTTTCCTTGATACACATTCCTACATGAAAGATAAGATAGGGAGGCTGAGTCATCAGAACATACGAGCTAACATATGCTTTACTTAAGACATTGCATTATTCTCGAAATGCACAGTACTCTCTGTAATAATAGGAGGTCAATTTTTTGGGATGTTTATTTTCGGATTTCAGACAGGGTCTAACATTAAGGGCATTTAGAAAAACATGTAAGTAAGCATGCAATACCTGAATAAAGAAATTTTATAGTTATGTCAATACCTGTGTCTTTCACCAAGATTAATTTCCAGTCGATCTTCAAGCCTTCTATCTTGTTCTTCTTCGCTCCTTCTTTGAGAATCTCCACGAGGCTTCTATAATAGTCGTCCAAGCCTTCGTTTTGGTTTTTCTTCTTTCCATAAATAACACAATCCAACGTACTAAGTTTGTTAGACTCCTCCCTACCACGACAACACAAACACATCAAAAACTATTTAACATGCATCGCCAGATAGAAATATTTTCAATATATTTTATGAGATTGTACAGTACTCACCACCTATTTAATGTATTTTTAGCATGTTTATACTCTCTTGGTTTATCTTTGCTTGAGAGGTATTTAGCAATTTGTTCACAAGGGTCCTGTGGCTGAAAAACGCATAAAGAGCAACATCAGTAAATCAGAATTGGTCAGGATTCCTGAGACGTGAATCCAAATATGAATCAAACCAAAAACACAGAAACTAAAAAAGAAAATTATTTTGAGCAGCAACAGTGTATAACCACACAAGATGGGCCTGATAATTAAAAACAATCAATTACTTGGTCATTTATGTTTGGCTTGTTATTCTGTGGCTTGTTATTCTTTGGCTTGTTATTCTTTGCCTTGAAATTTATAATAGACGTGAAGTAATCTGAAAAAGAATTATCATCAAGTGATGAGCAATATCAAGGTTTTACTGGCATGATGATCTTATATGGCGCTATCCATTCCCTAGATGAAGCAAGATGGGTTACATGGTAGAATATAGTAAAAACGATCTAGTCCATCTGCCCGAATGAAGGTTTAAAATAGGAATTGTCGTATTAACAACATTTAGTAATCCACTGTACCCATACCTGTAACAACAAGTAAAAGTCTTTCACTTCGTGCTGGTCCATGATGTGGTATATTACTTGCATTACACCAGTAATAACCCTGTTTATAAACGTCCATTGTTACAATGTTGGTGGGAATTTTATTTGCTCCTCTGTACCACGTGATACTAGCTAAAGGAAGCTGAGAGCTTGATTCTTTGCAAAATAATGTCACTAGGGTCCCAGATTTAACGTTCTTGGGCTCTAGCAAACTGGTAATAATTGGTTTTACGGCTGAAATAAGCAAAGTATGGGTAAGATAACAGAGAATGTGATGTTGCTGTACACCCAGATTCGTTCACAAGTGAAAGCCATAGATTAGCAAAGGCAGCGTCTGATGGTGAACAATATTACTCAACTTGTTATTCAATTAGTTTTCATCAGGATTATGATAAACATGCAATAGAAACTATCCCCCACAGGGTCCTAACGCATGCGCAGCTTATTGAAGGTAATAAGGCATAATTGAATGTTTGATATAAGATACACGTATCCGTTAGCAGGAAGTTTTTCTTCAGGTAGTGCTGGGACCGCTTTGACCGATGGGACCCAAATTCCAGTAGCAGCTAGAGCATGCAACGAAGTTTGTTTACTATTGGTCTAAACTGCTGCCAATTTTTTTCCCAAATAGGGAATGGGGAGTTGCCGAAGGCTGCGCAAGTAACTAGAATATTTCAATATACTTGATGTTATATAATTGAAAATCTTGGTACAGGGCACAGGCTTCATTACCGGAAACCCTCACATTTGCCCTCATTTCGTTATCCCGAACAAAGCGGTAAATAGCTATCATGCACCAGCCTGAGATACAATTAATGAGTACACGTATGATAAAAATTATTAGGCTATTATGTTAGCCTAGTTAGGCATAAAATTAGTGTGATAATTAAATAGGGTTAGGTCCATTATCATGTGTCGATGCTGAGTGATTATCACCACCATTTCAAGTGAATGCAAAACATCTTCCTACAGACAGTTGTCAGGAAGCAAGAACAACTTACAAACGAAGGCGTAGACGTCATTGGCCCAGTGTCCACCAATACCATTTGAACATCCAGTAAAATTACCATATCTGGCGTATGTAAGACTTGCGTTCACTCCAGACCAACATTCACGCCCATTGTAACCGACGCCAAACACTTGGTACCCTTTACTCCACGAGATCTTGGCACATTTCTTTATTGAAGCAAGACTTCCTTTCGGCCAGCTAAGTCAAAGATATTCAGGCATGGCACGCGCCCCCCGTTTATCTTTAAAGCATCCAATGTACCGATAGTGTGGGATTTCATTACTACCGTGATCTGAGAGGGCATAGAAGTTTTAGAACGGTCACAAAATATGCATGAAAAAGGGATAGGAAGAGTTCGCGGTTAAAGCAATAGGAAAATTTTACATTTCCGTCTTTCAAAAAAAGTACGAAAATCAAAAAAGAAAGAAACAACAGCTACAATGAACTTAGTCTATTGCACTGCTTTCAGAAATATAATCATGTTTATTATTATACAGATATTGATGAAATACCAGGTTTTCTCTAGTGTCGAAAACTTGATATCTTTCACCAGTGGAAGATACTATATCTTTCACACGTGAAGATATCGCTGTTGAATCGGCTTGCTATTTTAATAAAGAATTTTTGAGCTTTTGTTTTATTTAAGTTTCATCGATATCTGCGCTCACTCGTGAGATATCAATTGAACATTCGAAGATAAAATTCGTATCTCCGCGCGCCCATGTAATATCCTCTATATGTCTTCGTATGCGTACGTTTAAATTCTGTCCTATTTTGTTTTGGCATAACCAGGGGGATGGTATATTCTCGACCGTTATTAAGTGCTCGTTATTTTTTAACGTACTATGGAAGATTAACTTGACATCTGAAATGTCCTCTTTTATACGAATAACACCATGAGGTGAGCTGAAATTTAATTTAATTTTTAGATATTGTTGGCCACGATGTCGTGGTTCTACGTATAACTGTTGATGCAGTTTGTGATGCAGTTTCCAACGTTGTCGTTTTCCAAGATGTAGGTCGTGTTTTCACTTCCCAAGATATTGTTGGCCACAGTGTAGTAGTTCTACGTATGACTGTTGATTCTTGTGATGCAGTTTTCAACGTTGCCGTTTTCCAAGATGTAGGTCGTGTTTTCACTTCCCAAGATGTTGTTGGCCACAGTGTAGTAGTTCTACGTATGACTGTTGACGCAGTTTGTGATGCAGTTTTCAACGTTGCCGTTTTCCAAGATGTAGGTATAGTGTTTTCACTTCCCAAGATGTTGTTGGCTGCAGTGTTGTAGTTTTACGTATGACTGTTGATTTTTGTGACGAAGCCGTTTTGCAGGCGTTGTGTTTCGAAGTGTTGCTTGTTGCTACTTGTGTGCTATGAGTGCTTTAGTGGGTCGTGTACTTTCGGCCGAGTCCCTTCTTCGAGGTACTGATGGTGTATCAGTTGTTTTCCTAAATCCTGGAAGATTTACGAACTTTTTATCAAAGTCTAATGCGTGAACAACGGCTAAAAGGTTCAACTATAAAAGTCGATAAAAATCTTGAGCTCGCAGCATGGCTAACAGGTCACGTGATCAATGCCGTTCATATCTGATGGAAAACGTCAACGATAACGTGACTTCTTATAAATATAACTGCCGCCATACTCGAAGGAACGGATTTCCTGCTACTCATAAACAAGATTTATATCATATGTCTTAGTTTTTCCTTACGACATCGGATTAGTGCAAATTTGACTCATACGCTTATCTTTAATTAATGCGACTTGCTTAAGATTAATCCTATAGTTAATAGTTTGGCATATCTTGCTTGCATCATTTTATCTTATCTCTTTCAGTTTAACTAAAATCTTAATGTTAGTATATTTTGGCGATGTCTTTGATTCTATGTTTAGATCCACAGCGATAGTATATTATGACATGTCGAAGCCAAAATCATTAGGAAGTCGAGTCTTTAGCCACTGGCTGAGGAATCCAGGACCATTATAGTAAAGCACATTCTCAGACAGCACTTAATAACAACAATAACTTATCGGCAAACTTACTATTGAAGATGTAGACAAAATAACTATTGTTTCTACCCATCGTTTCATATCACCTTTTTGACTCCAACATGGAGAAGAACAGGCGATAAAAACATGTCTTTTTCTTCTATATCTATTGTTTGTATTTATGGGTATCTTAAAGAATATTTTCATATAATTAATGAATGCTCGTACTTTGAGTGCATGATCAAACTGACTCGGTATATGATGAAACTAAGCAAGGCACAAAATCCTAACCATTGATCGTTAGATGGAATCGGAAGAAATCGGGTTTTAAGTTGTCGGATCACGAATCCCTATTTCATATTGAAATTACTTAGAAGCATTCTCAAACTTGCCGAACCAGGCAACACTAGAGTTACAACAGAAAATGTGAATACGACATTTCAGATCAGTGCGACGCCAGGAACCGTAGATATAGCTATATTCATTAAACCACGAAAAAGAAGAGTTTCACGGTAGTTAGGATATAATTTGCTTTGGAGAAAGAAAAAAATGTCCTTTACATGCAAAATATTGCTTGTTTCTGATTAGTGACCTACAACATGCCTGAAAGGCTGTCTTGTTTATAAACATAGATCATTTTCTCTTGTATGCACTGAACACTGCATTCTTGGTATCTTGCTTCTCCTATTGATATTGAAGAAAGCTAGCCGTAAGTCTTTTTACAGCAAATGATAATAATTGCAAATAAAAAATTAATATACAGCACTTAGAAACTGGAATCTCAAACGAATGATGCAGTATTCATAAATAGACAACCTTTTTGGATTAGCTGTGGCAAATATTCTACCCAAGACCAGCATGGTCTGTTTTCTTACTTTCTCCTTGTGTTGTTGGTGTTATCACTGTTGGTGTTAGTGTTGCTTGAGGTACAGATGTTGTAGGAACACTCACTTTAGAAGGAATAAATCCAAACCAGAAGCCTAAGATTTATGCATGCTGCTTCGCTTTGCAATTATCCCCATTACAAATTTATTTCAAAGATATGTTTCAGTGCTATCTCATATGATTTTGCGTTCGAACGATTGATTTAATTTCGCCACCGTGAAAGCAAGCAAAGAGCGGGATGTCTCAATCAAGGGTTTTACTAGTAATGAGGTTCTGAAGGAAACATGGTTTAAGTTCACAGGCTCATGAAACATCAATCATGCGATTTCCAGAAAGAACTTGCATAGTTAAGAAAATTTTACGAAATCTTACTCATGTACATTATTTCGGAAAAACCTCATGAATGTTTAAGGTAAGACCTAATGTTTAGATTTACCCATGAACTTACTATCGAATTTATAGACATCCATTTTCAAGTGTCCGCCGCCTGACCCACATGCTCCAGTAGCAACACCATGTTTGTTATAAGTAGAATCAGCGTTGTTTCCAGACCAACATTTCCCACCGTTCCGTAGACCGAAGACCTTAGTGAATCCCTTTTTCCAAGCGGCTCTTGTACAGCTCTGCACAGGATCACGATCGTTTGGGATTTTATTAGCTACAAGGACTGGCATGGCCTTATCGGCGAGAACTTCAATAAAGCAGCCTTCATGCAAAACCTTAACTGAGAGTTGAGGAAAAGTATACTTGTCAAGAACTTGCTTATGATTTGAACAATAAGCAATCATTAAAACTGATCTGCTGGCTTTCTTCACTGATCATTAACCTAAATATTATGTGTTATTTTCTGAAAAGGAAAGAAACTCACACGACAAGAAGTACACATCATTGGCCTTCACTCCACCAACACCATTCGTACAACTACTATCGTTACCATATATATTTGGCATAAACAAAGATGGCGTCTATCCCGGTCCAGCATTCACCATTGTTCTGCACACCGAATGCTTTGTATCCCTTTAAACCTGCTTCATTATTACAGTTGTCGACTTTATCTATATTGCTTTGGTCACTTTGGCTGTAATTAGCCAGTAGGATAGGCAAGGCTCTTCCACTGATGTCTTCTTTATAGCAACAAACATGAAAATACTTTTTTCCTGAGATGTTGTTAGAAATTAGTTAATGCGAGGACAAAAGTTATCGAATAACCTTTACCTGCTAATACACCTATTTCAAAAAAAGTTGTCTGTCGGAGATAGGACATGGACGCTCTGAGAATAAACATAATTTCTGTGACCTTTATTTTTTCTAGCTAAAATACGAAAAATCGCATTTCTAACCCAAAAGCTCATGCCTGGTCAACCTAAAATCTCTACAAGTTAGACGCCTTCAGAATTTCTTAATCATATTGTACAAAAGTCTATTTTTTTCTCACTACCCAGGATATCTGTGGTGTATTTGTGTTTTATTATGTACGATCGTCATATATAATTACATGTCAATCAATGCAAATCTAACATTTCCTCCCTTCTTAGTTATGAATCACTGTGATAGAAAAAATAACTCAATAATAATGTCTCTGAATGTTCATATCTCTTATGACTGTCCTAATATTGTTCATACATATAACGTTTTGGTGGGCTTCTGTGCCTTGTTGGGTATCGATGTCCTTTGCCTTGTCCTTCTTGCGTCATGTTGCTCTTAGCGGGGGTAACTTTCTTGCTTGTCTGGGTTGTGCTGACTGATGGCTGTTCTACTGCTGATGGGCAGACATCTTCTGCTGGTCTTGGTTGAGGGTCGCTTTGATTTTCATCATGCTTCCTTTCTTGGATTTGGTCTGTGTGCCTTCTCCAATAACTTCCAGCTTCTGTTTTGACTTCATACATCAATGGTCCTAGTTGTGTGTTGATGGTTCCATTAACCCACTTGTCTTGTCCTCTGTAGTCTCGAACTGTCACTGGCTGTCCATCATCAAACAAGCGTATAGGTGTTTTCTTCTCAAGTGCTTTCTTCATTTGTTTCTTCTGCACTGTGCTTTTTATATCTGGCTTCATCAAATCCAGACGTGAACGTATGTTTCGACCAAGGAACATTTTGGCTGGTGTTTCGTTAGTGGTAGCATGAGGTGTGTTGCGGTACATCAGTAGGAAATTTGCTATCTTCTTGTTTAAAGAGGCTGATTCTGATTTCATTGCCTTCATACTCTGTTTGAAGGTTTGCACGAATCTTTCTGCTTGTCCATTCGTTGCAGGATGGAACGGTGCTGATCTAAAATGGTGAATCCCATTGCTCTTCATGAATGTTTGAAATTCCTCTGACGTGAATTGCGGTCCGTTGTCAGAAACGAGCTGCTGTGGTACGCCGTTTCTTGCGAATACTGAGCGTAGTACCTCAATAGTGCTTGTTGCTGTGATCTTGTTCATTGGAAACACCTCTGGCCATTTAGAGTGTGCGTCGACTATAATCAAAAACTGTTTGTTTATAAATGGTCCAGCAAAATCGATATGGATGCGTTCCCAAGGTGAACTTGGCCATTCCCAGGGGTGGATGGGTACCTTTGTTGGGTTGTTTCGTACTTTGTTACAACCAGAGCAGGTTTTGGTTATCTGTTCAATTTCGGAGTCGATTCCTGGCCACCAGATGTGACTTCTAGCGAGGGCTTTCATTTTCACTACGCCTAGGTGAGTTGAATGGATGACCTCCAATACTTGTTTCCTTAGGGTGTCTGGAATGATTACTCGTATTCCCCACATGAGACATCCCTGATACGTTGTGATTTCATCTCGACGATTGTAGTACGCCAGTAGTAACTTGTCGTCTGGCTTAGTTGACCATCCAGACATGGTCTGTTCATAGACTCTACTCAAGATCTTGTCCCTTGTTGTCTCTCGCCTGATTGTTGCGCTTGTCACTGGTAACTGTTCAAACTGACTTAAGTGAAAAATGTCAACAGCTTCTTCCTTTTGATCCTCTGGGGTTTCTTCGAACGGTAGTCTTGAAAGGGCGTCAGCGTTAGTGTGTCGCTTAGTGTTCCTATACTCTATGTCGTAAGTATAGCCTGATAGAAACATAGCGTATCGCTGTAGTCTTGTAGCTGTGGTCACTGGTATGCCTTTGGTTGGGCTAAAGATGGTTACTAGTGGTTGATGATCCGTAACCAACGTAAACTGTCTTCCGTAAAGGTAGGTGTGGAATCGTTTGATTCCAAAGATGATTGCTAATGCTTCTTTGTCAATTTGAGAGTAGTTTTTCTCTGCTTTCGTTAAGGTGCGAGAAGCGAATGCTATTGGTCTTTCTTGTCCATCGATGATATGGGACAGAACTGCGCCGACTCCATATGGTGACGCGTCGCATGCTAAGCGGATAGGCTTCTTGGAATCATGATGACACAATACCAAATCTGACGTGACCATCTCTTTTACCTTCTCGAAGGCTTTGTCACATGCTTTCGTCCACTGCCATGCTTTACCTTGTTCTAGTAGCTGGTGGAGTGGTCTCATTACCGAGGCTAGGTCTGGTAGAAATCTGTGGTAATAATTTACGAGGCCAATGAATGCGCGAAGCTGAGTGACATTCTTTGGTGCTGGAGTATCACGCACTGCTTTAATCTTCTCCTCTGTCTTGTGTATGCCGTGCTTGTCTATCTTGTGTCCACAGTATTCGATCTTATCTTGGAAGAACTGGCATTTGTCTAGGTTGACCTTGAGTTGGTACTGTTGCAGACGGCTCAACACACTATCCAGATTGTTAAAATGTTCGGTATTGTCCTTACCAGTTATTATCATGTCATCTAGGATGCATTGGACTGATGGTATTCCTTGCAGAATCTGTTCCATAGTCCTCTGCCATATTGCTGGTGCAGACGCGATTCCAAACAACATCCGGTTGAACTGGTATAGACCCTTGTGCGTATTTACAGTTAAATACTTCTTTGAGTTTTCTTCCATCTCCATGTGTAGGTAGGCTTGCCTCAAATCGATCTTTGTGAACTTTTCTCCATCTGCTAACGATGCGAACACATCTTCTATCCTGGGTAACGGGTACTGGTCCACTGCAAGCTGGGGATTAACTGTGAGCTTAAAGTCTCCGCAGATTCTTACTCTTCCGTTTTTCTTGAGTACGGGAACTATGGGTGTGGCCCATTCGCTTGTTTCCACTTTGGATATTATTCCCATTTTCTCTAGCTCGTCTAATTCTCGCTCCACCTTTGGTCTCAAGGCATATGGTAGTTGTCTGGCTTTCAGAAATACTGGTTGCGGTTCCTCTTTGAACTTTAATGTCGCCTTGATGTCCTTCACTTTCCCAATTCCTTCTTCAAAGACTGTTGGATATTTGTTTAAGATATTGTCTAGTGCGTTGTTGGTACTTGCAGGTTCCTTATTCAGTGTTAACACGTTGTTTATCTCTTTCCATTCTAACTGTATCGCTGCTAACCAATCTCGGCCAAACAGTGCTGCTGTGCCTCTCTCGACTAGATATAATTCGAGGTTTTTCTCTTGATTTTTGTACTTTACCTTGACGCGTGTGATTCCTAACGGATGAATTTTCTCTCCTGAGTAGGTTTTTAAAACAACTTTTGTGGGCTCAATTTTAGCCTTGCCGACTTGCTTCTCAAATTCATCTTTAGACATAACTGAAACTGCTGATCCTGTGTCAAGCTCCATTGATACTTTCTTTCCATTAATATTTAATGGTAGTTGAATAGGCTTAGTTTTCTTCTCTTTTATCGAATTAATGTCTAAGCTTCCTACGGGAAGTTCATTGTCGCTGTCCGACTCGTCTTCGCTATCGGCATTGTTATCGAGGGCGTGTACATTCCGGCGTGTATGGCGGCGTGTTTGTTGTCTGCGTTTAGCTAAACATGCTTTCTCGATATGTCCTTTCTTCTTGCAAAAATAACATGTAGCTTCTTTATGTTTACATGAATTAGATGAATGACCTGGTTTATCACATCTAAAACACGTATTATCTCTTGGTTTAAGCTGATTTTCGGTTGGTTTTCTAGGCTTTGCTTTAGCTATCTTGTTTACACCAACTTCTTTGTGCTTACCTTGTAATTCAATGGCGTCTTTCGCGGCCATTTCCATTGCTACGGATATTGCGATAGCTTTTTCCAGTGGTAACGTAGATTCTGAAAGCAATCTTTTCTGTATTCCGGTATTACGGATTCCACATACTAATCTATCTCTGAGTGTGTCGTTCAGGTTATCGAAGTTGCAGTGAATCGCCAACTTCCTTAGTTGTGCTACATAGTCGTTTATAGTTTCTCCTTCGTCTTGCATTCTTGTATGAAATCGGAAACGTTGAGTGATTACAGACGGTTTAGGCGATAGTTGTCTCTCCAAAAGGTGTACGATGGTATTATACTCAAGCTCAGAAGGCTTTTCTGGAGCTGCTAAATTTCGTAAGAGATTATAAGTTTTACTTCCAAGTAGCGTAAGAAGCGCGGGAACTTTCTTCTCTGTTTTGATCTCGTTGACTGTAAAATATTGTTCCAAACGCTCGATGTACGCACTCCATGTTTCTGTAGCTTCGTCGAATGGTTCTATTCTTCCAATAAAGGCCATTTTTGTTTGTGAAAACCAAGGAAATCTCACATTATTTCAAGAAGAAGTCCTCCGAATTTTTACAATGTGGCCATCCTCGTCGCCAGTAATTGTGGTGTATTTGTGTTTTATTATGTACGATCGTCATATATAATTACATGTCAATCAATGCAAATCTAACAATATCTAAACAGTATGTTTACTTTCCGGTCTACTTCCTATAATTTACGCGGTAACTACATTCTGTCTCTCCCTAAACCTAAAACAACTACATATGGCCTTCACTCTTTTTCTTATTTAGCTGCTACTTTATGGAATGCACTGCCGGATACTTTTAGAACCTCAAACTTTTTGGACTTCCGTCGTAATATACTAAAGTATGACTCTTTCGAGTAACTACTCATCAACATTGAAATTGAACTGATTCTGCAAAATAGTGTATATAGTGTACATATGTAAATATTAATTACCATTATATAATAGTTTTACAATCATTATTCAATAGCCCTTTTCTTTTTTTTTTTTTTTTTTTTTTTTTTTTCTTTTCTTTCTCGAAGATATTAGCTTTGTAAGCTACTCTGAAATTCGAGGTTAAATAAAGTTTATGTATGTATGTATGTATGTATGCCTCATATTCCAAACTAAAATGAAACTACGTTGTTTGATTGTGAATACATTACAATTCGCTTACTTGCTACTCGCAGTCAAATTCCAGATTGATGTTGATCTCCGACCAACAACGTTTTTTGAAATACATTGTATACACCTAATTGCAAAAACGTTGTCTGGTTCAAAAAAAGGTTATATCATCAAAGCTAAGACCGAAGGGGAGCATGGGAAGACAAATAATTATGCTAATTTCATGCGCATTGCAGTTTTCCCTTCCTGTGCACATTTTATGCATCATGGATTTGGCATGTTGTTAATCTAAGTCGACCGACTTCATATAAGGCGAATATCATTTTGAACATTTATCAAGAATTGTCATAGACTAGCGAGAAAATACTCGTCAGGCAAAAAATTCAAGGCAAGTTGAGATTATATATCTTCAGAACCCTAAACTGGGCCCTTAGCATTGCTTTGATTCAGAAATATCTTAATTCATGAATATTCAGGTATTGACAACGTCATGTAGACCGGCTTTGCGTGTATGACTGATGATGCATTTTCTTTCTTCTCAGTATGTTAAAATCACTCAAAATCAATGGAATTATTATAACAACACGGTTATATTTTAACTAGTTCTTTTATAAGCATATAGTTTATATTTTTTTCTCTTACCGTTAAAGGATAGGGCTTGACAACAACTGATAGGCATATGATGATTAGCAACACCAACATAATACCGTCAACTATTCGGTCTTCCTGATCGATCACAATACTGAATTCAGCCAAGAGTCGTTTAGCTTCTCCAAAAACTGTACTGTTTACAGACTTGCAAAAAAATTTTCTTGCTTAGAAGTAGTTTCCAAAGTATTTCTGTGCGTTCATAGAAGGAAGTAGACCTAAAGCTGATCGCTATATGAGCCGGAAATGGTTAGGATAATATGCTTCGACTGTCGAGAACTGACCTTTAATAGCCACCCCTAGCTATACTTTAGCAGTTTGACGTTCGCAATATTTTTACGGGCATGGTGGCGGGGAAAGGGGAGGGGGGGGGGGGGGGGGGAGTGGGGCTGGTGGGATTTAGGGGCGATAGTAGGTAGGACTGAACATGCAACATGCAACATGCAAAATGCAGCATGCAACATGCAACTGCTTATTTCACCATGTTAATGGAGGGGAGAAACATGGGAAAGGTATTTGCACACGAACGTACTTGATATTTGTTTGTCGTTTTTTTTTTTCAAACAAAGATTTAAAAAGAAAATAATTAAGAAATAAATGATTTGTACACATGTCAAATTTTCAGGAAAAATAAAGAAAGAAAAATATGAAAGTAATAAAAATAAACGATAAGAAAAGGAAAGAAGAAAAGAAGAAAGGAAGAAATGAAATGAAACGAAATGAAAGAAATGAAAATGATAAAAAGAAAAGACAGCGAGGGAAAAATAGAACGAATAATTACGAAGCTGAGAAAGAAAGAAAGGAATGCGAAATAAGTCAATGAAAAGGGAATCTGAAAACGTACAAGACAATGAATTACACCCTTACGAAACCAGGTTATATTTTTCTCCAGGCGCATTAAGCTATTTATAAAGTAAAAATTTTCTTGAGTTGAAAATCTTAAGCTTGTTGCTCTCAGGAATATTTTGGGACGACAGATATAGGACGGTCGTGATATAAACCACGTGCCCTTAGAGTGTTTCGATGCATGACTGATTCATCATCGCTTACGTAAGTAAAGGTTTTGGTAGGCTTGGCCCCCTTTGACCCTCCAAAACGTCAATGACTATGAAACGCAGACCGGAAAGGCTACAGATATGTCGAGTTAACTCCATTTAGGGGGGATTAATTCCAATCATATAACAAAAAAGTACTTTGACTTTGAACAAAATTGTTGGATTTTGGAATGTTAGTGCCTTAATTACAATAACCGTACGATTCACAGATTCATTCACAGATATACGAATACAGACGGCGGCTGGTGTAGGTGAGTGTGACATTATTCAGTATGTTATCGATGTCATATTTCTTCATTTATTTCCTCCAACCGTGTCAAATGCATATAAAATAAGCATTACTCTCTCTGTTCTTGTAAATGAATCCTATCTAGTAAATTTAAGTTCTTTGAGATAAATAGCGCAGTTGTTCCCTGATTGACAGCCATGCGATCTGAGTGTTTAGGTTCATTTAAGATGCAGCGATATTTGCTATGAAGTCCTAAGTAGATGTACCCTGCGAGCAGAGTCTCTTTTTAACTCCTCTACGGGCGAGAGAAGGAGGGGAGTTCAAAGGAGACTCTGCTCGCATGGTAAATTAGATGTTATAATGCTTTTCTTTTATTCTCTTGTTTGTCGGGTTTCAAAATGTCGTAGACCAAAAATCAAGAGGCAATGCTACACCTGCATTGCAGTTTTCAAAATTTAGCGCTAAGTTTAGTTTATTATGCTACACTTCTTATAGAAATATCGATTGAAATGGTATACGTGGTCACAAACAGTCGCTCGCTCAGTTCACTGGACGAAGCACAGGCAGCCCATGCAATGTTGCTGTGTACATACAATTTGCTGCAAATGTATGTAGTTAATGTGAGGTTTGTTCTGTCAAGATTCATTAAAAACAAACCTTAATTACATTTGTACCATAGCAGATCACTAATACATTTACAGTAAACTGTATACAATAACATTGCTTGGGCTTCCTGTGGACTATAAGCAGGTCCAAGCGTATTTTCAGCAATATTAGCATTATTTTATATCCACAATATAAAAAGAAATATGTTCCAAGACCTAAAAGCCCTCAATATTTTTACCGCTCCTTACTGAAAATGAAACTTGCGATGGACTTATTTAGAGAAGTTTTAAGAGTAGTTTTCCTTTAATTTGTCATACGCACCGCGTGCAATGCAAATTTGAAGAGTGAAAGGAAACTGATTTTGAAATACTCTGCTGTTTCTATTTATAAAGGTTTCAGATTTTGCTGTAAGTGGTAGATTGTCAAAATTGAAAAAAATGCCGTCTCTTACTGTATTATTCCCAGAGTTTATTAGTTAACACGAAGACACTTCAAAATGTAGTGAGAAGTATACCAAAAATGTGGTTTTTTTTAAGCTTTATAAAGGACTTTAGGATTACCTTAAGTATTAAATTAAGCAGCTAATTAAGAAGTTAAGAAGTTGCCTAGTTGAATCAACAAGTGTTTACTGAGAAGACCATAGAATGTTTGTCCGAATGTGTCTGGGATTGGATTCATAATATTTTTGTTCGATCCTCGCAACTAGACGTAAACATGACTGAACCCGCGGTTATGGAATCTTTTTTACTAGAAATAAATGAAAAAATAAAAAAAAATAGAAAAAATAAATAAAAAAGAAAGTGAAAGAAAGAAAATGAAAAGAAAGAAGGACAACAAAACGCAAAACTGAATTGAAGAGAGAAATATTTTATTTTAATTTCATTTTCAAGAGAAGAGAAGAAAAGAGTAGAGAAATAGGTGTTTTTGATAGTATTCAGGTTTTGCTAAAAAGAATAGAAAGGGGAAAAAGGTGCATTCGTTTTCCTAAAATGAACACATTTTTTATCTTTCGATTTGATTTCTCGTACCTTCTCTTAAAGCATATTTTCATGATTTTTTTTTCTTTTATGAAAATTACACGTTTACGCATGGGAAATGGTTCATTTTCTTTCATGGCATTCGCGCTTAACAAATGGTAAAAGCTTTGTAGCCAGGCTTTCTCTCTCTCGGCATTGGAGCCTGGACAATAGCCTACTTTCAATATTCTGTTCGAGTGATCTTGCTCAAAACAATCCGAGGTTCTGGGGCCTGAAACAAAGGAATAATTATGATTAAACTATTGTTTCTCCGGAGCCTCGACTCGAAATGTATTGTGCTTGACTTCTCAAACCGAATATCGAAAGTTGGTTTTAAAAATTTTCAGAATCTATATTTCAAGTTGTGAACTTTTCGTCAGAAGTATTGCGTTGTTCAAGTGTCAATTTGCTGTGAAATTTCTCATAACAAGTTAATAATTTTATCAGTGGCAACGATCGGTCAAAAGGAACGTACGGAATCTATGAAGATCGAAAGGGGAATAGAAAGCAAAATGCTTAAGATAGAATATAGTTTTTTAAGTTTTTCGTTGACAAGTTACTTTGATCGCGTGGATGGATCAACAATTTTTTCTTGATATTTTTTATTTATCAAATTCAAATTCACCTTGCTTGTGCAGAATATGAACATGTTTTATTTCCTTTGCAAGCTTTTCTTGTGTCTCCAATGTGTTATGTACAACAGAATACCTAAACAATCGACCGTGTTCCCCTACGATTAAGTCAAAATGGCCGCTGTTGGTCAAACTAAGTGTACGTCGCAGAAACAAAAAATATGATGAATGAAGCTAGATTGTCAGAAAAGAAGAATTTACCTTTTAAAGCCGGTAAACCCAATTCCGGTAAATCTTCTTTCAGTCATTTGAGGTAGTTCTTCCCGCGTACTGTGTTCTTTTAGATATTTTTTATTTTTAAGTGCTTCAGATTTAGTATTCCAAAAACTTTCCCTACTTTGCAAACTTGCGAAGTTTTTAAAAAAAGTCGGACAATACTTACTGGGAGCGAAACTCAAGATTATTCCTTGACAAGTTTTCCTTGTTTTCTGTTTACACGGGAAGTTTGTTGCCTTGCTAAGTTTTGTGGCTTTACAAGAAAAGACTAGCACGCCAGTTTTCAACAAGGAAAACTGCTCACGCTTGCTACTTTCCCTAATCTACGCGAGAAAATAAAAATTGCCAAGGAAAATTTACGAAGAAAAATTTTCTCATGCGGCTTGACAAGCCGAGAAGGAACATGCCGTAGCAACAGCAAACAAACGAGCAAATCTCAAACGAGGAAACAAAAAAAAGAAACGAATAAAGTAGCGAAAGAAATAAAAAACTAAAAAGAGGGAAGAAAGAAGAAAAGGGACAAAGACAGGTGTACTTCAATAATGAATAATTTATAAATAAATAAATGTAAAAAAACAGGAACAATATTTCTGTGCAATCTAAGTGCTGATTAAATTTTTTTTAAATGAGGCAAAGAGAAAACTGAGACTGATCCGCTTCCGTAATTATGTAAAGTACCACATCTGTTAAGCAATTAAAAGAGTAATAATTGATGATTTATGCCTCAGTTGCTCTTGAAGTAGATAGCGGCTAGCGCCTAGGAAACTTCTAGAAACAAAATAAAAACCTCATCAAAAACTCGTACAAGTGTGTGCAAGCGAATTCTGGTTTGTCAAAAGTACATTTCTTGCAGGTTTTCAAAAACTGGGTTATTTTGAAGGATTTTAGATTCTTATGGGTACTTTAGTTTGGGTTGTGTTTTCGTGCTGTCTATTAATTAAAAAATTAAACGAGGCTTACCTGTAAGGTGAAGTTTGATTGGGATTCTACCTCCTCATTCTTGCATAGAGAGATCACGTGAGATAGCGCATGCGTAGTGAAGTTCATCCTTTAAAGCGGGCCCATGTTATCCCAAGAAATGGGTGGGTATACACCAGACAATGGGGTGGGCACGTGATCTCTCTATGCAAGAATGAGGAGGTAGAATCCCAATCAAACTTCACCTTACAGGTAAGCCTCGTTTAATTTTTTAATTCTACCTCCTCATTTGCATATTCGAGATCCCGTGAGACTTCAAAGCTACGTGGGCCCGTGTCAATGTACCCTTCAGTAGGGAAACACACAATAACCTCAAATGGAAACATTTTAATATGAAATTAATTGAACATTTTTGTCATCTTTATAAAGCACAGCTTAAAACTGAGCTTCCATAACAATTGTCTGGTTTAATGTCTTTCTTGTAAAAAATAGCAAATGTACATTGTGATGACCATCCTGCAGCTTCCATAATTGTTTCTAATGGCACTCCACTGCGATAAGCAGCCGAGGTTGATGCTGACCTGGTGCTATGTGGTAGGAATGTTTTAACATCTATGCCTGATTGTGCCATTACTGTTTTGACCCATCTAGAAATAGTGTTTCTGGTAACAGGCTGAAAAGGCTTGTTATAACTGAGAAAGAGCCTTGTGTTCTGTGGCCTTCGGATAGTTTCTGTTTTAGCTATGTAAGCTTTTAGGTAAGTCACTACACAAAGTCTCCTGTCTGCAGGGAAAGCAGGAAGCACCAGTATTGGTGGTTGCTTTCCAGGTTTGGATTGTTTTATAAGTCCACCTAGAAAAAACTTGTAGGAAGACTTCCCTTTTGAAACATGTTGAAGGTCCATCATGTGCACTGATTGGCATCTTTGACCAGTAACTAACATACATAACATAACTAGCTTGAGAGTGAGTAACTTTAAATCCAACTTTGAGGCAGGACTCCATGTTTTTAATAAATCTAGCACCTTGCAGACATCCCAAGTTGAGTGATATCTTGGACGAGGTGGTCTGGTCTGAAAAGTTCCTTTGACAAATCTTCTAATTAGAGGATGTTCTCCAACACTCGAAGTACTATCGGCAAGCTCAACAGTTGCCGACAATGCTGATTTGGCAGTGTTAATTGCTGAGTAACTGCTTCCAGAGTCATATAGGTGTGTTAAGAACTCAATTATATTAGCTACAGTTGGATAAATGGGATCTTGATTTCTTTCTGCTGTGTATCTCCTCCATTTATCCAAATAAACTCTGTACTGTTTTGTTGTTCCTGTTCGCCATGACGAGAGGATAATTTCACAAGCTCTTTCTGAAATGTTCTGTTGTTGGAGTCATCCCCTGATAAAAGGCATGCCATCAGTTTCAATTTTGGCCACAATGGGTGAATCAGTTTTCTGTTGTGTGGTAATTGTAGCACAAATTTGTCTCTTGGAAGCAACACTGGTCGCTGGATTAACATGTGTAACATCTTTGGAAACCAGACTTGGGTCCGCCACAATGGTGCTATCAGCAAGGCTTGAGCTCGGTCTTCCTGGAGCTTTTGAAGAACTTTGGTCAACATGCTGAATGGTGGAAATAAATAAACATACTTATTTTTCCAACTTAAACAAAATGCATCTATTGCCATGGCTTCAGGATCAGCACGCCATGATACAAAAGGCTTGAATTGATAATTGTTTCGGGAGGCAAATAAGTCTATTTCTGGCCTCCCCCAGAGTTCTATTAGCTGTTTGAAAACAGTGGGATGAAGTTGCCATTCTGTTCTATCTGTAAATTTTCTGCTCAACCGATCAGCTATTTCATTTTGTATTCCGGGAATGTGTGTCGCACTGAGCCATATATTTTTTGAAATACACCACAACCAGATTTCACGAGCTACTTTGTTGCAAGCCAAAGAGTGAGTTCCACCCATATTATTAATAAATGTTACTGCTGTGACATTATCTAGTTGTAAATGTATGTGTACATTTTTCTCATTGCTACACAGAGACTGTAGTCCTAATTTAGCAGCTTCAAGTTCAAGACAATTTATATGTTTGGTTTGTTCATGTGCAAGCCATCTACCTCCTGCACAGTCCTTTCCTTGGCGGTGTGCACCCCACCCTTCCAGGGAGGCATCAGTGGTAAGGGTGAAGTCTGGGTTGTTGTGGGAAATTTTCTTAGTAAATTTGTAATGGTTTCCTAACCACCATTTAATGTCTTCTCTAGCTGAGTTAGAGAATTGTATTAAGGCCTCAAAATCACCTCTGCTATTTTTGAGTTCCTCAATTTTTTCAATTTCAAGTTGTTTGTAGAAAAGTGGTCCAAATTCCACTCCAACAGAACAAGAAACTAAAGTTCCAATAAGTTTAGCTGCTTCTCTTATTGTACATGTTTTATTATCCAAAATGGTTTTACCAAGGACTCTAATATTTTTAATTTTTTTTTCCTGTGTGAGACTGACTGTCATGTCAATAGAGTTTAATATGAACCCCAAATGCTCTAAAATTTGGGTTGGCCGGGTTACCGATTTTTCCTCTGAGACCTGAAACCCCAGGTCTCTAAACAGATCATAAGTTTCATTTATATTATTCATGCACTGATCATATGACGTTCCCAATAAAAAACTATCGTCTAGGTAACCACTTGAGATATGTCCTCTGCTCCGCAAAGTGGAATACACTGGCTTCATGAGTTTTGTAAATATTCTCGGTGCAGAGCTAAGACCATTTGGTAGTGTGATATATTTGTATAATTGGTTTCCCACCTGAAATTTTAGGTATTTCTGGGATTTTTGGTGGATAGAAACTGAATAATAAGCATCAGTTAAGTCCAGAGATGCCATGAAACAATTCCGTTCCATTACATTTATACAGGACTGTATTGTGTCCATTTTAAAATGAACTGGTAAAATATTTTTATTCAGTTTTTTGAGATTTAATATCAATCTGAATTTTCCATTCTTTTTTGTTCGTAAAAACACTGGTGAAATAAACTCTTCTCTTTCGTGTTCACATTTTTCTATGACTTGTTTGTCTAATAGCTCATCTACTAGTGTATGAAGAGCTTTCTCTTCAACTGATTGAAGTTTTGGTTGTCTCAAAGGAGTTGTTTTTGGTCAGTGTATTCTCACTTTGCAGAACAGATTTCTCTGTTTTAAATGCAATATGATCATTTTCCTCAAGGTTGCTTACCTTAACAAGAGGAATAGAGATATGTAAACTTGAATTCACTTGCGAGGCTGATACTGGGATTGGTTTTTCTGATTTCGGTACCCTGTGTATCCGCTTCTTTGCCTTCCAGTAGAGCCTCTGCCCCGGCTTAAAAAAGGAAACCTTCTCTGATCTGACCTCGCATATTGGCTGCCATTTGAGTTCTGTCTCTTGTAGTTATTGTGTTTCGAGGTAATTTTAGATGTGACCTTGCTGGCCTCCGTCAAATCCTTTACTGATTTGCCTAGCTCAGTTCCAAATAGCAGATCTTTAACAGGGTTTTGATCGCTACACAGCAAACGATATTCAGATTTCATATCTGATTTGAACAAAGCTCTTCTTCGCAAGTCAATTTCATGCGAAGCATCGCTTAACAGTGACAGACTGTCTGAAAGAGTCTGCATTGTGTTTGTTGTCATGTCCGCCATTTCGGCTGGAATGTTCTTATCTTTTTCAGCTTTCATAAAGTCACTTAGCACTTTAGCTACTGCCGTTATTCCTTTAAGAAGAGGTTTCTGTGCTTTTTGTAGCATAACATCCTCTGTTTTTACTTCCTTTCTCACACTATTGAAGATCTCAGGGTTTACTCGAACGACCTCTAGTCGCTGACAGTTTCCTGGCGTGGGTAATTTCTCCACCAGCTCTTCGCGCGAGTCTTCGCTGGCGCCTTTGCTTAGAAGTTCTGTCAATAATTCGGCCAAATCCGAGTCGAGATCTTCTCCATTGTGTAGTGGTTTATTTACCACTTTCGCCATGCCGGCGAGAACCACATTCAGTTCTTTCTTGGGTTTTTTCCTGGGAGGTTCACCTTCCTCCTCCCCGCCATTGTTTTCGTTGGCGGGCGATTCACTGTCACTTTCTGACAACTCATCAACAGCCTGGTTATAATTATCGTAGGCTGTTTTTATCTCAGTAATTACTGGTGTAAGGCTAGCTAAAGATCCAGTAATGTTTGCTAGTTGTTGTTTGATGTCATCTACATCTTCGGCCAGCAAGGTATTTTCGGTTTGGTCTTTGCTTGATTTTGGCGCCAAACTTTTCGAGTGGCCATCTTCTGGCTGTTTGTCTTTGGGACTCGTGGGATTTTCTCCCGTCTTATGACTTTTTTCGAGCCCTTTTCCCTTTCGGGAAGTTTTTTCGACAGTATTCTTTCCCTTTCGGGATTCTTTCATGGTGGTTAAACCACTGGTGGTTTCTGATCTTTTTGCAAGACTTTCGCCTTGACGCTTATTGGCCTCATGGCCTTGCTCCATTCTTCAGAAGTTCTTGCCAAAACACGAACTGAGAGTTCCCTCGGGACGATGGAAGTCGGTAGACACCTATTTCTCTAAGAAAATCGTGGTTCTTCTTAAAATCTTTTCCGAAACAAAACGTGGACTTTTCTTCACTGAACGCAAACGCAAGATGAACTTCACTACGCATGCGCTATCTCACGGGATCTCGAATATGCAAATGAGGAGGTAGAATACCCATGGCATAACCCAAGAAATATTCCTGAAGCAAGCATACATGCGTGACACTGACGCAAAATATACATATATATATATTGCTAATGGCTTTATCAATAGGTGTCAATCAGACGGTCACAATGCGTCACAAGACGAAAACGCAATTTCACTTCAGGTTCACATCGGTGCAATCCAATGAGATTTTAGGTTATTTGTTTCCGTGTGGGCTGGAATTTAGGATTTGAACCGTTGAATGCTGCTATCTTTATTATTTATAGCTACTCTTTCCTTGCATCTAGGAGTAATATGCTGAATGAAACCATACTTGCAGCAAAAGACCACTTGGAAAAAATATAGAAAATTGGATTGCATTGAGTCCCGTCGTCTTGTCCTGTCGTTTTACTTGTAATACTTCCAAGGTTTGCTGATTGAAACTTCTTGGACAAACTCTTTAAATACAAGGGTATTATCATTCCCTGTTAATCAAGAAAGAAATGGGTAGTCAAAGAGGAATCGTTATGGTATATTCAATAATAACCTGGTCTTTAGTTGTGTTTCTTGCTTGTAGCACAGAAGGCGATGGACATTATGGTAAGTTTGATAATATTTTGTTTTCGGGAGAACATTTTGATTTTACAATTGCATAGGATTATTTTAGAGAACTTATATTATTTATTTTGTAAGATGGTGTGATTTAAGAGTAACATATTTGAGGTTGTGCAAGGTCGTGTCGACATCTCTGTCAACACCGTGCTCTCCAAGTCAAGTTATATATTCACTAATCCCTTTTTAGCACATAAGTGTTTGCCGCACGGAACCCATGAACAAATATTGTACGCGCATTGGCACATTTTCATATTCTCTATGTAATATCTAAAACCTTGATCTGAAATAATATTCAAATTCAACACGTATTGGAAGGTATCCAGTAGTGCATCTCTGCTTAATGATATGATAAAAATGCAATAACCGTGGGTGAAGACAAAGCAACACTATAAAATATTCTTTACAAATAAATATTTACTTCTTCGTTATCTTTCGAAAAGTTCTAAATTTTTCTAAAGCTAAATTCTGAAGAAAGTTTCGCAGATCGATGAAATGAGGTTAAGTTCTACAATGCTTAAATCAGTAACACTAAATATGACGTTTGATCTATAGTGACAATTACGACCACCTCTGCATATCTAATTTGCACTGAACCGTTTTATAAATTTATCTCTCATAAAACATGCATTAGAAAATTTAAAGCTTCAAGCCACTTAAAAAGAAGCTTTTGGTAAACTTATTTTTCCAAGAGGCTCACTGATGTTTCAGAGGTTTCTGGAAAAAATGAGCCATTCAAGTTTCATTTTCTTGTTCTTGAATATGAGTCATTAGTTTGCCATACAGGAATCGGTCGATTTTTATCATTATATTAGATTGTAAGCTCACTTATATTGCTTGGTACCTCGATCAGGCTGAAGAAAAAAATTAAAGAAATTTTTTTCTAAGTGAAATTCAATTTTAGAAAAGTAATATTCACTTCAGTTGAGATATCTTTTAATAAAACGTTCGTTTTCGGATTCACTTTCGAGTGAAAGTATACTACTGTCAACGAATTGTCAAAAGGCTTTTGTGATGTCCTTCAGGCTTTCAAGTGTCACGACTCAGGCATATCGGAAAATATACATAGGTTTTTTCTAATAATTACACAAAACATCTTATAATATAATCCGAAATTTCTTTCCTACAAACAAGCAAGCATGAAAAATAACTGTTGTCGCATATTGGGCATTCTCGTCAAAATGCCTTTAAAATATGCAAATGTATAAATTATAAAAGTTATATTAATATTGAGTCCAACATTTTCTTAACAAACAAACAATGCCCTTTTTCCTGCAGGTGGCCATCTATTCATGTCATTATTTTTATGTTGTTTTGATAAACATATCATGTTTAATATTATCCCAATATTCTGCATGGTTACCGAATGTTTCGTAACGGTTGTGTTTCTCTGGAATTTTCTTTGGGTGCGTGGGATTTGATTAGAATAATATTTTACTTGCAAGTTTTGACACAGATTCGTGGACGACATGGCCGCCATGTTGGACGAATTTGATTCGACTCGTCTGTCAAAATCCAGCCTCCAACTAGGCTGCGTTTGTAGGCGGTCTGAGAGCTACTGGTTGCGCGAAGATGAGAAGGGGAGGGTTGAGTTAGAAAGGTCTCCCTCCCTCTCTACTTCGCAACACTGCAGACCGCCGAGCAAAGCAAGCTAGTCAAAGGCCTATTTCAGAGACTTCACGCACAAAGGTTTCAGTACGAGGCTACGTGCTCAATTAAGTTCATTCTATTCTCTTGTCAGGAATCGCTGAGCATTATACACGTAGCTTCACATTGAAACATTTGTGTGTGACAAGTAAAACATATCTCCGAAGGAGGCTATTTATCGTTTGCTATTTTTAAAACTGTAAGTTGAATGCGAGGCTAACATGGAAATATAAAAGAAATGCCACCAATTCCATCCATAAATCTGATTTCTTTTGTATTTCTATGTGATCCTCGCATCCACGATACTTTTGAGAAGGGTAATTAGATTAACAAGTAAAGGTTATTTGATACTGATTTTTGTCCTCGCATCAGTTTCTCAAAATATCTCAGGAGATAAGTATTTTCATGTCGGTTGCTATAAAGAAGATATCAGTGGAAGAGCCTTGCCTGTCCTACTGGCTAATTACAGCCAAAGTGACCAAAGTAACATCAATAAAGTCGACAACTGTGCTAATGAAGCAGGTTTAAGGGGATACCAAGCATTCGGTGTGCAGAACAATGGTGAATGCTGGACAGGGACAGACGCCATCTTTGTTTATGCCAAATATGGTAACGATAGCAGTTGTTCGAATGGTGTTGGTGGAGTGAAGGCTAATGATGTGTACTTCTTGTCGTGTGAGTTTCTCTCCTTTTCAGAAAATAACACATAATAACTAGGTTAGTGATCAGTGAAGAAAGCCAGCAGATCAGTTTTAATGATTGCTTATTGGTCAACTCATTAACAAGTTCTTGACAAGTATACTTTTCCTCAACTCTCAGTTAAGGTTTTGCATGAAGGCTGCTTTATTGAAGTTCTCGCCGATAAGGCCATGCCAGTCCTTGTAGCTAATAAAATCCCAAACGATCGTGATCCTGTGCAGAGCTGTGCAAGAGCCGCTTGGAAAAAGGGACTCACTAAGGTCTTCGGTCTACGGAACGGTGGGAAATGTTGGTCTGGAAACAACGCTGATTCTACTTATAACAAACATGGTGTTGCTACTGGAGCATGTGGGTCAGGCGGCGGACACTTGAAAATAGATGTCTGGCGATTCGATAGTAAGTTCACGGGTAAATCTAAACATTAGATCTTACCTTAAAAATTCATGAGGCATTCTCTAAATAGTGTACATGAGAAAGTTATACAAATTCTTTCTGAAAATCGCATGATTGGTGTTCCGTGAGCCTGTGAACTTAAACCATGTTTCTTTCAAAAACCTCATTGCTAATAAAACCCTTGATTGAGACATCCCGCTCTTTGCTTGCTTTCACCGTAACGAAATTAAAGGTTTGCAGTGTCGGATGATGAATTACCAAAAAATGTTTTTTAGTTTACTGTTTATCGCGCGTGCAGAATTAGGAATCACTGAGTCAATTGTTCGAAGGCAAAATCATATGAGAAAGCAAAAAATATCTATAGAATATATTTGTAATGGGGATAATTGCAAAGCAAAGCGAAGCAGCATGCACGAATCTTAGGCATCTGGTTTGGATTTATTCCTTCTACAGTGAGTGTTCCTACAACATCTGTACCTCAAGCAACACTAACACCAACAGTGATAACACCAACAACACAAGGAGAAAGTAAGAAAACAGACCATGCTGGTCTTGGGTAGAATATTTGCCACAGCTAATCCAAAAAGGTTGTCTATTTATGAATACTGCATCATTCGTTTGAGGTTCCAGTTTCTAGAACAAGTTATGCTGTCGATTTTTCATTTACTATTATTTCCATTCGTTGCAAAAAAAGCTTTCTTTCATATTAAAATGAGAAGCACGGTACCAAGTATACAGTATTCATAGTTCATAAATGACAGAACCTTTTTGCAAAGTAAACTTACTTTAAGGTGCAGACACAGGGTGAGATATTGCGCGCAATATTGCAGGCAGTGCTGGTGAGTGTGATCGATTGCCTGCAACATGAGATTGCGCTCGATGTTGCACCGTGTGTCTGTAGCTTTATATATTGACTTCAGTCCTATATTTCCTAAGATAGCTTCCACGCACCTTGTAGAATGGCGCTTTGATGGCAGTAGTGCATGCTGTAGGTCACTACTGAGGAACAAGCAATATTTCTGAATATGAGTATTTTTTTCCAAAGCAAATTATACCATAGCTATATCTAGGGTTGGACTGATCTGGAATGATGTATTCACATTTTCTATTGTAACTCTAGAGTTTTCTGGTTCGGCAAATTTGAGAATGCTTCTATATAATTTAAATATGAAATAAGGATTCGTGATCCGACAAGTTAAAATCCGATTTCATCCAATAACATGTAGTTCTTCAACGATCAATTGTTAGGATTTTGTGCCTTATCATGGTTTCCTCATATACCAAGTCAGTTTGATCATGCACTCAAAGTCTGAGCGTCCATTAGAGATTATATAGCGACCATGGGAATCAGTTAAACAAAGGAATCCGACGTCACTGTGATAAAATAAATTGATAAAAATAGGCAAAACGCTATAAACAAAATACATCAAAATATGATTAAAATATATTAATGATAACAATCAATATAAAATAATCTAAAATTTGAGTTATGAAAGCAAGGTATAATCAGAAAGTAAGTTTCAAAGACTTTACTGAAAATAAATATTGATTATCAAAAAATACTGCTTTCAAAATAAAAATATAAAAGCATATAAATACAGATACATATAAAAGCGGTTCCTTGAGGTGGATGGTTGTGATGTATCGATATGTTTGGTTCTTGGTGGTGGTGACGTGTTGTATGTTTATCACAACGTATTAGCAATATATATAGTATTAGAACATACTAGTAAAGATCTGGACAACCGTCTTGACTTTCTGTTCAGTCGCACCCGGATATCACCCTCTTGGATGCTACAGACAAGAAGAAGAAACCGGCTTTGTATCTTCTTTGCGTCTCCCTGGTGGAGTCACAAAAGTAAAAAACAGCACAATGGAAATTCAAAAATGTGCTAGGGAAGCAGAAAAGTCAGGCTATAGAACATTCGGTGTCAAAGAATACGCAGAATGCTTTGGATTGAGCAGCGTCTTCATCGACCAATTTTTAAAGAAAGAAAATGACTGTAAAGATGGTATGGGTAGGAAGAACAGTTATTTTGTCTACATCTTCAATAGTAAGTTCAACGATTAGTTATTATTATTATTGCAAAGATGAGAATATGTGGACCGCATAGCACTTATGAAATACGTGAAGATATAGAAATATAGATAAGTTATAGTGCTTGGGAACGAGGTTATTCCGGACGAAAGACCCTTGGAATTAAATTCGGAAAAATTAATTTCCGACCTCGCTGGGAATCGAACCCACGACCTTTGGAATTGTACTACTGATGCTCTACCAGCTGAGCTAGAGGTCAGACTGAGAGCAGGCCGGGGTGAAATAGATTTTAGGTAGCGGCAATTATGATGCAAAGATGAGAATATGTGGACCCCATAGCACTTATGAAATACGTGAAGATATAGAAACATAGATAAGTTATAGTGCTTGGGAACGAGGTTATTCCGGGCAAAAGCCCTTGGAATTAAATTCGGAAAAATTAATTTCCGACCTCGCTGGGAATCGAACCCACGACCTTCGGAATTGTACTACCGATGCTCTACCAACTGAGCTAGTGGTCAGACTGAGATATATGAGGTTCGTTGGCTGGAAATGTGCTTGACTATCAATTGCCCTGGCTTCTTCAGTAACTAAAGACTCGACTTTCTAATGATACTGTCCACACCTTATCACTTTCTATGCATCGCTTTGGATACTAATACTAATTATAGAATCATAGACATCGCTGGAATATTCTAACATTTGCATATAATTTTTAGAAGAGCAGCTTCGTAGTTAAATAATATTAAGATAAACGATGTAAGCTATAATTTGTACCAATTGATTTTTAGGTTAATTTTTAGGAACATTGACCTAAAGATAAGTGTATGAATTAAATTTGTACCAATCTGATGTAAGACAAAACCAGTAAGGCATAATATAAATTTCGTTTATGAGTAGCTGGCAATCCGCTCCTTCGAGTATGGCGACCATACTCATAATACTGAGTCACATGATCATTGCCGCCATATTGGATAGCAAACGCAAATATTATTGCACCAATCTTCATTTGGAATTGGTAATCTTTTTAAGTTAACGTTTTCCATCCTATATAAATGGCGCCATTGATCACGTGATCTGTTATCAAAATGTTTTAAGACTTTATTGTTTATTGTTAATTGTTAGTCGTCGTTTCATGAATTGGACTTTAATAAAAAGTCCATAAATCTTCCAGGATTTATGAAAACAACTAATACACCATCAGCACCTCGGAGAACAGGAACTCGGACGAAAGTACACGACCCAAACACACTTAGCACACAAGCACCTCCAGCAACACTTCGAAACAAAACGCCTCCAAAAGCTTCGTCACAAAAATCAACATTCATACGTAGAACTACTACACTGCGGCCAACAACATCTCGGGAAGCGAAAACACGACCTACATCTTGGGAAACGACAACGTTGAAAACTGCATCACAAACTTCATCAACTGTGTTACGTAGAACCACAGCATTGTGGCCAACAACATCTTTGAAAGAAAAAACACGACCTCCATCTCGGAAACCAACAACGTTGAAAACTGCATCACAAACTTCATCAACTGTGTTACGTAGAACCACAGCATTGTGGCCAACAACATCTTTGAAAGAAAAAACACGACCTCCATCTCGGAAACCAACAACGTTGAAAACAACATCGCGAGAATCAACAGTCATACGTAGAACCACAACATTTTGGCCAACGACATCTTGGGAAGTGAAGCCAAAAACTACACCTTGGAAAACAACAACGCCGAAAACTACATCGCGAGAATCAACAGTTATACGTAGAAATACAACATTTTGGCCAACGACACCTCGGGCAGTAAAGCCCACAACTACACCTTGGAAAACGACAATATGGAAAACTACATCGCGAGAATCAACAGTTATACGTAAAACAACAACACTGCGACCAACAACACCAAACAATAAAGAAAGTAAGGTGGTTGTGATTTTATTGAGAGGCTTTATAAAAGTTTTATGCTAACCTTAAGAAATTGTTTGAGAATAAGCAAGTTGGTTTGTAGACTACTCAGCTCACTTTGCCTTGCTTCCGCATTTTTTCAAACGCCTCTTCAATTAGTTGAAGTTTCAATTGGTAATTTTATGCCACTTTCCGGTCTGAGAGGTAATAATAACATAATCAGAAAGGAGTAAAAATAACAAGTACTAAGTTAAGCTAAGTAAACTGAGATAAATAAGGGAAAATAGATAAAAACAAATATATTAATTTAACCTTTAAACACAATTCCAATGTAATATTGAGTAAAACTGGTAATGAGTTAAAAAAGACGGAAAAAATTGAAATGAAGTAATGATGGAAAATTGGATGCATGGCTGGAAACTCTTCAACGGTTGTACCTTAAGACTGGTGAAGACAAAACACGGGTTGTTTGTGGTCCAAGATTACTGATCGAGTACGATCAAGCACAGCATTATCAGGTGTGACTGATGTATACCTTCCCCCTGGTTATGTGAAAAATAGAAAATAGAAAATAGACAGAATTGACATACATGAGCATATATCTGAAAGCGGTGTAATAGGCTAAATTGATCATAGCCGTTGCTTTCTTTCTTATTTAATTTTCGTCTTTTTTTTTTTTTTTTTTTGTGAAAGACGGGGATGTAAAATCTTTCTTATTTAGGCTTTAATCGCGAACTCTTCCTATCCTTCTTTCATGCACATGTTGTGACCGTTTTAAAATTTCTATGCCCTCTCAGATAACGGTAGTATTGAAATCCCACACTATCAGTACATTGGATGTTTTAAAGATACATGGGCGCGTGCCATGCCTGAAGCTCTTGGACTTGGCTGGCCGGAAGGAAATCTTGCTTCAATAAAGAAATGTGCCACGATCTCGTGGAGTAAAGGGTACCAAGTATTTGGCGTTCAGTACAATGGGCACGAATGTTGGTCTGGAATGAACGCAAGTCTTACATACTCCAGATATGGTAATTCTACTGGATGTTCAAATGGTATTGGTGGACACTGGGCCAATGACGTCTACGCCTTCGTTTGTAAGTTGTTCTCGCTTCATGACAACTATCTGTAGGATGATGTTTTGCATTCACTTGATCGATTATGTTATTCTGGAATGGTGGTGATGATCACTCAGCATCGACACATAACAATGGACCTAACCCTATTTAATTACCACACTAACTTTATACGTAACTAGGCTAACATAATAACCTAATAATTTTAAACATACGCGTAATCAATAATTGTATCTCAGGCTGGTGCATGAAAGCTATTTACCGCTTTGTTCGGGATAACGAAATGAGGGCAAATGTGAGGGTTCCCGGTGAAGCCTGTGCCCTGTACCAAGATGATTTTCAATTATATGACAAGTATGTTGAAATATTCTAGTTACTTGCGTAACCTTCGGGAACTTCCCATCGGACGTAGACTGATAGTGTCATGGAAGTACATTCAAGAATGTCATGCCTCGGAGCAAAAAAAGAAAAGAAAAAAAAACTTGTCAACGTTATAAAAGAGAAAAAGAATATATATTGAGCTGAGAAATTTTGGCTGCAAAATAATCGGTAATTTGATTTCAGCGAAATGGACAATTGTTTCGTTTATCTTACTCGTCTTTTTTTGTTTTCTAGAAACAGTACGGTGTTCATTTGAGGTTTTGTTTATTATCTTTCAACCTCACACCAAAAACACAATAGTACTCAACTTCTCCACTTTATGTTTCGCCGGGAACTACAGGTGCTCGAGATAATCCCTTTTTTGCGGAAAAATATTAGCAGAAATTTAGACACATTTCGTTGGCTTCGCTAGCAGCTACTGGAACTTAGGTCCCAGCGGTTCCAGCACTATTTGAAGACAAACTTCCTACTAAGTTGATACGTGTATTTTATATCCAGACATTCAATTATGCCTTATATTTAATAAGTTGCGCATGCGTTAGGACATTGTGTGGGTACATTTTCTATTGCATGCTTGTAATCCTGATGAAAAACTAATTGAATAACAAGTTGAGTAATATTGTTCATCATCAGACACCGCCTTTGCTAACCTATGGCTTTCACTTGTGAACGAATCTGTGCATACAGCAACATTACATTCTCTGTTTTCTTACCTCTACTTTGCTTATTTCAGCCGTAAAACCCATTATTACCAGTTTGCCAGAGCCCAAGAACGTTAAATCTGGGACCAAAGTGACATTATTTTGCAAAGTATCAAGCTCTCTTCCTTTAGCTAGTATCATGTGGTACAGAGGAACAAATAAAATTCCCACCAACATTGTAACAATGGACGTTCATAAACAGGGTTATTACTGGTGTAATGCAAGTAATATACCACATGGACCAGCACAAAGTGAAAGACTTTTACTTGTTGTTACAGGTATGGGTACAGTGGATCACTAAATGTTTATAATACGACAATTCTTATTTTAAACGCTTCATTCGGGCAGATAATCTAGATCTTTTTTGCTATATTCTACCATGTAACCCATCTTGCCTCATCTAGGGAATAAATAGCGCCATATAAGATCATGCCAGTGAAACCTTGGTATTGCTCATCACTTGTTGATAATTCTTTTTCAGATTACTTCACGTCTGTTATAAATTTCAAGGCAAAGGAAAACAAGGCAAAGAATAACAAGGCACAGAATAACAAGGCAAAGAATAACAAGCCACAGAATAATAAGCCAAACATAAATGACCAAGTAATTGATTGTTTTTAAATATCAGGCCCATCTTGTGTGGTTATACACTGTTGCTGCTCAAAATAATTTTCATTTTTAGTTTCTGTGTTTTTGGTTTGATTCATATTTGGATTCGCGTCTCAGGAATCCTGACCAATTCTGATTTACTGATGTTGCTCTTTATGCGTTTTTCAGCCACAGGACCCTTGTGAACAAATTGCTAAATATCTCTCAAGCAAAGATAAACCAAGAGAGTATAAACATGCTAAAAGTACATTAAATAGGTGGTGAGTACTGTACAATCAAATTAAATATATTGAAAATATTTCTATCTGGCGATGCATGTAAAATGTTTTTTTATGTGCTTGTGTTGTCGTGGTAGGGAGGAGTCTAACAAACTTATTGCGTTGAAATGTGTTATCTATGGAAAGAAGAAAAACCAAGACGAAGACTTGGACGACTATTATAGAGAACTCGTGGGGAATCTCACAGAAGGAGCGAAGAAGAACAAGATAGAAGGCTTGAAGATAGACTGGAAATCAATCTTGGTGAAAGACACAGGTATCGACATAAATTTAGAATTTCTTTATTCAGGTATTGCATGCTTACTTACATGTTTTTCTAATAAAAAAAAGGCCCTTAATTAGACCCTCTTTAAAATCCGAAAATGAACATCCACCTCCTTTCATTACAGGGAGTGCTGTGCATTTCGGATCTAATAGAGGCTTTGCACCATCACGTGATGGCAGCTTGACAGGAGGCCTAACAATAGAGTCGTTTTCCCCAGGGAAACTGAATTCTTTCTCATGTAAATCACATTAGACCAGATTCAATTGTTCCTGCCTCCTGTCATGGCTGCCATCACGTAATGGTGCAAAATTTAAGCCTCTATAGCCAGATCTAGCGTGTAGCATGTGTCAGATCGTGTGTTTATGACTCAGTGTCCCATCACATCTTTATAGGAATGTGTATAAAGGAAACAACAGGCAAGCAAAATATCAAAGGTTCCTTTACTTGGCAATCAACAAAAATAGGCGTCTTAGTGACTGTCGAGTGTCCTTTGGGACCGAATGGGTCGTCTGTTACGAGAAGTTGCAGCGGGGACTTCGATACTGGTGCTATGTGGACTGACCCAAATGATGACATCTGCACATACAAGTCAAAGAAAACTGAGGCAATAAATAACTTATCCAAGGTCGGTTATTTTCTCTTAGTTTATTATTATCAGTATAGGTTATGAGACTACTATGATTGCTATCCAATTTGGAAATAATTGGATGAAAAAAATTCCGAGGACTGACAAAATTGGAAGGGGCCAATTTGGCAGTCAGAAGAATTTTTTAAATTCAATTATTTCCATATTGGACAGACATGTAGTCCTATTGCAGATTAATTATATCAACTCACACTATACTAGACTGATTCCATAAGTCATAGTTTTCCCTCGAAAGAATGCGAATGGAAACGATCCAAATTAATGGCTTCAATTTGGACAGGAAAGAAAATTTGAAAAAATACAATAGTTGCTTATATTATTATCATTATTATTATTATTGTTATTATTATTATTATTATTATTATTATTATTATCATTATTATTATTATTATTATTATTATTGTGTAAACTAATAGGAAATGAAATAGGCCACATGAGAATATTTTACATTATTGTCTCTAGGTTGTGTAGTTTCCTTGAATATTAAATAGAGACCTTTAGCAAGATGTTCTTGCTAGAGCCCAAAAAACACACAAAATCAAATAACTTGAGCGAGCGTGTGCAGCACGCTATTTCTGCCAATATGCAATCTGAAACCTTTTTCGCCAGTCGAGAGACAATTTGAACCACAAACCGTTGTGTGTAACAGCGCATATACACTGAACGTTTTTGATCACCTTGGCCCGTTTGTACGAAGGGTGGATAGCGCTATCCGATGGATAAATTCTTATTTAGTGAATAATTCGATGCTGTTATCCAATAAGTTTATCCACTGGATAAGACTTATCCGTCGGATAGCGCTATCCACCCTTCGTACAACCGGGCCCTTAACTTTACCAACAATGTTTTTTAACCCACAGACGAAAGTTACCCCTAACAATGCCAAAGAAGTTGCTAAGAACTTCACGAAGGTGTTCAAATCAGGATCTGCTAAAGACATGTCTGAGGCTGATGCCGATCTTGCTGCAGACATGGTGGATAACATCTTATCGGTAGAAGATCAGTTGAACGAGGTAAAAAGAAAGACACACAGTGGGAATCAATACTAGAAACTGTATCTACATTATGCAAACATGTTTATTCTTATATTAAAAGTAAATTTAGCCCGTAACAACTTTTGCATTAAAGTTAATAGCAGTAAAGACTAACGTGGATACTTATTTTGTAATACTCGCAATGTTTATGGAGTGTTTTGCACGGGTGGGGCCGGTGGGGCATCACAACAAGTAAAGGCCATACATATCTATAAACAAACCAACAAAGCGCAGCGTGTTAATACAAATAAGCCACAATATGTATCCCAGGAGTCCTGATAACGTCAACTTATTAATCATCAACTTTATTTGAGTGCCAAACTTATAAAATGCCTGTTATAAATCTCGCGTTTTTATTAGTTGGGAGGGCGTGCATTATGAGAGCACACAGCACGCGCGCGTACTTTCAGTTGCGTCATTCCTATCTAATATAGCGGTTATCGTAATTTGTATTTTATGAAAGAAATTAAGAAAATTTGCTTGCTATGCTATGTGGTGTTAAAAAGTAGGGTTTGGCAGAACACTCGAGAAGTGTCTAGAAGCACTTTCCTATGCGTCTTGCTTCTCCTAACACTTCTCTCGTGTTCCGCCAATTTCCGCATGCTCTATAACTGCACACAGCACGCGTTTTCTATTTCTTCCATATGTAGCCTGCTAATTGGGGATACTAATGTTTATTTTTCTCTGTAATTTATCAGACTGCTCATTCAGTTGTCGAAATTATTGATAAAATGATGGAGATGAACGTCTCAAATCTCAAAGCAAATGCTTCTTCGAGGTAAGAAAATATTGTATAGTTCTTCTAAAAAAAATTGACAGTCAATGAGAATGTCTCATTTGTCATGGGAATGCGTTCCCGAAGGAAAATTGAATTCCAAGTGAGACAATGCTGTCACCTGTAATACGTAATGTGATCGAGGATGAGTGTGTTAGAGAGGCTTGACGATGCAGGGGCGACTGGAATCCTCTGAAAAACTTTCATCGTTTTAATACTTTCAATTCACCTTTTCTGCGATAGCCATCACGTCGTAAACACTATATTGGATTGTGTTACGGTCACCAAGAAGATCGGACATCGTTCTCGGATTCCCATACAAATTCACTGAGTTTAAAGAGAAAATTTAGATAGATTTCTTTAGTTAGCTTTCCTAACAGCAATAAGAAAAGTTTTTATCAATTTAGAAAAATGATATTTTATTTGTATTTAGAGAACTAACTAAACAAACCAAGTAAATAGTTCATTTAAAGTAAAAAAGCTCTTTTACTCCGACGAAGGACTAGCGTCCGAAACGTCAGTAAGTTTTTTCATCTTTTCACGGTGTATAATTTACCTTTTCATCATTACTGTTTCATTAGAAACACCGACGCAGCTCACACTAGTTTTTAGCTAGTTATATCATTTAAAGTAAGTACATTTGTATGGAAATCCGAGAACAATGTTCGAACTTCTTGGTGACCGTAACACAATCCAACACAATTTATACCACGTGACGGCTAGCGCCAAAAAGGTGAATTGTTTGTTTGTTGTTAGAAATGATATTTCTTATCATTGAGTATTTTTCTTCGTTTTTTTCTTTCAGAATTATTAAAGCGTTGGACAAAATTGCCGAAAAAATTCCCTTGGAAAATGGTACACCATCAAGGGTGTTGAATAGTACAAACCTCGCCATACAAGCAAATGAAGTGAATTTCTCCACGTTCAAAGGCCTTGGATTTGGTATCACTAAGAATGGGGACGGTGGCAAAAGTGTTGTAACAAGTGAGGAGCAGACTAGCCTCTTCGTTAAAATACCAATGGCCGCAGTAGAGAATTCCAACAAAAGTTCTCCCATTCGTATTGGCTTCATTTATTTTGCCAATCATAAGTTATTTACTGAGAAAGATGAAGAAGACGAATCAGGGGTTGAAAGGACACCCAGTGATGAGGTTTTATCCAGCAGCGTTTTCAATACAAATACTTCAAAGTTGTCCGAAAATGTAACTCTATCCTTTCCAAGAACTGAAAAAAAAGACTTGCAAAACTCATCATGTGTCTACTGGGAAGAAGGAGGTAGGTTGATGTATGCGCTGTCTTATGAAGGGCTTGACATAGTAGGCGGTGGACATACAGTTTTCCCATTTTGCGCAAAATCTATAATGAATATTTATTGATCAATTGGCAAGTTCAATGCTAACTAAAAAACATCCATCACAGTGGCGGATCCAGGATTTTTCAAAGGGGGGTCCCGTTTCTTAAACTGTGTATAATTCTTTTTTGTTTAGTCGATGTTTGACAAAAAAATTGGCTCTAATCACCTAATTTACTATCTAGTAACGGAACTTAAAGGTAAATTAAACATTATAACATCAAATATATATCATTTCGTGTTCAACATTATCTTTGTGGATACTTTTAAGCAAAATGTATATAAGACATATTTCTATTACCTAAAAGATCAAACCTTCAAGGGGGTTCCGTGGAACCCTTCGAACCCCCCCTGGATCCGCCACTGCATCAAACACTTATAACTCGCTTTCGCTATACTGATGATAAACAATTTGACCAAAGATAGAAATGCACATAAATGGTGTCACATTCTGGGCAAGATCTTCACGACATGGTTTACTTATCAATTAAAGTCTGATAGGTCGAACCTTCCAAAGGGCCTTTTTCCAATAAATACTAGAGCATCCATATGAATAATGCTTTCCTCCTTATTAAATCGGCGTCTTTTCTCCAATCAATGCGAATTTTATATTTTTATTATGCATGTAATAGTAACGACGTGATCAGATGCATTTTGCAGCTCCTTTGTATTTTCTTGGTCAATTAATCAAGACAAAATGACGTTATCGAAGATTAAAATTGCATTACTTTTTAATTTTGTTCCAGCACGACAATGGTCGAACGAAGGATGTTCCCCGTGTAACAGTGATGGCGAAAACAAAGACAGTGTAAAGTGCTGCTGCAACCACTTGACAAGCTTTGCAGTTTTATTTTCACCACAGAATAAACCTCTCGCCGGTCAAGATATGCAAAAGCATGCAAGAATCCTAAGTATCATCAGTTATGTTGGGTGTGGTATATCTCTCGCGGGCGTGTTGCTAACTTTCCTTACTTACTCATTATTCAGGTAGGAAATCAATGGTTTCTCTTCTTTATTTCAAACCCTCATTCATTGAAGCTGTCTATTCATCTTTCAGCCAGCCATAACTGCCTCCGCCTTTTCGCTCTTATTCAAATACGAGCTGTGAGTCAAATCTTCCATAACTTACTTCAGAACGCGAGATAAAGTCGTTGCTATACCAAAGTGACTCAATAAAGTTTTATTCTAAAGGGGGGAATTATTAAATATTTTATATTAAACACCAATGCGCGTCCCAATCGCGGAAGAAGCGTAGAAGTAGTAAGCTTCCTTTCAATGCGTCGATAAATGGAATTGATCAAATGAGTAAGCTAGAACGAAAGTTAATCACCGTGTAATTGCATACTCTTTCAGGACTAATTCATATTTATTTGAAGAAATGATACTTTTGATTTGTGCGAATTTAAATTTGATAAACTCTCCGTTTAAAATATTTGGATTTTTTCCCCCCGAAAGAATAATTGCCTATCTAGAAGCCGATAATAACTTTTTAAGTCTATTATTCCAGAAAGTAACTATGCCTAGCGATAAGTTCTTGCTTCCGACAGTCAAAATGTAACGGTTAAATCTATTTTTTCGAGATGACAGTTCATGCTTCCGTTAATTTTCTCTGTCGTTTCCATTTACCGTTTATTTATCCTTTTTCCTGGCTTAATCAGCGTGGCATCCACCGAGACAATAACTGTTCAATTCTTTAAAATTACTTTTTTCTATTTCTCTAGACACCTGCGCAAAACAAACCAGCAGCCGATTCTGATGAGCTTATGCGTTGCCATAGCATTTTTGCTCATAGTGTTCGCTGTGGGCGTAGACAGAACCAGCGATCAACGTGGATGTCAAATAGCTGCTGCACTTCTTCATTATTTTACCCTTGCAACGATACTATGGATGGCAGTCGAGGCCTACAATCTCTACCTTCAACTCGTCAAAGTTATGGCGATATACCATCGGAAGTTCATGCTTAAGGCGTCTATTTTTGCCTGGGGTGTGCCTGCTCTTATCGTGACAGCCACAGTTGTTGCAGCAGTGATTGAATACAATGCAAATGAAGACAGCGATCGAGTATTTTACTATGGGAATAAAAAAGTGTAAGTAGAATGTAAAATAAATTATCTAGTAAAATGTTGATAATTTTGAAATAAGAAACTACTGGGAAATGGAGTGTCGAGAAATTGAGGCCATGAAGAGAAAAGGGACATTTTGCGTCACCTCATAACTTATGGTTATTGATACATGGAAGGAATTTCCCAGCGATACATATTTTTTGATAATAAAAGAGTAGAGGAACTAGCAACTTTTCAAAGGAGGGAGAAGGCGTTTCCAAAAGATTCGTTTGATGGTGCAGGGGTCAACTCCAGATTCAAAAATGACGACAAAATGTGATATCAGGAAAAAATTGATCCATCCACTGGATTTGTTTTTTTGAACTTATCTTGTAGAATGTAAAATGTTGTTCTCATACTAGAAACAAGGACTGATTCAAGCTATTTCTCTTTAGGTGTATTCTTCACAATTACACGTACAGAATGGTTTCGTGGTTCGTACCCATTCTTGTTACAATTGTCTTCAATTTGGTCATATTCATACTTGTCATCTATAAACTCAACTGCACCGGGACCATGGTACCTGTGGACACCAAATCAAACCAGAAGAAACGCTGTTGGACCGCCTTTGCCATTATGAGTCTGCTTGGCCTTACTTGGCTATTTGGTGCGCTCGCACTCTCAGGTGCAAGACTTGCCTTCGAGTATCTCTTCTGCATCTTTAACTCATTGCAAGGGTTCTTCATATTCTTTTTCCACTGCGTCAGAATCAAAGAAGTGCGGAACCAATGGAGCTTCTTTGTTAGTGGCTTAGGATTCAGTCACAAGGAAAGTGAAACTTCGCACCAAAGATCGCGTGGGTTTGGGGAGAGTCACCATAGCTCAGAGGCGCCTTACATTAAAGTAAAAAACTGGATTCTACGGAAAGATAGCAACAGTGATCAGCCCAAGCGTAAAACTACCATGTCTTCTGTTGTTGATGACAAAATTGTGCATGGAAATGTCTGTGATGAAAACAAGATCGACATAGAACTACACGAAGTTAGGGATCCGCATGAAAATGATGCTTTGGAAGACAGCGATAATTCCAAAACACGAGACTCGAGCCGAGGCTCGAGCAAAGCATGAACTATCATTTAAATCTTGAACTCAAAGAACTGCGGAAAAAACCCGACACATCCCCATACACCCACTCTTTAACTAAACAACCTTAAAAATCGAATTGTTTATGAATACCACAGTGCTGAAAATAATGCAAACCTATTCACAATAAGATTACGTTCTTGGACACTAATGCTATAATCGTAAATAGAAATTTCTTATTTCAATAAAATATCTAATTAGAAAAGCCACAAAGCAGAGGCCGTTGAAGATTATGTAAAGATACTAATTAATTTGCGATTACACCCTTTGGTACAAATTGTAGCTTAAAGATGCTCACAAGGGGTCGCTACATTTAAGTTTTATCTACCAATGAACATACTCCTAGCCAGTCTTATCTTAGTAGTTATTAATACTTAACTTTGTATTAAAAATAAGTGCTGTAAAAACCATAAGGTAAGCTCATAGGACAGTACAAGAAGCCGCAAATATAGGATATGTATATAAACATGACCGGAATCAAGATCTAACCTAGACATACATATATATTGTTAAATAAAGACTCGACAATGAATCCTTCGAAAAATCCAGTAACAAGCCATATAGATCAGCATATATACATATACGCAGAAATAGTAAGTGAGTTAAAATTCAGCAGTAGCATACTTCCTAACTATCACAGTAGATGGGTGTGCCACAGGGGCCGATCCAGGATTTTGTTCATGGAGGGGTGCTGCGCACAAAGCTAGCCCAGGGAGGGGTACACCTCTTTAAATCAAAGGGAAAAAACATTATTTTGTATTGGTTATCTTCGAAAAAGGGGTCAAAGTCTTACACGCCAGGTAGGGCTGCGCACCCCCATGTACCCCTCCACTGGATCCGCCCTGTGCCACCCATTTAAGTTTCCCTCTAGCTTTGGTGCACGCTGTAAAAATTCGCATATTGATCACAAATTATGAGACTCCTACATAAATGGTAAATATGGAACATGGAAAGAAATCTTGTTATATTTTCTTCAAATGATGCCCCCCAATTCAAAAAAACATGTTAACAAATGCTTTAGCTGAAAGGACTGTCACATGAATTAGCCTCAGGAATATGAATGTCTATAATAATTATCTGTTATGTTAATGATTCAGATTATTGTGTACCAATTTTCTTTCAAAATTGAAGACAAACAAAGTATTTAAGGTTAAAAAAGGTTTGAATAATAAATGACTTTTAAAAATAACATGATTAGTTATAGCCCAAGTTATTCGTTTTTGGTCCCCCCCCCCTCCCCCTTAGAAAGTAATTTCGCGGCAATAGAGGTCACATGACTGGGCTTGAGCTTTGTCTTTCCAACTGTCTTCACTCTGGAATGTACTGTACTCATTGTAGTCCAACATAATCAAGAATTTTCTGGATAGTTTCAGACAAAATTTGTCAGTCAGAATGTTTCAATATGTTCTTTATTTTTGTTTCATAGATATGGTCATGATTTAAGAGTGTTTTCTTAATTTTCAGTTGACTACAGAACAGTAGAAAGCTACTATAGTACTAGACTGCGTAGCCAGGCGTTCCCTGTGGGTTTTGGGGAAAAAACACGTTTTATCGGGGAGCAGGAACCATGATTAATAGAAAAAAGATGATGATGATGAAATGACAATGATTTCTCAAGCTCTCAAGCAAAAAAAAAAAAAAAAAAAAAAAAACTTTTAACGGGGCGCAGGAACCGTGATTAGTAGAAAAGTTTCCCCCTTCGACCCTTTGTGACTTGCGATGTTCTTTTATGAAAAAACATAAAGGGTTTTAATGGATAAATCAAGGTTTGCAATCTCGTACCCAGATCCTGCGTTTCTTCTGGCCTGCGGCGAAGAACGAGGCTCTGGCATAATCCATTTTCATTTAAGACCAGGATTTCTTGGACTTCCGGTATAAGAGCGCATACGTTAAAAGACTTGCCAAAAATTAAAAAAATATGTTCTCGATTTCATCGGAAGTAAACACAGACCTCTGTTTGAAAGCAGGTTTGAAAGCATGATTTTCATTGATTATGTTTCACTTTCAGAAAACTGCGCATGCGCCAAAAATGAATTATGCCAGAGCCCTCGTTCTTTGCTGTAGGCCGAAAGAAACGCAGGCTCTGGGTCATATTTATGCGAGATTGGGTTAGTCAGTCGACCTATTTGGCCGATTTCCATATCTATGAGATAAATACGTGAATTCAATTCAGCATAAGCCAGGTCAGATTGACGGTAAGAAGCGAAAAAAGAATAATGAATAGAAACTGATGGAAGAGGAAATTTAAAATGATTGTGAAAGAATTTTTGTCAAATTAAATTTCCGAAAGAAAAATATAAAAGGGGCTACCTGTGTACTCTCTAGCGCTCCCTTTGCGCATGCTCAAGAGGGCCAGCTGGAAAACATCTCGTTGGCTTCTCAGTTCTATGGAAACAGCGCCAGTAGAAGCAATAGAAATGAAGTATGGCTTCGTCGTATTCTAAAGGAACATCTAAAACTTAATCTCAATCTACAACGGTCTTCTGTAGACCTTGCCAAAGACATATGGGTTTAAAGGAGATTATTCTGGAGAAAAATGTCAGCTTAGAAGAAGCAAAGGTGAGCGTAAACGACTGTAATACATGTTGCTATAGTTTACATTTTGCTAAATAAAGTCCAGATATTGTGAGATAGTGATCGAGTAAAGGAAGGGAACACTACTAACCAGGATCGACCTTTGTTGCTATTTATAATGTAGTAGTGCTGATGAGTTGGTGCAGTCGGGAGCGAGTTTTATCGTCAAAATCGGCGATAATATTCTCGATCTGCGCAATGTTAATTCTTGCGAGTTTTTTTTCGGCCAACCTCCTGTTGTTTTTCGTAATCGCTGTCAAGTTAGTACCGATCGGTCCTCAGCTCTATTAATTCGGGCTGGAAAATGCTTAGTCTAACTATTAAAGTACTTAGAGTAGTATACAGACCGCTTCAGAACTTTTCAATGATTCCCATTAAAAAGGTTTTCGATCGATTTTTGAACCATTAACTTTCTGGAGAGGCAGGGCTTATTTGAGGCGATAGTGATTTTCCCCCGTTAGATCCAAATCCCTACTTTCTCCAATTTCATTTGATCCCTTCTTGACACTAGGAATGCTTGGGGCTGTTTATAAATCAACCAATGTTTTTTTTAATACCATTTCTTCACCGACTAAAAAGACCAAAATCTATAACTTAATTATCAATTTTGTGTACGATTGGCGTAACCATGACGAACTCCACTAACAAATAAGGCTTACGCCAACTTTATTTTGCTGTATTTGCTTTCTACAGCGAGTACTTTTTATGGAATTCCTCATATTTATAACTTAGATGAAAGTACCAAATCTTAGCTACTGTATGGATCGGAAACTTGGTTTAGCGTTAATCCCCTTGACTTTCTTATATTCGTTGTTGTTTGTTTACTACACGAAAGGAAAAGTTGCCCGTGTTTCATCTTCCCGAATGTTTACTTTTGAGTGGTATCTAGACTGACCCATAGGAACAATGTATATATTATCAGCTTATAATTTGTATTTCTGCTGTTCCTGTGGTCATGAAATCATAGGAAAAGATATTTCACTATGTGAGGTATAATTACATTTAGAAAAATATGGCTAAGTTTGTTTTGATTAGAAAATCACCATGTTTTCTTAAGCTTAATCCTGAAGAAACATGTTTAGAGTTTATGAACTCAAAATTCAAAAATAAATGCTATATTTTCTTAGAAAATACGTCCCTTCATCTTACTTCTCCATATCAAAATCCTGATTGATTATATACTGTAGTAATGGGGTATGATTTACATTTCTTTTAGTGCAAAATGAATTGATGGGACCATAAAGCCATTACAACACAGTTGACTCAAAAGGTGTTACAGCTAGATCAGCATTCTTTCCTTTAATTAGAAAATAAATGAATTTTCAAATACATCTTTTTGTTAAAATTCATATTATTCAAAAGTAACGGGAACGTGCTCCATCAAGAAGTTTGTTCCATTTTTGTCATTTCTTCAAATCATATAAATAATAATAATAATGGCTATTTATAAGGTGCCTATCCAGATATGCTCTAGAGGCTTAGGAAGTTTAATAATAATGATAGAGAAAAGAGAGAGAGAGAGAAAGAGAAATAACAATAGATAAAATGAAATAAAAACAAACTTACACATTAGTAATGAAATCAAAAGATGCAGTATTACATCCTACTTGTACATTCAGTATTGTCGTAATCCATACGTCGGTGTTGCTAAAATCCATTAACCTTTTTAATATAAAGAAACAGGTGAATTGCTTTAATGGCATAGCAAAACTCAAACGCCAGCATCTGCTTTATTCTGCTATATTCTTTTGTGCCTTGTTGGGAAAAACATATTCATTTTGGCCAGATTTAATTGAGTTTTGAATTTAAAAAAAAAAAAAAGAAACAAATATTTAATATTTTCCCAAAAAAACAACTTACTACTGTTAGTGGGTTAAAACCATAGGGATATTTAGGTTGAAAAAAATATAAGCCATATATATTTATAAAAATCATTTTCATGTTACTGAGAGCAGGAATAAGTTAGTAATCTGTGGATTCCAGGGTATGAAATAGTTGAATTTATATGTATAATCAAATATCTGATGAATGCTTTTTTTCTCAATTCACAAATTACCGCCATATTTGCATAATTTCTTTACGAGCTAACACTACAAGCTAACTTTTTAATTGTAAAAATACTCTTCAATTTTGTTGTACTTAAATGATATATTTCCCGCTTTAAAGTAATAAATTGTTTCAAAGTTCTAGCCTTTGTGAAACAGAAAGCTAAAAAGCAGGTGTTGCTTTGGGTATATACATTTTATAAAGTAAAATATTTGACAGTAAAGTGACAGAAAATCTATTTTCTTGTGAAATGAAATTTGTCCAACTTGACAATGGTTTTATAACATGCCTTTATAACTAACACAATAGATAATCTGGTCTGATCTGATCTGGGAAGACAAGTGGCCTAGTGGTGAAAGCACTCACATATTTTCTCCTGAGCTTTGAGGGGTTTTCTCTCTGTTTTCCAAGTTTTTTCCCCTCCATAAAAATCAACCCCTCAATTTAAACTGGAATCCAGTGGAAGTAGAGTCGCTTTGTGGAATCCACTGTTAATTCCCATTATTTATTATTTGTTATTAAACCTATTAACTTTGAAGACTACTGATTTGCCAAATGAAATGCCAGCTCATTGTGTATAGTAACTTTTATACAAAATTTTAATTCTTTAAAAAAATTAGGTGCTCAAACCAATATCACACTCTGTCAATCTTAACTGGAAAATAAATAATATTTTGACCAATCTGCAACTTGATCAAAATTGAAGATTGTTTGTTTTGTGAGTAAGCTGATTATCACCTAACCTTATGTAAATATATATTTGTCTTTCTTGATATTTAGCCACTGGATACTATTACTGAAACAAAACAAAACAAAACAAAAGGACATAAAAAAAGCAAAAAAAAAAAACATAACAAAAAAAATAAATAATCAAAGCAAAACAAAACAAAGGCAAAAGAAAGAAAGAAGAAAGCATGGATATACCTTTTTGTATTGTTCAATACTATGCAAGTTTATTGACATTTTCAAACCTGAACTCAAAACATTTTTATTTTCTAACTAAAGAATTATTTTACTCTTTTGTACTTTATTTATTACTAGTATTATTATTTCTGAACATTCTACTGTAAAAGCATTGAGACCTCCCTTAAATGCATTCAAGAAAGTTTATATCATCATAATTCTCCTTTGTTATTGATCAAGTATGACATTTATGCCTTATATATTATCATTGTACAATCTAAATGTAAATTTTGAAATAATCAATCAACATGAGTTTATGCTACTATCTACAGAGGAAATTTTTTCAGACCTCCCCCCACTTCTCCCATAAATTTCAATTTTCTTCCAACTCTGTAATTTTGTGGAGGTACAGGGTGTATACAATTCTGGAACTACGCATTGAACATTTAAGGATTTAAAAAAAGAACATGTTGATGCTTTGGCTATAACTACTAATGATAGCATTCATGTTAATGATGACGAAAGTTACTTACATGTATAGCTTTAAAAAAAATGCATACCATAAATTGATGTTCATTACATGTGCATGTACATAGCTGAATAGTGACTTAGCTGAATAGTAAATTCTCAAATGTTTATGGCTCAAGATAATAAAATGTTAATAGAGAAATATTTTTTGTTTTTGTTCATTTATAAATTTACCACTGCACATAAAATTTAAGAATGTGATTCTCTTTTTTCTTGGGATATTTTCCTTTTATTACTTCAATTCAAGTTGCTCTGGTGATTATTGGACAAGGGACTATAAATTTTAGGTTTAAATGACTATAATTAGGCAATGTTTTGAAGTAAACAATGTTGTTGCTAGGATACAATTTGTTACAATATTGGCTGTCTGGTAGTATATGTATTTTGTATCTTTTATGGTTGTTTGCTGTAGTTTAAAAAAAAAAAAAAAAATCTACAAAGCTTTTCGCTGTTGTATCACAGCATGGGACAATCACAACAGAGCTAGGCTCCAAACTAAGTGAAAGCCCAAAGATTGAATTAGAATTTAGAAGTTGATTTTTGAGGAGGGAGGAAAACCGGAGAACCCGGAGGAAAACCCTCGAAGCACAGGAGAGAACCAACAAACAACTCTACTCACATACGACATCGAGATCGGCAGGACTCGAACTTGGGCCGCATTAGTGAGAGGCGGCGAATTAGCAGCGCACGCCACCGGTGCTTCCCTTTAGTTGTGTCATAAATAATTCCTTATGGATAATTGATAAGAATATGTTTTTTTTTCTTTCAGAAACTACTTGAAGAAAATTCTTCATCAGAAAAGTTGCAATTACGAAACTGCACAAAATTAACCTATGATGATATAGTCTCTCTTATTGAACTTATAAACCCAGAATTGACTGCACTTTCTATAAACAGCTGTAAATATTTTAATGATGAATTGTTGGACAAAATTGTGGATCACTGTACCAGACTGTCTTGCGTCACATTTAATGGAAATTTTAAAGACATAACAAATGTAGGAATTGGAAACTTGACAAAGAAGTGTCATGAGCTAAAGTCATTATCAGTTTTATCTTGTGAAAGTGATGATGCTGATGACAATGATGGAGAATGGACAATTGATGATGGTTTACTATCTGCAATTATTGACACAAGAGAAATATCTTTAGAACACTTCGGGCTATCTGGCTTCAACAATATTACGTCTGATGGACTAAGAAAATTTATCAAGCATATTTCTGGATCTTTAATCTCCCTTGACCTAAGTGAACTTCCAGCAATAACAGATAAATTATTACATGATATTGCTAAGTTATGTCCCAAATTGACAAGTATTAATTTTGGATACTGCAATCTTAAAGACAAAGAAATTGAAAGCTTTTGTTCCAAATGTACATTACTACAATCAATAGATTTATGTGGTTGCAATGAATTGACCGACAAATCTGTGTTTTCATTGTCAAAACATTGTCATTCTTTGAAGATTATAAAATTAGGCTGGTGTCTGAAGATAACAGAAAAATCATTAGAAGCTCTTTCGACAAACTGTCTTCATCTTGAACATATAGATATTCGACACTGTTCAGTAAAACACATACCTTACGACTTTGTAAAACTGTCTTTTTTAAAAGAACTTCTCGTAGAGGGCTGCACTGGACTTAAATGTCCTTCATTGGAAGTGACAATGAAAGGAGTTTCAGCTACTAAACAGTTTTTAGAAGACAGTAATCTACATTGTATGTGCAGATTGGCATTTATAGGGGATGAGGGAAGTGGTAAAAGTAGCTTATCTCTATGTGTAGTAAGTTCTTCTTTGGCTGTTGCTGATTCTAGTACAGAAGGGGTTAATGTTTCTAGATGGAGACCGTTTTCTGGGAAAGAAGGTAGGTCTCTTTTGATTGATAAGCAAGAAAAGTGTATAAGTAACCCCTATTTGCATGTACTTTATTTGTTTTATGGTACGCAGAAAAAAAAATTGTGTCCAATAGTAACGATGAATCTATGTCCCAGTCAAAGCTAAGAAAAACGATAAATTTTACCCTTAATCGATTAGGCACTTACAGATATTAAAGTGAATACTCTATCTCTTCATTCAGAGATTTAATATTTCAATTGGCATCTTACTTCTTATTCCTCTTAAGAAAACAATACTTTCAATTTCGTTTTTTCTTATTTATGCAATTTGGTTTATTCTAACCTGCAATTTTTTTTAAACATAAAAAGATGAAGCAGTAGACAAAGACACGCTTGGAATGCCTGTGAATGATGAATGCAAAGACTTAACAATAGAAGTTTGGGATTGTGGAGGCCGAAAGGTTTGAACCTATTTTATGCGTTTTTATTGAAACCTAAATTACTTACAACAAAGACTAAACTCTAAAAGATTCTTACAGTAAAACTAAGAAAACTGAGAACACCTAAAATATGCCTGAAATGTGAAACGTGTTTTGACCAATCTCATGTAAAAATAAATTCATATCTAATTATTGTCCTATGTAATTCAGGTCAGAACACGATGTTTAACATTCGAGACATATTTTCACGGTTTTCTTAGTTTGAGGTGTAAGATCTAGAGGAATGTTAAAAGAAATTATAAAAGACGATGTTGCTCTGCCAAAAAAGAACGTTGTTCAACGTCAAATTCATAAAATGGAAAATAAAAATACAGTTCACTTCAATAACATTTTATTTAATTTGCCAGTCTAGCACGGCAATTCTACCACTTATTCAGTTCTATGTAAGAATGGACTGTATAATTTTGTAATTCCACTTTGCAATTTTTATTTCTTACAGTGCATCCAAGGTCTTCATCCACTATTTTTTACAGATCAAACACTATACGTCCTAACGTTTGATATAAACAATCCAATGGAAATCAAAAATATGCCAAACTGGCTGTTCTTGGTTCAGACCAAGGTGTGTGCAAGTATTTTTTAATGTTGATATCTATTTTTTTGTTAATACTCTATTGTAAGCTTATTCATTGAATCTTTCGTAAATACGATTTTTATTTGTGCCGGTCTTCGTCATTTATAGCCATTATTTTGATATCTATGGTTTCTTTTTTCGTATCTAATGTCTACTGACATTCTCATGAACTAAACTAATTTTGGAATCCAGTAACTTTCGAAGCATATATATTAGGAATAATGTGCGAACTTAATTGTCACTTGTTGACATGTAGTCAGAATATTAGTTTTCGTTGAGAAAAAGCCTTCTGTCGTTTTCGCAAGTCTTTTTTTTTAAAGGAAGATAAGATAAGTGCACTAATGTCCGTCTGTCATTTCACTTCATGCTGGAGTGTTTTATACGAGCAGTAACTTGGAAGTATTGTCTAAAAAAATAGTTTTTATAAAAGAAAATAAGCTTATTAAGCATACATATTACCTTCATTCCTTTTTGAATGGGTGGACCTTCTTTTTTCCATCTTTTGAAACCAAATGAATCAGTTTTGTTGACAAGTCCTGCTGGACGATTTTTCGAGGTAAATCATGTCTACTTCCTCCTCCAGAGAATAATCCTTTTTACCGTAACTAATTCCTTAACAATAAAGACTAAAATCTTAATAAAAAACTATTTGAAAACTTTATCGTTGAAGAGTGAATGAAAAAATCAAGGACAGACAAATGGCTTTCCTTTTTTTCCTGATTGACAGCTCTCGCCATGGCAACTAACTTTTTGAAGGGCATGTCCGAGGTTTAGCGCATGCGTATTTGGTCGGAAGCACGAACGCGTACGCGTCCTTTGGCGCCAAAATGAAAGTTTTCTATATTTTAGAGTTTTTCCTTTTCCAAACACTTCATTTGAGGCTAAAATATACCCCCTAATCGTATGTGATGCTTGTTAGTTTAGCTATTTTTTCACGTAAAAAGCCGTTTAACGAAAGCCCTCCCGAAGTCCAAGAAACTCTATTTGTTTTAGGAGTGCCAATGATTTATTTCTATTATTGTCATTTTGTTCTTTATATTTAGACCCCAGGTTGTCCGTTGATAGTCGTTGGAACGCATGCCGATGGATCCAGTACAGACTTTTCGGAGATTAGCAAGCAGGTATTAAATACCCTTAAAAATGCCGAAGAAGAGCATTATCTTGAAGTAAGAGCCGAACTTGACGTACTAAAGTAAGTACCGATTCCGGCAAATTAAATAAAATTTATTATCATATGACCCGAATCTGCCCAGGTGCGCGCCTATAAAAAAACCTTAAAAAACCTTCGGGAAAATGGCGTGAGCAGGGCCTTACGAATGCGTACGGCCCTGCTCGAGTCCGCGCGCTTTCTCTTTTTTAGATTTTATTTACTACTTCTTCCTTTATTTTATTTTATTTTTTATTTTTCGTGAGGGTCATATGATAAAATGCTTGTTGTATATTGACTGAGTTAGGTCGGGCCGTACGGGAAAATATTTGGCTCTCGTAATCAGGAATCGCATGCTAAAAATACCTTAGCCTTGCGCGCGGAGCTAAAAATAGATTTTCAAAAAACTTTCATGGTTACAGACTCATATATGGAAGATGTGCTCTCTTACTTAATATTCTCTTGCTCTCGGTCATTTGTACGGCATCACCTCGAGCCAAATATTTTCCAGTACGGCCCTCCCGCTCAGTCAATAAGTACATAGTACTCGTATACTCCATCACTAAGATATGTCAGGAAGATAAAGAAATTAAAAGTCAGAGTATGTTTTTTTTACTCAAAGGACAACAGGCAAACGAGAAGACTCCTTTATTTGTGCACGAATACAAAAATTGGAACAGTTGCTGAATTGCAGACCGCGATTACCTGACAAAGTATTGTATGTCAGTTCTATAAAGGGAAAGGTAAGGATATGCCAAATTGTTTATATTTAGAGAGCACATCCCTCCCCAGATATTGGTTTTTATCCCACAGAAAATACCAACACTTTAAAATTTTAACTGGATGCGGATGCGGAGCACCTACCTCGTTGACTATAAATCCATTTAACTTTGGATAATTTTTCCAGTTTACTGAATTTGATATTTTTTTTCTCTACAGGGAATAAGCGAGGTGCAAAATGAAATCTTCCGCCATCTTCTAGATCCATCATTATTTCCACACCTGACGGAAAAGATCAATATCAACTTGACTTACCTTTACTCAGAGGTTCTGAGACTCAGACAAGAGAAAATTGTTGTGATTCCTTGGGATCAGTATTTGAAATTGGCTTCGGAGTCTGGGATCACAGATCCAGAAGAAGTGCAAAGTGCAACAGCAGTATTAGAATGCAGAGTAAGTTTACCCTGACTCAACAAATTCAAAGCTACCATTGATTGCCTTGATAAATTATCAAATTTCTCTAAAATTTATTTACAGATACTAAAACACCCCCTCCCCGTCCTCAATGTTGTTTCGCCTAACGATTGGTTGCATATGAGCATTCGTTTATTTAACATTGCTAGGGGGATTGGGGTTGGAGGAAAAAAGTTTCTTTCTGTTTGAATAGACCCTTTTCGAATTCCAAATTACCGCTGTGTTTCTTGATTACAGACTCGTTTGCAAAGGGTTAGCCTCGAGTTTGTGCAAAATATTCACATGTTCCAGTCAAGGTCCGTCGAGTTTCAAAATGTTTGTATTGTTGAAATTGTGCATTCTTTACTTTTCTGTTGGTATTTGTGAATATTTAAACACTGATACGAGGTTAACCCTGTGCAAATGAGTCTGTGATCAAGGAACACAGCGGTAATTTGGAATTCGAAACTGGTCTATTGGACTTCCTGGGTTGTCCAGTTCTCGAGGTTTTTTTTTGCCTATTATAGGCGCGAAATGATTTGCGGCCGGTTTTGAACAGTGTTCAAATGAAATACTTATTCACAACTCTTATTCCAGGGCTGTATCACAGTATTCAGAATTCCAGCACGTACTCAGGATCTTGGCCCAACTCGAACAGTGTGTGTTAACCCAAGTGTCTTATTGGATTGTTTGGCATGTATGCATAACGAAACGGAACCACGGGAATTCGTACCACGGTTTATTAAGGCGGGGTTCCTCGAAAGATTCTGGCCTACCAATACCAAGCCTAATGACTGGACACTACGTTCGGCCATAGATGATATCGTGTCAAAGGGACTCATCAGAGAGGCTGTTATACCGCTGTGTTTTCAGGTTAGAAAACATAAATTAATTAATAAAATAATTAATCATTAATCATACACGCTATATGACGGAATATGAGTACACCACCTTCCAGTCTACACCATCTATACCAGACTGAGGGTATATAAGTACACCCGACCTTCCAGTCTCCTCCATCGTCTGATGAAAACTTGCAGTAGCAGTCGAAACGTCTTTTTTTAGCGGTCCAACCAAACTGCCACAATCGTGAGACAAATGAATATTAAATATAATCTTTGAGTTCTATCATAATATCCGAAGACCGACGGCTAACTGCGTTACTCGCAGTCACCGTGTAACATTCCTCGATCTTAAAACTTTTTTCAAACAATTTTTTGCTTCAAGTATTACCATGTAGCAGGGCTTACTGTGGTTTTGTCCTGGCTTGGGAAACTGCGTGGGACCTCCAGAATGATATCAGACACTGCATGAACATGACTATGACATTCATTTATTATATACACTATTATATACATTATTATATACACGTTATTCAGGCAATGCACTTGGAAGAAGAAGAGATGCTCAAGATCTTAGCCTTTTGTCGTAACATCGGGGTGCTTGTTGAAGGTGCACCTAAAGGTAGTTACGAGGTGGAATTGGTACTTGCCTACTACAAAAACCTTTCTGTCTTTAAAAGATATTTTCTTCCTCTTCAAAACAAATTGCCAGCTGACACCAAGGTTAGTACGCTATCGATATAGAGGTTTATAACTTAACTGTTATAAATCTCGTGTTCTGATTGGTTGGGAGCGTGTGCTTTATAAGAACACATAGCACGGGCACGCACTTTCAGTTGCGTTATTCCTATCTAAAATAACGGCTATTGTAATTTGTATTTTATAAAAGGAATAAAAAAAATTTGCTTGCTGTGCTGTATAGAGTTCTAAAAGACTTGGGGATTGGCAGAACACTCGAGAAGTGTCGAGAAGCACTCCACTACGCGTCGTGCTTCTAACACTTCTCTAATGTTCTGCAAACCCTCGCGTTCTTTATAACTGCGTACTGCACGCGCGCGCGTTTTCTATTTCTTCATTAAAAAAATTCCACATAATTCTATTTCTTCACTTTAGTACGCACTTATAGCAATTAAAATGCATTTTCTTTTCATTCGCTGGGGTTTAAGACATGCATGTTAGTCTCTCGACGTATTTTTTTAAACCGGAAATGGATTTTTAAGTCGCTTTTCTGACGTCCACAGACACCAGAAGTATGGCCCAGCGGTGTACCAGAGGGACACATTCAGGTAGGCTGGAGATTTAAATTCCCGGATGAAGTATCTTCCAACTGCTCTACCTTGATAATAGCCGCCTGTCGGAATTATAAGATGAGCAGCGACATCTACTGTTACTGTCAACGTTGTCTGGTGCTCAAGGTTGGTGACGTCATGGTCAAGATATCACGTGATGGGTCATACTTGGATATGATTGGTCGATGTAAGATATTGCATGGCAGCAAGCAGGCTCTCAATATGACTTGGTTTATCCTGGCACAGTTTTTTTACGTCACAGATACTCTTCTGTTAAACTACTCTGGACTCAGCCCGGAGGTAAGCCTTCCATATGCCTATAAAAAAAACAATCTAACTTTGGAAATGAATAGTAGAGTTGTGGTGGTGCACTTTCCCGCACCTCTGCGGTCTCAGTTTTGACATCTAAATCTGGTGCCATGTGTGAGCAGAGGTCTCTCTCTTAATTCTACTTGATTGTACTTTTCAGCGGGTTTTCTTGAGTCAGGGTGTGCAAGAGGCAATAAGCAACACATTCTAATCTAAAATTCTGATCGCTTGTTTTAGATAATGGTCCCTTTATATGGATGCAGTCGACCCAAGCACAAGTCGTTGTTCGAACTGGTCAAGGATTATAACGTCCAACCGAGTCATCTGGCCAACTATCGGTGGTTTCTACCTCCCGGAGGTTAGTTTTGGGTACATATATACGATTATAACATGCCCTATTTTTAAAAGTAAAAGCATAACTCACACTTGCAGAAAGGATATATAGGCATATCATCATACGTATAGCTGGTCTTTGAGATGTAAGAACATAAGATGTAACGCAAATTTTTAAATTTTTTGCTCTCGCCCCTGTTTTTACGCGGCCATAACGAAAGAGACCATAACCAAACCGACCGAACAAACGTATCCCGAAAAACCACTTGCTGCGTAGGCTAATCTGGTTTATGTGTTAAATGTATTAGGGCTCGATGCAGAAGAACATACACAGATTCCTTCCGATACGAGCACCTGGCTGGCAACTATTGCAAGTAAGTCTTGTGTACTTCTATTTTTCATCTTTATTTACTCTTTTGCTTTTTTGTTTCCTCCCTCTCTCTATTTCCACTGACCCATCTATCCCTTTCATATATCAGTCTATATTCATACATCCCTCTAACCAATCTATTTATCTATCCCATCTCATCCAACCTTACCTCCTCTCTTCAATCCATCTACCCATCCTTATCCTTTTACACATCTCTCCCTCCACATTCATACTTCCCTTTCACCCATCTATTTTTCCCATCCTCTCATCCCTCCTTCCCTCATGCCCTCCTCTCTTCAATCTTCCCATCCTTTTGTCACACATTCCTGCCTTTCTTTGAGTTTCATACATCCCTCTTACCCATCTATGAATCCCATCCTTTTATTCCATCTTTTCTACCTTGCTTTTCCTCATTCACACATTCGTTAACATTTGATACGAATAATCTGACGTCATGCATTTTTCCTTTAAAGAGAAATCCACACTGTTCATCAGTTACCAAAGCGACCACCAAGATGAGGTAAAACTACTTCGTGTGAGCCTCGAGCATTCAGGATTCAATTGTGTAGGAGAATGGACACTGGTTGGTCAAGGCCAAGAATTGACAGAGAAACGACGGCAAAGCATTATGGGATCCTCGTTGTTGCTGGCATTTGTTACTCCTGAGTAAGTACCAGGCAATAATCCTGGGGTTTATTATTTAGAACATTTTAAATTGGTTTATAATCATCATTATTGCACGCATGCCAAACTACTGTGTAATGAGGACATCATACGAAGGACGTGTGTGGAGCACGTGGGGGGCACAATGCTAGGTATTTGTTTTGAAAGGACGAAACTCGACTTCCTTGTTTAAAAAACATCTATGTGGAGGGAGAGAGAGAGAGAGAGAGAGAGAGAGAGAGAGTGTGTGTGGAAGGGGGGGGGGGGGGGGGCAAAAGAGGATGGGGATGGACATTTTATGCGTTTTTTCCCCTCTTTCTTTTTCTATTCCTCTAAATTACGATCCCATGGAAAAAATACATAGAGAAAGATATGATTTCACATCAATATATCATAAGACGATGATCTTCTGTCACTTTATCGAATTATATGATCATTCTACTCCCTTTTCTAAGCTAAGAGGTACATCTTACAATATTAATAATCTGGGGGCTCAAGGACAGCTGTTGTGTTGCTTGCCGGCCCCCTTCCTTCACTAACAAAAACCAAATCAATAACCTTCCTTTAGCTTCAGAACAAACATCAATTGAACATTAATTGACGAGAGACTTAAAAAAAACTCCTACAAATTTGTTTCCTTACCCTTCTGTTGCCGCTAGTGGTTATCTTTAGGTAAATGTTTCCTTAGCAACAGCAAACATATAGATTTATTCATAATATTGAATCGGTTTTGCTAAGCTTAAAGGATTATCTCATCGGTGTTTTATTTAACAAACGGTTTCTTAGAGAAAACACAGACAAATCTTTTATTATGCTGTTTTTCTGTTTCTGGATTTGAATAGAGTGCAACTTGACTATATTTTTTTCGTGAAATAGCACAAAAACTAAATACCACTAAGTACATCTATTTTTTCCCAATTGTTTCAAATTTTTGTACTAATGTTTTGTAATAATTAGTCTTCGCTATTTTCGGGTATATGTTTTGCACTATACTAAAATTCCGGCCTAAAATCTTTATAATAAGCTATTATTTCTACGCGTAAAAGCCGTAAAAACTTTACTATATATATTTTTCTATTGCCTATAATTTTATTAAGTACTACACGGCGAACCAAATAGATCGGAAACCATTTTATTTATTAAATAATATATTTATATTTTAGATATTTAGTGACCTTAGATAAATGCTTTTAAAAACCGGTTTACTACTTTTGTTTTAGTTTTGAATTAAAAACTTATCACCGTTGTCTGCCAGTGATAACATTTATGCGAAACCCCTCAAAAGGAAGTAAAAATAATCGCCATACCAAATGTTCATGGTAAACTGAAAATTTTAGATGAATTACTACAGACACATTTTCTATTAACTTAGAATCCCAGGGGGTCATTTCCAAACGACGCTGATTGGCTAGCGTTTGTAGGCGGATGTTGCAAAAATGATGTCAAAAATTACCGTATCTTATTTCTTGCTTGGAGTTGCCTTTCGCGTCTTCTTCAGTGGATTGATTCACATTCTACCTGGGTCTTTTGCGTTTGAAAAATAACAGTTATTTCGCCCTCTGGTAGGTACTTTATTCGTATAGAATTTAAATACTATAATTCGTAGAGTAGAGACATTAATTTGAGCTAAAATTTTGAGTGAATCTAGCGTTGAAAGTTCAGTAACATTTTGGCTTAGTGCCGATATTCTCAGTCTTCAGTTCTACACACAGAATTTATGTTTTATTCGCTTTGGGGAAAAAATCGTGTCTGGATTTGAGTACATGTTTCGAAGCGTTTTAGCCAGCTGTTTCATGTGCCAAAGGCCGAATAGAGTTACTCGTTTGTAATATTCAGTACTTATTAACTCACAAGTACATGTGGCTTTATAGTCGATGTTGGCATATTTTCCCGAGAAAGGTCTGGATTGATTAAATTTTCAGTTTGGTTTCTGTTTACTCTTTACAATAAAAGAGGAAAATGTCAGCAATTACTGCAGATAATAATTGCGAGTATTTGCTTAGGATGTTTGTGTTGATACGCTACTGTAGTTAGGGAAGACTTGTTTTGTTTGGATGACATAAACATTGTCTTTAGACTATGTTTTGGGTTTTTTTTTTTTTTTTTTGATACTTTTGTTGCTAGCATTACTGCATATTTCCAATTGAATGTCATGTCATGAAAAAATGTTATGACTGAAGTATCAACATCGATTATTTCCACCATATCTAAATTTGATTTCAAGCTTTGCGCGCTCGTCCGACACCCGCTCTCTCTCTAATTTTCGTCATCCGCTACACTCGGTTCATTTCTTACAGTTTTTCTTGTTATTTTTTTTACCTCAGTTTTTTATACCTTTGAATTTCGAATTATATTGACAAAAAATGGTTTTGTATTTTTCCACTAATAGCTTTTCTAGCTTACATTTGAACATAGTTAACTATGATTTTAAGGGTTAAAGTTAGTTAAATCCAGGAACAATATGAGCTACAACATAATTAGCGTGTAGAAAAAAAGTGTGATGGACACTATTGTGAAGCAAATCATTGTATAAACTTAATTCAATAGGAGGGCAATAAGGCAGCTTTCGTTATACTTCATCATTGCAAATACATAAGCCAGTGACGCTACTGCAACACGAGGACTAACTAACTTTTCTTAGTTTGGTGCTGTGAAATAAAAAGTATCCGCAGAACCAAAATGCATTGTCCTCTCGTTGTTTTGAAGCTGCTTTGACAGAGTGACTATAAAAACTGCTAAGTCGCAAGTTTATTTCCAAGTCGAGAAAGCCGAATGAGATTTCAATGGATTAAAATTAATACAAAAATTGGCCGGTAATGAATTAAGCTACTTTAGATTGACGTCAAATGCGCAATTATGCATAATAACAGACATAAAGCGTCGTTTAGACTTCAGGCCTACTGAGCTAGACTTCCATAGTTTTATCTCCAACGCTTATAAGTATTTCTATAAAATTTGTCCTTTTGCCCTTTCCGCGTCTCCGTCTGCCTCATTTTTTCTGACTCGTTGTGCTTGTTGTTTTTTACGAGGTTTTTTTTCTTAATATGTTTTACCCGGTGTAATCAATCGAATGATTTGAAAATCGAGTACCACATGATTGTATTCAATTGCATTCGGCCATCGAACGAAATCGAATGCTAAAAAAATTGTGAACTCGATTGCATTCGATTTCATTCGAACGTAAGCGAATGTGCGGTTGTGTTCGATTGACTCCAATCGGTCTTAAATTACAATCGATCGTAATCGAAACTTCGATTGTGTTTGATTGGCTCCAATTTTTATGCGAATTCGATTTCATTTGATTGCCAATTACAATCGAATTCTATCATTTGATTGGATTCGAAGGTTTTGTTCGATGGATTACTACGGGATTTTATAACCATGATGCTCGGTAAGGGGGCTCTTCTGTGAAGTTTACCCCATACGCGATACCACTACATGTTGTTAATAGACAAGTATTGATTTTAGTCATTATTCGTCTCTGAGTTTTTTTCAGTTATTATTATTAACCCTACGGCAATCATTTAAGCTAGATCGTTTCTTTCCGGAATTCTCTTCAACAGCCGCCTTCAGTCATCAGTCAGTCGCTCAGGGGGCTAATAAATGGTCAATGCTCTAAGCGTAGGATAAATAAAATATATGTTGTTTTTATTTTACGAGTACTGATCACGGCTGCAGAGTCTCAGACAAAGTAATTCTAGGCTGTAAATTTGTTCCGCGAAAATCAGCCAGAGGCTTATGAGACTGAAAGGTGTTCTCGCTGCTTTAAACCTCGCTCACCGCTGTTTTGAGGTACCTAGGTCTTCATTAATCCATCATTTTCTAGCCTTATACTACGCGCATGAGTGCTAACTCGACCCAGTTTTTTTTCTCAACCTAGGAATGGCTAATAAGGTTGCAAACTAAGAAAAGTGTATGGCTATGATGGTATACGAGGAGAATTATGAAACTGAAGAACAAATTGTACTGTCAGAGTACGAAATAGATGACATAATTTGAACCAATCATGAACAGACTGTACAGCTTGCGAGATCCCTATTCAGTTAAAAAATTCTTGGGTCACGGTCAGGGTAAGGCATGTGTATCACATGATGGCACCGCCAGTGCGTTTTGCACAGCCATATGAAATTGTTTTATTCAATCATTGGTTTGTCGTTATAGTTCAACCAAATGATAACAAACCCGACTCGTTATTGACTGAGACCTTGAGGGTATGCCAATATATTCAATTATTACAAGGTGCTCTATCCCTGATGCTTGCATTAGACAGATAATATTCTAGATTGTCTGATCACCTGCCTTGAAGTAGGCCAGACCACCACCTCATTCGGCTGATCAATATTCATTCAATAAGCTCATTTATAATCACCCACGTACATTCCCTTGTTTTCATTTTGCGAACTCATTTCAGTAAGGTTGCGATGAATAAAACTTTACTATTGAAAAAGCAAGGGAAAATTCGAAGGTTTTTGATAAAGGCTATTAGTAACCCAGACTGCCTTGCGGCCACTTATTTCAATTTTCCAAATGGCGGCGTGTGTTTTGTAGAATAAATAAACCAAAGTTGAAGTCAATCTTAAGGTCAAAGAATAGAATACCTACCTATTTCAAAAAACGTCAAGAGAATAGCAAAAAAGTTAATATCTTAATATGCCACCTTCGCGTGATTTTATACAATAAACATTCAGTCTCCCACAATTCAAATCGGTCTCTGGTTTCCAATCTCCGACCGACAACGGTTTTTGAAAAGGGGTGTATCTTTATTGTTTTATGCAGGATCATAAATTTTCATTTGGTTTTGACGTTGTCACAAATCAACATGGCGGTCACACTGGATCGAATCATAGTTAGAATTAAGTGAACAAAATTATAAATTATGAAGTTCACAAATTCAAATCACTTGATCGATATTCAGTCCTTCAAATATTTGATTTATGTTTTCCTGCATCCATCACTTGACATTGAATTAGATTGCTTTACATTTTGTCCACTTAAGTTTCTTTTTTGTGCCGTAAAATTTTAGTTTGAACTTCAGTAAAAAAGCTGAATCTTTGTTCCTTTTTTGGGCTTCTTCTTTAAGCTTTCAGTTTCACGACTTCCTACACTTAGGATTAATTTTTTTGAGAAGCTCAGCTTTTTTCTATCGAAACGAATCTGAATATTGGCCTTTGTCGTAAGCAAAGAGTTCTATATTTGCTGCAAACAAATTGGTGACGTCTTCTCACGGTATGCAAGGGCATGTTAACAGTGAGACTGGATAGGCTGAGAGTAAGAAGATTAAGTATGTATGACAAACATTTTTCTTAACTACCCTACTTGCAGCACATAAAGCACAAGAATCAATTTAGTTAATATACATAATTGTTTTCGGTGTCAGCTTTTTGAGGATATACACGTATACTAGATTTCCGGTAGCGTTTTTGATCGAATGTCAAGGCAATCAAGCTCATTTTTGGTTCGTGTTCAAGAAAGATATTTGCGAAAACCGTTGCAGCCCACAAAGGTGAAGTGACACGATTCGCAACCTCGATTTTCTCGCGTGTAACTTGTACGGTTATAAGTTTTAACAATATTTTGTTGCGGTATTTTGCTGGTTCGTAAACGACCTTCAAAACTCACAACTTTGCTGCCATCGATTTTGTTTTGCTGCGCGCGCCATTTTACAAGAGGCCCCACTTTTAGCGCAATAGTGTTGCGCAAAAAATCGTCTCGTGTAAAGACGCACGCAATGTTTAAAAGAAAAGATCAAATTAAAAATTAGCGTGCAAGCGTATTGCAAGAGTAGTGACCGGTACCTCTTGCCTAACTGGCAGCGAACTTCCAACTAATCCATAAAAACACCTGAGGCTTTTGGAATACAAAACCTTTGTAGTTAGTACACTGCACATTTGAACAAACCAATGTCAATTAATATCACATCAAAAAGTCCTATCATCAATTTCGAAAATCCAATTTTTCTTGTTTATTTTTTTTCATTATCTGTTCTAATTTCTTCTGTCAAAATATTTGACATATTTTTTTCTCTTATATGAGTCTCGAATATTTAAGCCTTGCAGCCGACTCGTCTGAAACATCTGTGCAAAATTTCATTACAGCTGTAAGCGTGTGAAACGGAGTTTCTAAGACCTTAAAACCATGGCAAATACTCGGCTACAAATTACATGTTATCTTCAGATAGTTTGCAAACATATTAAAAAAAAAAGGCTTTTGTATAGTTCCTGATTTATATATTCAATGTATATATTTTTCCAAATTTTTGAAAATTTTTATTCTTATTTTGAGATGTTTTAATCGCGCCGTTGATGCGTTTGACACTTCTATTCAAATACTCATTCTTAGCTGCGTTTCTCAACAGAGTGACTATCTTTGCTTATATATCGTTCCATTTTTGCGTTTTATTCAGTGTTTCTCACAAATTTCACATGTTCTTCACAAATTTAGTAAATTTATCAATTTTACATTTCATCATATCATTGTTATGTAATCGGAAAGTTAAACAGGTTTCTTCAAAAAAATTTCCTACTTTTCTCCTGTATAAAGTTCCCCTGAACAAAATTAATTTTGCTTACTAGAATAAGTATTTGTTTTTATGGTATCGCATGAAATTTTATTAGAAGCCCACAAGTCTACACTTTTCCGACAGCTTTATTGCGAAATTAACTCTCCGCGCGCTTCCAGATAAGGTCGATTCACTTGGAGCTTTTAAATCTTTCTACTAATGGCTTTTTATTCCTCCTCTTTTTTTCCTTTAACCCACAATTTCCCTTGATTTAAAACATTTGAGCTTGAAAGCGCTTTCATCAGAGCTGTCATCAGCGTAATTAAGGTCCTTGAAAGCTGCCAATCACTTCGAATGACACGCCTCCTTTGTGACGTCATTCTTAGTTTTTCAGCTGTTTCGCAGCCGAAGATTTATTGTCGCATAGAAACAGGCATTAGAGCGCTGTATCCAAGATAATAAACAAACCGATTGGAATATTTATAACGAAGATAACTACAAGTCTATGAGGAGTTTCACCTGAATATCAAGGAAATTTGAACGCTGTGAACTGGACTTGTCCGCAAAGGAGAAAACCTAGCATCGATAAACCAGCCCTAAGGTAAACAAGTCAGGATTTTTTCCAGTCTTTTTTTAAATTTTACCCCAAGAGTTTCTTTATTTCAATAAACCCAGGTCGGTTTGATCGAAGAGAAGTGTGGACAGGTCTTTGTAAAAGTGCAAAAAGATTCAAAGTATCAAATGAACGTAATAATTATTCGTAATCTAACGTGGATTCCTACTAAAGGTTTCTTTAATTTTTAGTTTTTGATCGATAAAAGAGAACCCTGGAGCCGTTTTCATCTTAACGGGATTATATTTATCAGATAGCCGAGACATATTCCAAAAAGCTAATCGCAATCTCAAAATTGGAATGAGAAATATAGAAACAAGAACTGAAAAGCAAAATATATTTTGATTTCTCTCAAGCTATTGATGGTATTAACTGTTTAGTTTTATGAATTTATCTTTTTCAGTTTCCTTTCTTTCGAGCATGCTTATCAAAGTATATGGATTACTTGAATAATCACACTTAACTTTTAGTCGTCAGTCCAGTCCAAGCTGCAATTCAGTAATTCGTTTTATAGTTTCGAAGTTTTTTCTGATGTAAAGAGAGATTCTGTATGCCAATAGTGAATCGTCCGACAGAGAAGTACACTAAATCTCGTGGAAAAGAAGAAAAAGAAGAAAAAGAAAAAGAAAAAGAATATGAGTTAAATTTGTTTTTACCAAATTCGTAAACACCATTTTGATCCATTCACATACGCTAAAATTCATTCATATACGAAAAAATACATTTGAGTTACCGTTAAAGTACAAAAAAAAAAAATATATACGAACTAAGCCATTCATATAGTTTCAATTTAACTCTAAAATCTTAACGAATATTATAGTCGACATTGAAATTTTAGGTCAGTCCACAATTTATAATTTAAAAAATAAAATAAAATAAATGAATAAAATAAATGTAAAATAAATTTAAATGTAGTATTTTCAATTTAGATGAAAGAAAACGGTGTTTTAAAGAATTTTCTGGATATCGTTTGTAATTTATTTACATCAGTTGTCACAATATTCATCAACCATTGAAAGTGTTTTCAAATACAAAGTTTCCATCTCAAACGCTGTCAATATGCAAACTCCAAAAATTACCATATAACTTGTTTATGTAGTAAGACCAAGGCAAAATGTGATTCAATAGAAAATACAATGGGCAAAAAATTTCTAAAAATATAGGTCAATATATAATTTCAAGCCGGCCGGTACTAAATGCTTCTTGATTTTACATCCGATGTTCCTGAATTTTCCTGTTTTCTTTCAAATAGAAAAGAAAACAAAATTATATATAGCTTTGTTTACAAATTTGTCGATGTTGTGCTGAAAATAGAGTTAGTTTATTAATATATCTTCGTTTCGTAACTTACACACGTTATATCATGAACATTTCCTGCTATATCGTGGGCAAGAAATAGAACGCAAACTAATAAGAACACAAAGCTACTTGTTCAAGATGTTTTAACAATTATATTTGGAGTTAAAAGAAACCAGCAATCTATTCGCAGTAGTAATTTAAATTAAAAAAAAAATTAATGTTAAATGTTTAATGATGAAAGTATAGTTTATAAACGAGTGCCATCTTTTAATGTAATAGGAATAATAAGATGTAGATGCTTGTGGGCGCATTTCTAGCCTCAATGCGCCTTACATGAGTGACAGTCTAAATACAAGAAGAGATAACTAGCTAAAAACTAGTGTGAGCTGCATCGGTCTTTCTAATGAAACAGTAATGATAAAAGGGTAAATTTTACACCGTGAAAAGATGAAAAAACTTACTGACGTTTCGAACGCTAGTCCTTCGTCGGAGTAAAAGAGGAAGAGGCGGTAGAAAGGAAGAAAGGACTAGCTTCCTAAACGTCAGTAAGTTTTTTTCGTCTTTTCACGGTATAAAATTTACCCTTTTATCCAGTCTAAACACAGTTATATACATTGCGTAACTTATTCAACTAAAATATTTCTTAAATAAAAATGTCTTAAGCTTGGTTTGGAATCCTGCCCGGCACATTTTCTTCTCTTTGAATATGGTCTGGGAGAGAGTTCCATAATTGGGGCTCCATAAATATCATCTAAAGCACTAACTTTTAACTTTATATATTATAAATTTTAGCAACATTTCACAGAACATTGTCCAAAGAACATTTTTTAATGTCTTTTAGCTATAAGTTATCTTTAAAAAAAACTACCCGAGCTTTTGATTCTTTTAACTACAAGAGACTGCTTCGTTTCCGATGATACTTGTGGCGTCTTGGCCTCTCATAAGTATGCTTGAACTTTATTTCCATGAACCACCATCTTAGATTTTCCGAGTAATTAGTTATCAATCAATCTTATTTTCTCTCGATCAAGGCCATTATTTATTTGTATTTGAGTCAAACTAGGACGCCATTATTTAAGTTGATTGAAAACCTTAAGCCCCGTATACACTGGCGATTTTTGCAGCGATTTTTGCTGCGATTTTTATGGCAATTTTCGGAAATATGAAATCTTTTGTCTCATCCTTCAAAAGAGACATTCGTCTATGAAAATCTTGGTATCCTGAAAAATTATTTACAAGTAAATTCTCTACCATTATTTATTATGGACAAAATCGCAGAAAAGTCGCAGCAAAAATCGCCGCAAAAATCGCTAGTGTAAACGGGGCTTTAAATGGCTGACTCAGCAAATTGTTCTTTAAAGACTGTTATGCATAATACTTGACTCTAAAGTCACGAAGCGCAGTCCTTTTCAGGATGTTTTTCTGTAGTATGATGTGATTGATAGCATCGTCTACGTCTCATACTTAACCATGTTGATACATAGACTTTTTAGTACGTGACATTTCGAACTTTGTTTTGCCAGTATAAACGCTCGTGATTAACATCGTGACATATTGTTTCCTTTCTTTCTGATTGCATCATTCAAAAGTAGACGTAGAACAGGCATTAGTTTTCCATTTGTAAAGGACATGTTTTGATAGTAGGATGTAAAGATAGGAATAGGACTTGTTTGACGTTTTTTCATATTGAATTTACGCTGGACTTTTCATTCCTTGTCATCTTTGCCATGTTTCTTTCTTTCGCTATTTATTTAATATTTTGTTCTTCCTTTCCTTTCCTTTCCTTTCCTTTCCTTTCCTTTCCTTTCCTCTCTTCTTTCTTTTTTCTCTTCTCTTCTTTTTTCATCTCAGTCTTGTTTTTGCCTTGTTTTTTATTCTTTCCTTCCCTTTCCTTCCCTTCCCTTCCCTTCCCTTCTCTAATATCTTGTTTTCTCTTCTATTCTCTATTCTTCCAGACTTTTCTCTTGTCTGGTCATGTTTTTTCTTGTCTTCTCATTTTGTCTTCCCTTCCCTTCCTTTTGTAATATCTTGTTTTCTCTTCTGTTGTCTTCCAGACTTGTCTTCTTTAATGTATTCTCCTGTCTTGTGTTGTCTTTTTTTTTTTTGTCTTCTCAGTTTTCTTCTCTTTTTTTTCTCTTCGCTTTCCCGCCCCCCCCCTCCGTGCTCCTCTTTTTTTCCAGTAGCCGTATTGCAATCTTTCAACTATGGGAAAACCATGTAAACGTAAAAGTGTACCCCTAATGTTGAGCTTCTTTTTGTTTGTCCCCAGTTACTTGAAATGGTCACGTGCCCAGCAGGACATCAATCTTGCTCTTGAGAATCACAAGCCAGTAATTGCGTTACTGTTCGACAAGACCAGCTGGCCCGTCGACAACGAGCTTGAAACTAAACTTAAGAGTCACGCGATCTGTTTGGATTTTGACGCTGGTTTTGGTGAAGCGCTTTCACACCAGTACGACCAAGCACAACTAACAAAGCTTGTCACGCAGTGTAACGGTATATTATACGGTACAGGAGATATACACCCACCGGAGCCTCCAGTTAGCCCCGATAACACCTTCCATATTCAAAACGAGAGCAATCTTAGAATTCTTCATCGACAGTCTTCGCCTACAAATCATAAAGAAGACACCAGAAAGACAAGCTTAATAAATCACGAGAAATCCAAGGAACTAGAAAAACGGGCTGAAATATTAAGCTTCTCGAAGCCTCACATAGCCGACATTGTGGAGCCCGAAGAAAGCGAAGAGACTCAGGTCCAGCGCATGGCAGCTAGTGCAGTTGCAGCCGCTGTTGCTGGAGCGACGGCGCAGCATATTTCAAAAGCGGACAATTCTCCTGAAGCAGTGAAAGCGGCTGCTGCAGCTGCTGAAGTCGCTCAGGCTGTTGTGGACGGTAATAGCGATGCTGCTGCTAAAGCCGTGGTCAAAGTTGCTAAAATCGTCGAAGAAATCTCGAAAAATCAATCACACTCAAAGCATATGTCGAATGGCTCAGTATCAACTCCTCCGCGGAGCTCAACATGTAATATACTATAATCAAGAGCCAGTAAAACACGCCGTCTTATTGTTAAAAAATTTCCAGGATGTATTACGTAAATCAGTTCTTATTCTCCGATATATATTGGACTGCTGTATAAAATATTCCAAGACCCGGACATATACACATCGTATAACGGTTATTAAAGATTGAGAAAGGCTATCGACGCGACTAACATTTTAAAAAATGGAATCAAAATTACTTTTAGTTTTGAAAATGAATACTTTTTACTTTTATCATACTGGAAAAAGATGACGCATGCGCAATTCAGCGAATTATCATCACATGATTGAAAATTGCTTCAAGTACTAGGGAGGCATTCCATTCAACTCCTGAAAAAGTCTAGTAAAAGGCTACGTCTTGATTATTGCAAGCTTCACGGCTTAGATGGAATCACTAGTATTTGAGGTAATACTGTTGATATTCTTATACATTAAGTGAATAGTTTGGCTTCGCAAAGAGAAACGCATTTAGATAATCTTACAGCATAACGAAAACTCTCTATTTACGAGAGTCACGTGATTTCCCCGCCTTTTGGCCTGAATGAAATACACTTATTTCAATAAAGTTAGTCAACTGAGAAGCTATAAAGCTGAGGCCGACAAGGATTATGGGTAGATTCATTTTACATGTTCAATCGCTTGATAACTGTTTATAGACTTACGAATCTTTTACCGGTTATAGTCTCACCTCTTCTGAGCATCATCGAGCTGCAGTTTGTATTAATAAAGCTTTGTATATATATGCTTTTTTGATATGAAAAGTTTCCTATGATGCTCAGTGATCTCAGCTTTCTAGGTTTTTGGTGACTAACTTTATTGAAATAAGTTTATATAACAAAAAACCGACATTGAAGGGGCATACGGAGATAGGAAACAAGTCATCCAAGATCTAAGAATAGCTGGAATGAATGTTGTTTCTTATTACTCATTAATACAAAGGTTAGTGTTGAGAAAATTATTGTTGTTTGTAGTCGACGAAAGCATTTAAAAAATCTCCATTAATTGTGTTTAGATATACCCACAGTTCCTTTCGGTCGTGCAATCACCGATCATCATTCGCCCTTTCTCTCCTTCAAACCCCTTCTGAAATAGCTGTATGTAACAGAATGGCTAAGATTAATTGACGTCTGGGTGTTTAATTCCGCCAATCAAAAACATATACTAAAATGCCTTGTATTTTTAAATATTTTTAGGATGCATTTTTATTTTTCGACTAGTTTATTAACTTTTATTTGGGCGAGAAATTGACCACGTGACCCTTTGTCTATTGCATATCTTAGAATAACCCCTAATATACATATTTTCGTTTTCCTCATTATGTTGGTCACAAACAGCTTTTTAATCAAATCAATCAGTTTGCCAGTATTTTGTATGGCAGCGATTTGAAAAGGCACTTGTTGATAGATAGTTTTGGATAGCATATTATATCAGACGTCGTATGACCTCATGCACACATGCATACATTAATTTTAGCCAATCTAATTTGACATAACTAGCTTTCATGTAAATCTGATTATTGTCGCGGATGCAGAAAAAGACCATTTTTCGAACAAAAAACCTTAGGTTTATATTTTGAAAACAAACCTGCATTCATACTTTTGATTTTGGTAAATTCGACCACTTTTCCGCACAACGGTGGGAAATGATTTGAATGCGCGGCTTATGTGAAAATCAACGTTTGACCTGAGCCTTACTCGTACAAAGTTATTTGCTACACATAATTGGTAAGGGCGTATAACAGCGCCTTTTTAAGTTTCTCATCCCCTTCTTCTTTCTCAAGTCCTTTCTCCAATGGAGTACTATACTTATAACTATAAATGCCTAAGTAATACAGCTATGTTTACCAATTCTTGCAGCGCCTTATCAGTTCGGTTACAATTGACCAAAATGAACATAAAATATGAACTAATATATTTATAATAATCACAACTCTGTTCTTCCATTCCTAATGGCATACATAATATCATATGAAATGTTAGATGTACATTTTTAGAAAATAAATCAAGATCTTAAGAAGAGGTATTTGCTTGTTACTAAAGGATATAATTTTGACAAATGTGATCTATGAGTCAAGCTCCAGGGCTACTAACTCTCGTTACTACATTATGTAGGCCCCGTTATAACCCCCCACCCCCACCCCCACCCCCTATCGCCTTACTCTTGCAAATGAAAAATATATTTTTGTTTGTCTTCGATGTGACTGGGATATTGAATATCCGGATATATAAAATAACAGTTGCAACAACAATTTTTATTTACACGAAACATATACATAGATAAATTGAATAAGTTATAAATATTGTGGGGGGGGGGGGGGGGGGGGGGGGGGGGGGGGGAGGGAGACATGCAAGAGAACAAACTCAGAGGTTAAACAAGCTCTTACTTCCTTAAAACGAAAGTGAGTAATATTTACATAAGCGTAAGATGTAACTTATAAATCTCGCGTTCTGATGGGTTGGGAGCGCGTGCTTTATGAGAGCACACAGCAAGTGCGCGCACTTTCAGTTGCGTCAGTTCCTATGATATTGTAATTTGTATTTTATAAAAGAATTAAAAAACTTGCTTGCTGTGCTGTGTGCAGTTATAAAGCACTTGGGGATTGACAGAACACTCGAGAAGCACTCCGCTACACGTCATGCTTCTCTGTGTTTCGCCAACCCCCGCGTACATTATAACTGCACACTGTTTTCTATTTCTTCTATAAGATGTAAGATGCCAGTACCAATTGTTTCAAGACCTTAACATGTAAAACCAAGGGAGCCACTGCAAATTTGTTGTTTTGATCAGTCTTTTCATCATTTAGGCTTTATTAAGGACATCATTTCTGTTTGTTTTGCTCATCGCTAGTTTTGTTCTCAGCGCTATTGGATATGTTTATTATTTAGTGAATGAATATTATTATTATCATTGCCATATGCAACTTTATATGTACATCGATTACTAAGATAACATTTAAAACTAACAAAAGAATAAAATACTTATCACACCTTTTATTTTCATTCATATGATTGACAATACAAAAAAGTAGCATTTCTTAATTTCTATCTTATTAATTTCATCTTAGTTAAATGTCATATTGATAACGCTTTCCCATGATCTCCTGGCTACACTGTCCAAAAAAATCGAGTTTTAAATGAAAAGGGACTAATAATAATAAAAAAAAAAAAACAAACAAAAAAAACGAAAACAAGAAATAAAAACAAAACAAAAAACAGAAAACAGAAAAACTAAACAAATAGCTTGTTTAAATCAAATTGTAAAATATACTAGTACTTTGCTGTCCACACAGCTAAAAGTTTCAGAACAAAATTGCTACAATTTACAATGGGCACTGTGAAGTGCAAAGATCTATAAATGTATGGCAAATTTTGAGCCAAAGTAGTCAAAATAAAAGAATTGAAGATAAGTTCCAAGCATTCATTAATAATTTCGCCTTCATTTATAAAAAAGTACTGTTCACTACGAATTATACAGTAATTCAGTGAACTTGTTTTATATACCAGTTTAAACAAAGTTATTCGAATTCAAGCTAAAACAGACCTAAAGTATGGAATCAAGGAAGGTAGCTCTTCATACTTCTCTGGTAAAGAAAACTCCAGGCATGACAAGTTTCCTTATATTATGTAGTTCCAGACAATATCCATACCCTCACCACGGAGGAAATCTGTAAAAGGACCCCCCTACCCCCAGGAACTTCCAATTTTCTTCCATGCAAACTCTGTAATTTTGTTCTTTCTCTAACCCCCCTCTCCCCAGAATTTCCAATTTTTTCCCTTGGTGGGTATGGATATTTTCTGGAACTACACATTTTGGCTTTAAAAAAATACATAACATTTCTGATAAAAAGCTTGAGTTGTCCAAATCCATTCATTCCATACCCAAGGTACTAATGGAGAAGTCACATGTTTTGATGCCACTCCCCTACCAAATTCCCAGTTCTTCTCAAGGATATTGTAACTGTATTTCTTTAAACCAAATTAGTTTCAAATATTTTCTTTTGTTTTGCCTCAAACAAATAAGTTTCAATATTATTATCTGGTCGTACTAGCTTGAAATTGAAACTACATACTACATTAAAAACCCCATGGCCTGGTTGTATGAAGGGTGGATAGCTCTATCCAATAGATAAATCCTTATCCAGTGGATAAGTCCATGCTCTTATCCAATAAATTTATCCACTGGGTAAGATTTACAGTATCCATTGGATAGTACTTATCCACCCTTTGTACAACTGGGAACAGAAGGCTAATAATCTTCTAATCACTGAGGCTGACTACAGCCTTGATGGCAGCATCATCCATATCATGAGCAGAAATCAATGGCAAACCACTTTCTTCTAGAAGATGTTGGGCTTTATCGACATTATTACCTGAATATTTAAGATAAAAACAAATTAAACATCAGCAACAATGTTTTTGAGACTAAAGAAGTAGAGTGGAAGAAAACCAAAGAATGCAAGACCAGCAGGGAGACCCTGCAGTGAGTTTATTAGGAATTTTCTAATGCCATATTTAACTATTGATAAAAGCCATCATTTTTTCCTATGATAAATTGGCTGAAATGCAATCAGCCATCACAATTGGAGCAGCAGCATCAATAGCAGCAGGACCACACAACAACAGCAGCAGCAACAGCAGCAGCAGCAACAACAACAGCAAAAACAACAGCAGCAGGACCACACAACAACAGCAGCAACAACAACAGCAGCAGCAGGATCACACAACAACAGCAGCAGCAGGACCACACAACAACAGCAGCAACAACAACAGCAGCAACAACAACAGCAGCAACAACAACAGCAGCAACAACAACAGCAGCAACAACAACAGCAGCAACAACAACAGCAGCAACAACAACAGCAGCAACAACAACAGCAGCAACAACAACAGCAGCAGCAGGATCACACAACAACAGCAGCAGCAGGACCACACAACAACAGCAGCAACAACAACAGCAGCAACAACAACAGCAGAACTAGCATTGGCAGATAAATCAGCAATGACAACAGGCGATTTATGGATATCATTTTTCAATACCAAACAGTCAGTTCTTACCTTCTAATCGAACTACTATTGGGACATCAAGTTTGAGCTTCTCATAGGCAGATACAATACCACTGGCAACTACAGCACAGTCAACAATACCAGCAAATATGTTTACTAGAATCACTCGAACCTGAAATGAAAATTTCCAAAACTGCATCACTGCCTTGGGATTCAGATGTTCAATCTCATTCTGGGGATCTGATGTTGGGTTCTGTTTTGGGTCACTCTTTATGCCTTAAATTTGCCAAATTATATGTTTTAATGGCTTGCAATCATTGCTAAGAAAAAACACACAAAAGAAAAGACATGGGATACCATCTAATATATTATGCAGTACACACCCTTGGGTCCTGGCTAACGATCTTGAATGCATGCAGCACTCCTTCTTCCTGGACGCCACCACCAAGATCAAGGAAATTAGATGGTTCACCTTTATGTAACTTTATAATGTCCATAGTTGCCATAGCAAGGCCAGCACCATTCACTTAAAACAGAAGTTCAAATAAGTAGTAAATTATTAATAGCATTTTTCATGGTTGATAAAAAATAAAGACATTGGTAAAGTGGTACTGGAGGCTAATTGGTGTCATTTTGCATCCAACTTCAAAACACTGGAAAAGTGTGATCGAAATGCAGACAAACATTGCAAATAAAGGCTTCAATTACATGGACAAGATAATAATAATAATAATAATAATAATAATAATTTAATATTTATAAGAAGAAAGAAGAAGAATATCAGTCGAAAAACCAGTTCTTTCATGAAATGGAAACAACAAGACCACAAAACATCGTTGCAGCATTTTAGCATGTGTGCTGGGCTTGGCTTGTCCTCATTTCAATCCCATGGTACACAATTGCAACGTCATCCATGGATTTCAAACACTATTGATTTCGACCCAGTCCTCCAACATGAAACTTGGGAATTTAAAAATATAACTCAGAGTCTTTAAAGAGGTTTAAATAACCCAAAACAGCTCATTACCTAAGCACGCAATGTTGCCATCCATTCCAATGTAGTTCAGGTCATGTTCTGCTGCTTGTACTTCACGTGGATCAGTTTCTGTGTTGTCTTCAAGAGCAAAGATGCCTTTTTGTCTAAACCTTGCATTGTCATCAAAGTTGAACTTGGCATCAAAGCACACCACTAGAAGATAGACAAATCAAAATCAAAATATCTAGCAGATTGATCATACGTATCCCGAGGTCTTGAATATACGGACCAAGGGCACAGTTTTTCCCTATCCGGATTGACTATAGGACTGTAAATAACTTATTTATTCTTTCCCCATATTTTTTACTTGTTTTTGTAATCGTTCTGTTTTGTTGTTTAGCGGCAAAGGATACCGGACCGTGAGTGCTGACTGATACTGACAAAATACCACCCACTCAAACAGCCTATCAGAACGCACGATTTTTTAGGATACCAGACCGGGAAAAAAATGTAAAGCTTGGTGCTTAACGAACTAAATGAATTACATGTATTGTGCTAGCATTGCTCATAAAACAACTCTATCAAGATAAATAATTATTATTTATTTATTATTTATTTTATTCCTGGTACCTTTTCCATCTGGAGTCAGTCCAAAAGGATTTATTTCTACTTGGGTTGCATCCACTTTAAGAAATAACTTGTAAAGCTTCTTGATTTGTTGAGCTGCCTATAGAAAATAGGGGAAAAAATAGTCTAGTATTGAAAGTCCATCATTATTAAGTTTACTGACAAGTTCTTATAACCACTACCACCACCACCACCACCACCACCACCACCACCACCACCACCACCACCACCACCACCACCACCACCACCACCACCACCACCACCACACTCCCACCTTTGCCGTCACTGCAGTCATTGCTGCCAACACCACCACCACTATATTACCAGCCACCTCTACCAACGATCATCACCACTAATAACAATAACAACAATGGGAAAGAAATACCTGTTCTTGTAAATTACCAGTGAATTCCAATTTGCCAGCCAACCATCTAGCATCTTTTTCAGACAATCCCTTCACAATGTCCACAGGAACCTTTGAAACATAAATTTATAAATCTTGTTAGCTCTATTACATGTACCATTATCATCATTAATGTCTTTATAATATACCATTTCTGTAAATTTTTTATACAGTCATGTATATTTCATTGGTATATCTAAGTACCTTGTATATGTATTCAGGCGTTTCCTTGGCAACCTCCTCAATATCCATTCCTCCTTTTGGGCTGCCGACTATTACTGGGCCATTAAAGTCTCTGTCCATCAGTATGGCAAGATAAGTCTCTTTGTCGATATCATATGCTTCTGCCACCATTACCTATTGGGATAACATCATGGAATATTGCATGAAAATATCATACTATGGAAATCATTAGCACCCATTCGTTTTTGTTTCAGTGCAACAGCTATCAAAATTTGTCATGTGATATCTTTTTTATGAGCTGCACAGAAATTTGATTTTTTGCTGCCTTCAATCAAAAATAATCAGTCGGTATCTTTCATATTTAAGACTTGTTGCAGTGAAAAACCCATTTCACGACAAGCTGTTGAAATGTCTGAGTTCACAGAATATTAAAAACTGCAGTAAAAGTTGACGCGTTCATGGTTCAAGTGTCCCCACTGTAACAAATGAGAACATTCTTGCTACCCAAAGTAGTTCAAGTAACACAAGATTTTATGCTGAATCTAGACTTGTGTTCCCCTCCCCTTCCTCCTCCCATTGAAATATCTGAGTTCACAGAATATTCTACAGTATTAAGTAAGTTCATTACCTTTCTCACTGGCACACCCTCCTCTGTCGTTTGCTTTGTGACCAGGTTGTATCCAAACATTTGTTTTGTTAGCTCTCCAACCTTCTCTGGGCTAAAAAAAAAAAAAAAAATATGCATAATTAAAACTTAGAAGCAATCAAGTTTATTACCTATCATTTGTGTAAAGGTCTTTGGTTCTGCAAAATGGGGATTGGACATCAGGCCAATTTAAGAGCTCTGACATTCAAGATGATATATATTTTTTTCATTCCACCTATCAATATTGCAAATAAAAAAGCTAGTGAGCCCCCTTAATGAGCTTTTGAATTTGAATTGGATATTAATATTCAGTTTATAATCCTTCTGGGTGTGAGAGTAACTTTTTTAACCCTTTTGGGTTTTCTCTCTTGCACTTCTTAATCTTTTTTTTTTTTGTATTCTTCATGCGAAACATAAAAACCTTCAAAACCTTTGTTCTTGGGAAAAAATAAAGAACATATTTGTATACAAAAAAATCTTTAAACATGTGCTTACTCTCTAGTTAAGTGTACTCCACCCTTGAGACCACTATTGAATGTTCCTTTGCCTCTACCTCCTGCAAGGATCTGAGCTTTCACCACATATTCAGCAGCATCTATATTCCAACATGATATCATTAAAAGATGAATGACTACTAAAGGCCAGTAGGTACTACAGTAGCACTGTTGTATCGAAAAAAGGGAAATAGGCTATTACCATAACCAAGTTAATCATTAGAGTAGGTTCTCATGTACCTTTATTTGATTGATGGTAGTCTATTTATTACTATCAATAACGTGGGTAGCAATGAAACAGTGCTAATCTTTTTCTAAACTAGGAAAGATTACATTGTAACTACAAGCATACTTAGTTCTTTAGATAGCTTGACAGATTCTTCAGCATTCTCACTGACTATGAATCGTTGAACATTAAGTCCATTATCTTGCATGATCTTCTTGCTTTGATATTCATGAAGATTCAGCCATCTCACTGGAAGAACACTCACAGGTGAAATCTACAAAGATTATATTGATGGTTACCATGGAAACTGTCATCCTTATACCTATTAACCCCACAAGTTAATATTGAGGTTATATGAAATCAATATGTGTAGCTATAACATACATTATTTGGTGGTTTTCAACCATTCCCAAGAGGATCAAAAGACAATGGTGGCCATGCTGGTTGACATATGTAAAAAAAGGACCTTATGAGAAGTCTTTTGCTATAAAAATACACCAGATGACGTAACGTGAAAACAAAGGATAACGATATACTTTTACAAAATATCAAAATACCTCTTCCCCCCTCCCCCCACATACAAAGCCCAAGGGGGCTGGTGTTGGGCATCATTGTGTACATAAATACACAAGTCAACAGCTAGCTTGATGCTGATTATGTATAAATCTTTGATGATCTTTAAACCTAAACATTAGCCTTAATTATCTTGATACTTTTTTGAAGGACCCAGCACAATCGCAAATAATACAACTCTTTAAACAATATCCGAGTAGAGTTATGAGAATATTTCCACATCACAATATGGATGCCACGTTTACACAAAATGCAAATAAAAAACAGCTGATTTCCAAATCGTATTACGACTGTTGGATTTCTAAGTTATATAGCGTCATACCTGCTTCGATCGGAGAATAGAATTCCTAAAAATTCCCGAGAAATTTCGGTATAAAGAAGGTAAACCAGAAACACGCGACAAAGCCGCCATCTTGGATTCGAAGACAGAAGTCTAATGCGCATGAGTAAGGGATCAATCAGCTGGATAGCGACATCGCGGGTTCAGGTATCAAAATGCAAGTTGGTGCACAAAACACATGACTTGATCATAGAAAAAGTTTTCGAAACATCAAGGAAATTCCCTACTGATTACAAAAATACTCCTAATTTACAAGCCTACCTGGGTCTTAAACCTTCGTTATACCAGCTTGCTAAGTTAAAGGACTATTCGAGGTGTTTTTAAGGAGTTTTGGATGCAAGGATTTGTCTGTACACCTCCCGAGATGTGATGATAATTTTGCTCCTGGGGATTGCTATATTTTGTCATGTTTGTATTTGCATCGTTTTAAAAAACTGAAAGAACAAATCAAGATTAACTCTTAGAGGATTGAATCCTAGACATCATTGGGAAGGCTTAACTTTTATTAAAGTAACAATGTACGATGCTGGGACAGATACCCCATTATTTGGAGACACGCGACCAAGGGTAGGTTTCGAACAACTTTAGCTTAACTTTCTGTTATATTAACATCAATAACTAGTATTCGTTTAATTTAATGGCTCTTTTCTTGGTGTTGAAAGGCACTTGAGGCATAAAGACAATGAAACAATAGCCAAGGATATAAATGAATTGTGGAGCTAAACAACACGTACAAATAAACAAAAACCCAGAAAATAAAGCTTGCTATGTACATCAAGAGAGACCTGATTTTTTATCGAGTGAATGCAAAGCTTACATCGTAACACTTGAAAATTAAATTTAAAATGTCAAGTCCTTGTTTTGAAATTTATATCATAATGATTGCAAGTTTTCTTGATTTAGAAGAAGATCTAAAAATGATACTTTCATTGATTACATACATGCGTACCAAAAAAAAAGTCACGTGATGTTTGCCTTTCATTTTTGTCTTTTTATTATCATTGTACAATTCGAAGGTACAACAACCTTTAAATATTTAAATTTATCATATGAGACAAGATTTTGTTTATTAAGCATTAAGTATTTATGAATATATCTTTATGATATTGCAGAAATCTTTAGTAATCCAGGCATTAAATAGCATCACATTTGTATTGTTTTTGATTCAGGATCGTTTTTTAAGCTATCTACTTGGAGGATTCACATGCATATTGGTATTAGTAAGTATAAGATATATTCTGGTTATCATTAAAGGTAGTGGGAGCTAGTTCAGTGTGTTTCGCTGGTGTTTTGTTACATGACCATTCCATCTTTCATTTCCTTCTCATCCTTTTGTATTCACTTCTCTTTTATATTTACTTCATCAGTTCACATCCTTTCTTTACATACCTTCCCTTGCTCTGCATCCCCTTTGTTCACTCCACTATACAGCTGAGGGCTTGAAATAATGGATGATCATTAGACAATGTCTGCTCAGTTAGAACTTGTCTGGTTAAAACCTTTCCTGGTCAGTCAATGAACCCTTCTTAAATGTATCTTGAATGTGAGGTTAACATGGAAATGCCACAAATTCCATCGAGAAAAAGTGTGATTTCTTTTATATTTTCAACCCTGTAGCTTCTCATCCACGATACTTTTGAGAAGGGTCTATTTGACCAGTAACATTGAGCAAGAAACAAGGTTTGACCGAGCTATTAAACTTATTTGGCCGGTAATCATGATCAGTGACTGACTGGCAATTATTTTACCCCTGTTGTCATTGCTATGCATTGATCGACACGACAGTGAGTCACAAAAGAGAAATCAGCTAGCAGTACACTGATGCCAGTCTGAGTAAATAAAGGTATGGATCAATTTATTTGATTGACGGCAGTATATTGCCCGATTTCCCTGTCTTGATCAGTGTGTAGGGATAAAAACAGTAGTAACCCCTGCTATACGTCAATTAAAAAACTTGTTTTGCTCGTAGTGGTCTGTCAGGCCTAATCATTTCATCGTTATTATTTTTGATCTCAGTAATTGTGTTAATCTTTTTCAGTTTACCTTCATAAGTTCCTTATTTCCTTGGCCTCCGCCATTCAAAAAAATCTTTCTAGCCATCGCCATCATCTTTGTTTGTATAGGAGAATTAGTTTTAGTAAGTATATGATAGATTTTTCTTGATTTTGTTGTTACAGTATATGGTGCAGTTACGTAAACCCACAGATGTACATAATACAGTATTTACGAATTTTTTTATGCCAGCTGCGTCCCCCCAGATATGTACATCTTTGGTATTTGTAATCTCTGTAATCCATGGTCATTGGTAATTGCAAATAATAGGGGAAAATCGTTTTTCTACCAACCTTAGTTATGCCATTTCTCGAAAAACTAAAATAGCACTGAACATTATTTCTTACTCCTCCAAAGGTAGAGAAATGGGGTTCGTTTGGACCATTAAACCACTCCTAGCAATGGGCCTAGTGCCTTGTAGGAACCCTGGGAAATAAGGATTTATAGTATTAAGTGTTTACATTGCACGGAATATATCAAAGATCATGCATGTGAAGGTTTTCATCAAGTATTTCTTGCCTCACAATTAGGTTCAAACCCTGTCATGAACACTGGCATATTTTTCTCAGGAATACTTTCCAACCATTACTGTGTTGCATGTAACCTTACTAGCAAATAGTTGCTATATACCTTTATAAAATAACTGTTATGAATGTCGCATTCTGATTGGTTTGGAGCATGTGCTCTTTGAGAGCATATTGCATGCATGCGCACTTTCCGTTGCGTCATTCCTATCTATTGTAATTTTTATTTTATAAAAAAAATAAAAAACTTGCTTGCTGTGTTGTGTGCAGTCATAAAGCACTTGGGGATTGGCAGAACACTCGAGAAGTGTCCAGAAGCACTCCGCTAAGCTCCGTGCCTCTCCTAACACTTCTCTCGTGTTCTGCCAACCTGTGTGCTTTATGACAGCACACAGCACGCGCACGCGTTTTCTATTTCTTCAGTAACTTTACCAGTGAGTAGTAACTACTTTTTTTTTTTATTTTGTACCATGCAATACAATTAATATATTTTTGTCTTTTTACAGATATTTTGGTACAAAAGAGGAGATTTGGACCCTAAATTTCGTAAACTCATACTTTTCAATTGCCTTTCATTAATCATACTATGCTTATCTGCTAATCTCTTTTACTATCCAAAATAGCCAGCCTTTATAGTTAACATTATATAAACATAATCCAACATTAGTATGATTTTAGACTTGAATATCAGAGAAAAGATGAAATTTAGAATAAAAAAAACGCTTTAGACACTCTTCTGCTCTGGCTAACTTTGGAAAACCTCTAAATCCCTGCCCAAGCAGTAGTTATTGCCTACGAATCACTGGTTGCTTAACCAATCACAGCATATGAAACTCTCATAATCACCGCCCGAGCAGTGGTTATCGGCTAAGAATCACTGGTTGCTTAACCAATCACAGCATGTGAAACTCTTATAATCACTGCCCAAGCAGTGGTTATTGCTAAGAATCACTGGTTGCTTAACCAATCACAGCATGTGAAACTCTTATAATCACCGCCCGAGCAGTGGTTATCGGCTAAGAATCACTGGTTGCTTAACCAATCACAGCATGTGAAACTCTATATTCAAGTTTAAAATTATATTCAAAATAAATATCCATTAACAAAGAAAGGATTCATTAAGGCAGGAAAAACAATGGGTTAGGGTCATGATATTATATTTACCTTTGAAGGAGAGTTATCGATTTTGTGATAGTCCAAATTAATTTTTCGACCCCCCCCCCCCCCCCTCGACCCCCCTCCACCTCTATAAAAAAACTGCTGTCAGCTTATCCAACCACACTTTTCCTCCTATAAAAAATGAAATCTTCACAATGAAGCTAGAGTTTAGATATTCATATTATTATATAGATAGAGTCTAAAATAAAACAAATAGTATATTTTCTACTTAACTTTTAAAATCTTAGACCCTGAGTTAGCTGACTTTATAGCTGGCTATGCCTCTAATCATTAGAGTGGTTTAAAACTTACTATAGCAAATGTTGTAGCCTGCCTACAAGTCTGAAATGTTTAGTTCCAGAAAATCTCCGTATCCAACCCATGGAGGAAATTGGAAATTCTGGAGGGGAGGGAAGTCACAGAAAAAACAAAATTCATACTTTGTATGGAAGAATATTGGACTTTCTGGGGTTAGTGGGGCTTTTTACAAATTTCCCTCATGGGGGGTATGGATATTTTTCGGAACCACACAATACCGTAGGGGAAAGGAAAGCAGGTCTAAAATAATGGCTGCTCAATGGCCAGACTTAGACCAATCTGCATTATGATCATTGGACCCGGGGGGGTTCTCCACCAGAATTTGGCAAGGGGTGTTCCGCTGGAGTTCTGAAAGGGGTACCCTGTTTATGACAAAAAAAACCAAATTTGTAGACCCTGTTTCATGACAAAAGATATAATTTATTGCACTGAGTTCCTGTTTCAATCATCATGTGTATCGTTTTTTTACAACCATAATAACCAGTTTCGGTCAATACGAAAGTAGAAACCCTGAATATGACAGGAAACTTGGGAAGAACTTGGAACTTGAGTGAAATTGCATACCCTGTTTATGACAAGAAGCTTGAAAAATCATCCCCTGTTCGGATCATCCCCGTATAGTCCATATATGGGAGTACCCCCCCGGGCTATTTGACACCATTTCAGGTATGGCTATGCTTTTTTAGTCAAATCTAACTAGTGGTCTATCAATGCTGCGTTCTGATTGTGTAGGTCCAGAAATTATCCTCAGCTCGCATGGTTATGTACACTGTAGCTATTGATTGGTTCAAGGATGTGCCATGTTTTTTTGGCCACATCTGAATCAATTCTAGCTCACTTGCACTTCCTAGATAAATAGAAGAATATAGCACAACCAAGCCAAAAACGTTTTCAAAACAAAACAAAAAATCAGTAAAAAATTTTGAGTTTCCTAAAGTGCTCAAAATACAGAGATTTTACATCACTAACAGTTAGTAATAAGTCATAATTAATAATTTTTAAATAACATTGAATTAGTTGAATTATATTTTTTGGGTTTTATCAAAAACTACCTATAGATCCAATTAAATCAATACACAAAAGGGTTTTGGTTTTCTTTGATCTTTAATTAATGTTATATTCATTTCATTCACCAAAAGATAAGAAACAAATGCTTTGCCCCTTTTAATAACACCAATGAATAATTAGACAAATTGAATTGAACTGGAGTTGAAGTCAATAATCCATTTTACAGTTCCATTCAGTGACCACAAATAATAGTTCCTAGCCGTGGCTGGAGTTTCTGCCCATAGGAAAACTACAGTTTATCATGCATGGTAACTCCAGCCTCCACTGGGAACTATTATTTGTGGACACTGAATGGAACTGTAAAATGGAATATTGGCCACCAGATTTCAATGATGGCGCAAGACTAACAGACTGTTTTGTATGATACTATACTTGTATCTAGTAAACATCTCAAGCTTGGGCAATAGTTTTTCATATTAGATGACAAGCTATTGAAACCAGCGTTTATTTGACGTGTATATATATGTCAACGAACATCAAGCCTTGATTTACCCTTTTTTAAACCAATTTGGGGGTATTGTATGTCTCCAAGGTGTATTTGCCCCAAGCATTCAACTTAGTATTTGAACTGCTCACAAATGTAATGAGTTCACATAGTTGGGAAATAAAGTTGTATATAATGTGACAGGCATCTTCGAAAAACACAAATGTTGAGCATCAAAGCACCAGTGTCTTTGCAGATAATATGGTTATCCATGGCATTCGTCTTCAACTATGACACAATCGTCTCCATCTTGCCCCATCATCCTCAAAGAATCAGGTATGCAATATCACCAGTTTCTTTGTCAATAACATCGTCATGCATGGTATTCTTGTTTGAATATGACAGAGTGTCCTTCATCTTCCTCCATTGTCAAAGATAATTCTGATGTGCTCAGAGTATGCTTTTTACCAATTTCAGTATCATCATTTACAATGGCATTCCTCTTACACTATGACATAGTCTTCTTCTCTATCTTAAGGTATGCTTTTACCAGTATCACTGATTAGCATCAATCCACGGCAATCCCCTTGCAATATGGCATAGCCTTCGTAATCTTGTTCCATCATGAAGCATTCTGTCCTATCTATCAGTGGTATTGGCATATAACATCATCATCCATGACATTCCTCTTCAACTATGACACAGTGTTCCCCATCTTGTCCCATCATCATCAATGAATCAGATGTACTTAAGGTTGCCATAGTAACCACTTGACCAGCGTGACTGAAGTCGGGGTGAATAGAGGTAACGCAAGCAGAAACGTCAGAAGACATGACAATGTCGTTACTACTTGAAGAAGGTAATGTTAACTCTACTGCATCGTCTGCTTGTGACTGGAGAAATTGCTCAGGGAGATCTGCTTGTGGAACTAAATCACTAGCTGATAGGTTTGGATTGCTGCTTGTCAGTCCATGCGAAACTTGCCGAGAGTCCAATTCATCATTGCCAACACCATGTATTGTATGATGGGACAAAGTGGTTGCACTTTGTAAAGAATGATGTACAAGCTCAGTGGAATTGCTGTGCGACCTCCTGAAGTTATTGGCGGTGGTTTGTGAAACGTCTGAGATTTGGAAGGAATGAGCAGTAGAACTTCCGATTGACTGAGTGTCAGTATTTGATTTTTGCAAAGCATGATGGGAGACTTGGGGGGAACTCGTTGATGTGCTGGTTGAGAAAGCTGCTGTGGAATACGTAGCGATTAAAGAAGAAAGGTTGGACACTTGTAGTATTCTTCCTTCAGGTAGTTGTTGACCACTCACAGCGGTGGCGCACAGTTCTGTACCATCAAGTGATTGTGCAATAGCTGCTGGACCTGTAAAGCAAAGGGTATTAGCAAATCTACATAGCTTCAACTTTATCAAGCCCTGAAACAACCTCTAACGACTGATCAAAACCACAGATCAAAACCACAGGCAAACTCACAGATCGAATAGTTGCGTGCGCAATAGCCTTGGGGGAGAAAGGAAAACTGGAACACCGAGAGAGAAACCGAACTCAGATCAGGAAGTCACCCTACAAACTCTAGCCGCACGCGATAATCAATCAGAAATGAGAGATGACCGTGCTAGTGCATGTGATAATTTCACCAAGCTAAGTACCTTGCTGATATTGTGTTGTATTAATAGGCCGATCTGTAGTATTCGTACTGATGTCCTCAGTATTCTGGGTTGTTAGTGAGTTGTCTGCAATACCGACCAGAACAGCACCATGATTGATCTCTTCAGAATTCGATTCGTGGCTGTTAGCACTGTCAATGAGTGTCCCTGTTGGATGGCTGGTAATGTTGACTTGGTTGGTTATTTGTGTTTGAAGTTGTTGTTGATCATTAGGCTGGTTCATGGAGACAGGGACTTCATGTTGTATTAAATGATGGGTAGCCTCCACAGGTCCAGAGATGTCTGTCTGTACGATGGCTTGAGCCAGTTCCGGGTTTACTTCTGGTAAGCAGCGTACTGAATGATGAGGATGAAGGACGGCCGTCATGACAACACCTTGAGGAGAGATTTGAACCTGGAAAAAAGGGAGCATGAGTTTTGCACAATTCACCATTTTTGCGCTAGCTGTCACGTGGTACAAATTGTATTGGATTGTGTTACGGTCGCCAAAAGATTCGGGCATGGTTCAAAACAATGTCCGAACTTTTTGGTGACACAATCCAATACAATTAATGACCACATTCTCGAACATTCTCGTTGAATTACCGTACAAATGTGCTGAAACTCTTGAATAGTTTATCGACTTTATTTGACTTGATTCGTGGATGCTTATCCTATAGTGTAATAGTGTCACCCTTTTTTAAAATATTTTTCCAAAAATCCTCTTGAGAGAGCTAAATCAATATGAATCAAATTCTTAAATTGTACATTTGTACGACAATTCATTTTAGAAAATTGCAAGGCACTACAAAAAAGATTAATTGTTTCCAAACCGGAGGCTTGGTCATGCTCATTCTAAAAACCTTGATTGCCATGGTATAAGACAACACATTTGTGAGACACAACAGACCCTTATCACGCTAGCGTAACATTAAAAGATTTTGATTTATCGGAAAAACGAGTCTACTTTTCTACTACTTTTCTACTACAAATTTGTCACATCGTAAAGATTGCCCTTCAAATGACATAGATATCAACTTTTAAAACTAAGAATTTTTTAATCCTCGTTCTTCGCCGCAGGCCAGAAGAAACGCAGGCTCTCGGTACGAGATTGCCTGATAACGAGCTTGTTAGCGCATGAGATGCGTTAGTGCCATACAGTTCTTTAAAAAAATGCTTAGATTAGAAATGCTTAGAATATTCATATGTTTATCAGTTTAAGAGTCTATTGACTAAGCATCATTAACCAAGCCATTCCAATATTTCTCTACTCACCTGTTCACCATGTACTGCACCAGTATCTACTTGACTTGTGTCATGGTGTCTTACTACTTCAATAGTGGGTTGCTGTATGATATATGTCTGTGCAGTAATCGAGGAAGGCTGCATGGAGTGAATTATATATGACGGCTGGAGCTGGTTGGCCTGAGTATTAAACACCCCATCGGGAGATGAAACGTTGTTGAGTTGTAAAACCTCGTACCTTCCGGGATTCGTCATTGCGTGTGTGGAATTATCGTCTTTTGTTACAATGGATCCATCACTATTCACTGAAATTATCAACAAACAATAGGTTGACTGAAGTCAGTAGTGTAGTTAGAGTCCCTGAGTTATAAGGCAGGGCACGCGTTTTTAGCACGGACGTTCCCGCCAAATCCACAAGAAGTTCACCAACATCGGAAGTCCCAAAATGATTTTTCTGTTATCTCAACTTGGAACAAAACATTTTTTAGCCACTTCAACTATGTTTGACAACTTAAAAAAAAAAAAAAAAAAATGGAAGCTTGAATATAACTGTCGTTCTACTCCAACCGTGAACTCTCGAGTTTATTTTATTTTTCATTTGTGTAATTATGCTTTTTTTTCTCTCCTTCATCATTTCATCTCATCGCTTTTATAGACTTTCAATACATGTAACTCAAATTCTATTTTTTTTAATTCGTTATCTGATAGGTTGACAAACTCGAGTATTCACGGTTAGAGTAGAACGACAGAAAAGGGGAAAGAATGTTGGGCGTTTGCCATCTCTACGCTATTGTTCATAGTATTGATTGAGAATGGGCCAAGGAATGAATCTCACCTGTTATAGTATGGGGAATATTAGCATTGTGTGCATTGGATCTTTCAAGATTTCTAAGCACTGATCCATATCCTTGTGGAAGCCTGTTCTTGTACCGTGATTCTTGTCTTTCTATTTTGGACTGTAACGTATCTACATAGTGAAGGTGCAAGTATCCTACTATATCTGGAATAGAGATCGAGAGAAACAACTTGGTCAATACTTAGAGGAATTATATAGAGCAAATTTTCGACAAAACAATGTTTGACGTACGCCACTTACCTCTAAAGCTCATATCATTCGCTGGAATATGTTTTTTCATTGCCCACCATTTGCTGCGAAGCCACTGCGGCGATCGGACACTGGGAATGGAAAATATTACTTAAGTGAAGGACAGTTTACGGGTAAAGAAATGATGCTCCTATTCTTATTTACCTTGTCCAGTTTGTCATCAAAGTTTTCCAATCAATGAGATTTTCGTTTTCGACATCTAATTCGTAAATCCTGGAAAGAGTGATAGAATGGAATTGGTTTGTTTAATATTAAAACCCACTTGGGAAACAACTCAATGGCTTTCATTGGGAATTGGACATTCGAACCTCTCTTTTTTTCTTAAAAAAAACGAGATTAAGAAGGAAACTTCGAAACGACTAATAGATGGATAGAAGAAGAAAGACGGGTCGGGAGGAAGGAAGGAATGGCGAGAGGAAGGAAGGAATGGCGAGAGGAAGGAATGAAGTAAGCAAGCAAGGAAGGAGGGAAGGGAAGGAAGAAAGGAAGGGAGAGAGAAGGGAAAACGGGGAGGGAAAGAGATATATATACATAATCGTACTTCATACCTGTTAATGAGTTTTATCTCGTCTTGTTTTGTCCACTCCTTGCCTCCTTTTTCTTTCCAATTCAAGTAATTTAACCTGGAAAAAATTCCGATACCAAAGGATTTGATGACATGAAGATTAAATCAAGTAAGATTACAATATTTAGAATATTTGCACTGGTGCTTTGAATTAGATTAGTTTTACAGACATTATAATAAATACTTTTCCTTTAGTATTTTCTTTTCGTTTTCATTTCTTTTTTTTTTTTTTTTTTTTTTTTTTTTTTTTTTTTTTTTTTTTTGAATATTATAGACTGAGTATCCTGACTAACCATTTCGACCTGCATTGCTTTTCTGATCGTGTTTCGACTTTTTCCGCCACAAGGGCCCATGAAATCCCAGTAGTGACAACATCTCCTGCTTGCGTCCCACTTAATTCATGTACCGCATTAGATAGACGTTCTTCTTCTTCTGCCGTCCATTTGCCTGTGAGATGGCAAGGAAAGGAAACAAACTTTAATCCTGTTAATTACAGCTGATTGGTCTTTATGATATCTATCCTGGCTTCACAGAAGATGCCATGCCTTGCACTCTAACTATACTTGTACAAAGCATCAATAAGCAATACTCTACCTGATCATAGTTAATGGAGCGGAATGGTTGGGAAACCTATTGTTCTAGGTTTTTGTTTGACTTTATCCATTGTTATATGACGTTGACCGTGCATAGAGAAGGAAAAATGGTTCTGTACTTTGTTTATGCTATTAGGGAATATAGAATTTTTTCCGTAAAAAATTGTTTTAGAATATTTATTATTTGTTAATTAATCCTATGTGACATTATTAATCGTTTATCGAAAAGGAAATTGCCTTTTTTCATGATTTCTTACTTATCATCTAGTAACTTAACTGTATCTGCGTGGAAATATTTATCCGCATGGTTTGTGGTCCTCGGATAAAAGTTTTCACTTTAAAAATGTTAAAAAATGAAAATAATAAGGAAATGCGTATTTTCAGCCATACTTGCTTTGGTTCGTCGTGCACGGTCAGTAGGGGTTTTGCGCCTTCAAAGTCGGTCTTCCCTGTGGATGAGTTGACTTTACTGACAATGTTTTGAATAAAATCTCTAATGAACAGTACCCCAAAGAGAAACTATTTACACTTCCGGTTGACGTCGCCGTCATAGATTTTGAAAATCTTAAAGTCCCGAGTATCACGTGATGGTACGGTTCAACCTCAAATGCAAAACAATACCTTTATTCTATGAAGTTTCCAAATCATTCAACTCCATTAACCATGAGCTGATTGACCTAATCTCTATTAGTGGCTTATACCTATCCTTTACAGAAGAGGCACTCCTCCCCCATAGGGATGCCAATAGTTGTGCAATCCTGAATACCCTCCCCAAACTATAGTCATATAATGCATCAACGTGCAACAATGTACCTGCTTGACAGTTCTCTTTCAGAAGTCTGTATCTATCCTTTACAGAAGATGCACTCCTCCCCATAGCGACGCCAATAGTTGCCCAATCGTTACCATATTTCTCCTTCAGTGACTTGAGTTGCTTGACTTCTTCAGGTGAGTATTTGCCAATGTAGTTACGTCGATCGTACATTCGAAGAACTCGACGATAGATAGCAAATAATGGGCGCTTTATTCCTTTAGCTGAAAATAACAAATTCAGTTGGTTTCACTATAAACCTTAACATCTGCGTGTGGGAAAAAAGACGTAATGTTAGAGAGGATGAAATATTTCTTACAAATCCCTTTGGAGGAAAAAAGTGGTATCAAATAGAGGACCTAGATTTTGCTTTGATATAATTTACCTATAGTCCTGTAAAAGTCCTTTCTGTCGTCTTTAGACATGTCGAAAATGATGATATTTGGATCTGCAATATTGTTGTCCTGGAAGGAAAACTTCATAGTTTAGCCTTTTCGAAATTTTTTTGTTTTTTTGTTAGCGTTTAGTAGCTTTCAATGTAAGAAAAATTTGCTTGACCTCCACTACTTCTCATTTACAATTTTGCAATTTTGTAAATTTTAGGAATCACGTATGCCATTTGCTGCATGTGATCTATTAAAAGCTTCCAGCTGAGTTGATCACGTTCTCTGAAAGGAATTATGGGTCAACTATTTTCATTAAGCATTTTCCGAGCATTTTCTGAGTCTACAATATGTAGACTTCTCTTGAGTAATTGAAAAAAAAAAAAAAAAAAACCGCCATAAGTTCGACACGATCAACTAAAAGAACGAAGAACTCGTATTTCTTAGGTTATTGTGACTGAACACGATGATGAATCCTCAATTGTGATTGGCTGACTTTGAGTTTGCTCTGAAGGTCAACTCAGCTGGTTTAAACGGGTTGCGACTTAGGGAACTGGGACTGCTGGGGCTTAATTTATCAAAGCCTTACTTTACAGTAATTGATGATATTTTCTTTCAGGATATCGTTCTCTTCTTTGGACCACATTCCTTGTCTCCATTTTACACCTGCAAGAAAAATTTTTAAAGGTGAGCGTTTTTCCTAGCCTACATAAAACCGAAATGGAGGAAGAGTGAGCTTTTGTTGGCCTGTGGATGACAATGGTTGAGATGGATGGGTGAAAAAATAACCGAAAAATGACCGAAGTAAACTACTTTAAAGTTTGAATCTATAATACCGTTGTTTCTTCTGAATTTAATTTAATTTTATCCGAGCATTCTAAAAATAGTTTTTCAAGCAGTGAAACAACAAGATGGACGAAATTTATGACATGCGTACAGCCAGCGTAAACATAGTGGAAATCACATGCAGCGAGCGAGCTAAAAAAAATTACAAAAAAAAAAAAAAAAAAAAGGTTCTCAAATTCTTTTCTAGCAAAGTCAACAAAACCACGGGCACTCTAAGATGTCATATATTCGTTAGAGGTATACAGTATATGGTTTTAATTTTTCAACGAAAAAAGTAAGAGGTTGCTTTCCAGATGCAACAGAGGCGCGCGAAAGTTTAATTTTTGGGCGGGTTCAGGTGAGAAAAATGATACAATGAAAAGTGAAATGGTCACGAAAAATCGATTTGAATACAGTATTTTAATACATTTAACAAAATTCTCCTGAAAGATTTGCTTCTAAGAACTAATACAAAATAAAATATAATGATAGGAAAATAGAAAGAAAGTTTTACAGCAAAACTTGCACTTTTGCAACACATTTTGTATGAATAATTATAGAGTTATACATATATAGTGATACAAATATAATGAGGTAAAAACGAGGAATATAAGGGGCGATTCAGTTGATTTTTTTTTTTTTTTTTGATTTACAAGGCCTTCCCGTTCATTTGACGTCTTTCACTTTACAGACACACGTTGAGTGAACTGCAAATACGATGTGTGGGTAACATCTTACTTCATATGTTTATGTTACAAAACCCTTTCAATTTTCGTTTCCCTTTATACTAGCTCATTCCTCACTAGATAAGTCAGATACATGCACGCCTGACTAACTGACTAATGATTGGTTCACCTGCCCATTAAACTTGATGTCTTACGCCTTACAAACATGATCCATCAACTGCAAATACGATGATAATCTATCTTCCTTCCAGTTTTTCTTAAACCCTTTTATCTTATTCATGCAAGTTCAACTTTTTTTGCTAAATGCACGAGTAATGGGTGCTGTATAATGAGTGTGGAAGGTGCTTTGTTAAAATTATATAACAGACCCAAGTATTTTTCATTTCTTTATGAGCTCGTATTCTAAGTGTTCCTCTTGATAAATTTGACTCTCACTGGGCGATCAGGGACAATGGCGCCTTGAGCTTCAGGTTCAACATCATCAGCATGAGGATACAACACCTGGTAATCTCGTACTATCCTAGTCAACAAAAGGTGCATCTCCAGTTCTGCAATCCGTCTTCCTGCGCACATTCGTTTACCAAAACCAAAAGGCAATGAAGCGAATGACTGGGGAACTCCAGGAGTGTGGTTATCAGTGTCTCTTAACCATCTCTCAGGGATGAATTTAGTTGCATCATTAAAAGAACTCTCATCACGACTCATGTAGTAGTAAAGTGCATTAACGTGGGTGCCAGCTGGGACGTGGTATCCCATCAACACCTGGTCTTCTTGCAACACTCGCACCAGAGTTGGAAGTACCGGGTACAATCGTAGAGTTTCCTTGATACACGCCTTGACGTACGGCATATTGGCCAAGGTGTCCACAGATGGGAGCTCCCCGGGTTGCAGCACAGAAGTGATTTCTTGATACAAAACTTCTTGCTTCTCAAGGTTCTTGCCAAGCATGTACAAAGCCCACAGAATGGTATTTGACGTTGTCTCAACTCCTGCAAACATCAGATCTATAACACTTGCAGTTATATCTTCTCTGGAGAGCTTTCCGTTTGCGATCAAGAACTCAAAAAAGCCAGCACCTTGATCTTCCAAATTTCCTGTGGGGTTTTCTTCAGTTAACTTGCCTTCTTGCCCCAGATCTCTTATTTTCTCATCAATAAAGACTTCAGCATACTTGTACATATTTTCAAAAGACTCTATAAAACGTTTATAAGAGTTCGTCTTGAAGTATTTATATAATGAAGCTGGTAAAAGGCTGACCGGGAAAACAGAAGTAAGAAAGCCATGAACAGCCTGGATGAGGTTTTGTGCGTTTTCATTTGTCTCGTCTTCAAGGCAACCCAACCTCTTCTCAAAGAGAAAATAACACACAGACTCGAAGGACCATTTAAAAAGTTCCTTGTTGAGATTCTTTACCTCGTTCTCAAATTCAGTGCCGACATTTTCCTCCTTGACCTTCTCGAATCGCACCATGAAGTCTGACACGACATCGTTAAACATGGGTGAATAGGAGACCAATTCTTTTGGTCTTAGTATTTTCTTACTTATCACACTCCTGTGTCGATACCAGTCATGGCCATCAGCAAAGAACACTCCTTTAGTTTTCTTTTCACCTTCTAAGAAGTTGCCAACAACCGGCATTTCAATACGTCTTGGGTACTTTGGTTCCAGTTGAAAGAGCTTGTGTGCTTCATTTGGGTCGGCGAGTTGAACAACAGGAGTCGTAAACCCAGGAACATGGAACTTTGATATTTTTCCATATTCTTTCACTCCTTCGAATTGCATATCGAGAATGTACTTAGCTAAGGGTCGTCTGCCTTTTTTTAACATAAAATTCAACATGGTTCCAAAAATTGGCACTCTTGGAGGAGTTGGTATCTCTTCGAAGTTCTTGACAGGATTTTCATTCTTGTTAAGAACTGTGGACGAAGCTTCAACTGTGCTTGAGTTTCGAATATGTAAAAAAGAGGTAACAAAACGGCTCTCGAGGTAAAATGGGCGATTAAAGCGACGAATGGCGAAGGAAACGTAACTCGACATGTTTAGCAAGATGGCGAATCCGTCTCCAACAAGACTTAATGAACTGAATATTATATTAGAAAACTAACAAACAACAATAGGATTGCGTTATTTACGCAATTATCACGAACATACAAGTTTTTCAAAACCTTGAAGGTTAAAAAATAAATAAATGAATGAAAATTCAAAAACAAAATTATAAGATTATCATAGGCAATATGGTAAGGAGGAAAAATAATCTAAATTTTTGGAAACGCTTTGTTATTTATGTACTGGTTACTGTAGCTTGTCATCGATCATCAATAGCGTTCGGCTTACGTCAATGATGTACTTAACGAGTACTTTTATAGGAATAAGTCACGCAATAAACTGCACTAATACGGATCATCGATGCACCGTCTTACAGTAAGAATGATGTTGTACATCATAACCTAACAACACCAAAACCTGCAATTTGTCATAAAGCATCGATTTTTAATGAAACTCACAAACGTAGCTCACATGTGGCGTCCTTGATGAGGAATTGCACTCATGCATAACGCCCTTTTTAAGGGCTTTTGAAAAACCGATATGTAAGAATATAGGCACCTAAATTTAGGTATCACACTAAAATCTATATACCCTTTTAATGAATCCCACAATGCCTTATATTCCGTGTTTGACGTCAGAATAAATTTGACGCGGAAAAAAAAACTTGACGTCACACTCGAAAAACAAAGCATTGTGGAATTTATTAAAAGGAACTATATATTAAAAACAAAAACAAAAAAAAAACAAAAAACAAAAACAAAAAAAACAAAAACAAAACAGAAACAAAAACGAAAAACAAAACAAACAAAAAACCACACAAAAGACACACACACACACACACAAAAACAGAAAAAATGTTCTACAAGGAAATGAAAAAAGTAATAAATTCATGGTATCTTCTCCATCTCTGTCGAACATAGGACCATAGGCTTTGGGGAAAGTTATTCAAACCACACTACAGCACTTTTCTGACTCTGCTTTCTCTCCATTTTTAACATTGTGAAGTAAAAGTAACTGAAGACAATAAGAGAGCATTTAAATTTTAGGAGGGGGAGGGGGCCAGAGGAATTAGGAGCATCAAATATTTACAAGTGAAAAAAGGGGGGTCACTACTATTTTCTGGTGATAACTTTGAATTTTTCCAATTTTTACAGTTAGGTATTGGGAGTCATTTTAAAATTTCAAAAACTAAGCCAGATGGGCTAGCAAATTGGGCACATATGTTAACAGCAATTCCTCTGAGTAAGGACATTCTAAAAATATATATACTCCCTAAAAACACAGCTTGTCTAAGGGAGGCTTGAATAGATTTTATATAATAACACAGGGATCCCATCTTATTATAGAGTGCATGCTAAAAACATGTTCAAGTACTGTCAATAAACTTTACCTTTTCCCTGTAAGCTGTCCTTGTCTTCTTTAGTAGTAAACCAAGCTTGATTAACACCATCTTCGCGACTCTCAACCAGAGAAGAATTGGGTAGAAGTGTTGGTTCATGGCTTATTTGTCCAGTGATCGAAGACAGAGCTTGAGAGATGCTGAGGGGATCAACTTGGCATGTTTGAGATATAGATGATATAACTTGTTCCTGGGTTAAGCCTGATGATTCCAGTGAATTAGATGAATCTTCCTGTATTAGAGGAATTAGAAAAGAGTTAGGTACCATGAACTTCATATTTTTTCTATAGGTATAGGTAGATCCAGTAATCTTTTTTAGCAGGAAAGTGCATATATAGGAGGTAAAAACATTTTTGTATAAGTTTTTTGTATTTCATAACAAGATTCTGTGTTATATATTTGGGGGAGCTGGGGTTCCAATCCCCACCCCCCCCTATATGATCTGAATGGTGAAGCTTCATATTCATATATAATATCAATCTAGAATTTGAACAAGTGTTACAAGTAAACTGTGATCCAGTTTCAAATTGGAAAACAGGCTCTGGGCATATAAAATCCCACATACAACTTGATCATTCAATAGTGTGATAAGTTTTGTGGAGGCAGAATTTGCAACCACCATGTTTTTTTTCATTTTCAGAATTATTTTCAGATTTCATTTTCTCAAACAAACAAAAAAATCATGCAGTTTGAATAAACTATTTTATTAGTATATGTAATAGGACTCTAATGCTAAATTCCGAGGACTGACAAAATTGGATGAGGCCGTAGGCCGAGTCCAATTTGGCAGTCTGAGGAATTTTTCGAGTCTAATTATTTCTTGATTGGGGAGCATGAAATCCCATTACCTATTAATTATATAGCTGCCTAATTAATCACATATCAACAAGACCTGTCCAATTAAGAAAATAATTGGACAGTTACCTATATGGGATTAATGAGAAGCTGTATAATAATAATAATAATAATAATCATCATCATTATTAATATTACAAAAATATTTAATAAGAAAAATAACCAAAATAGTCATCCGATCTACCTATTATATTTTTTGCAGCAGAAATAAGGAATGGCTCGATCCAGAACTCTTAAAGCATTAGACCCCCCTGGCTCTTTGAATTGTTTTTTTTTCTTTTTCTTTCTCATATTTTATTCTTATCACATTTTTTTTATCTTTATAAATGTTATATATATATATTTTTTTTCTCAGCTTTCTCGTTCCGAAGTATGTATATGTGGAAGTACGTGTCCAAGTAGTCAATTGTAAATTACCTAATGATAGTGAGATTTACAATTTTTAAAGATATAAAAATGAAATAAAGTTTCCATTAAATTAATTGGACAATTTTTTTATTACCAGATCTTGAACAGCATTGTATCCTTCACTTCCTTGCTCTTCAATGTGAGCACTCTTAGCTTCAGATCCTTCAATATGCATTAGGTCTTCATGTTTTCGCTTAACACCACCACCACCATCTACACCTAAGAAAATGAATATATCATGTTTTCTTCTGAGTAGCAAGAGCATTCAGTATTGGTCTCCTATAAAAAATCTCTATGAAATTCTAGGTATAAATAGCAGCAATATAAAAATGGAAAAATAAACTTTTTAGAAATAAAAAAGGTGTTCAGAGAATAATTATATAGATTGTATATATTTTTGTAAATATTTTACGAGGATTGAAAATTAAAACCCTAGCTCAAACGCGTGGAGCTTAAAAGTCCTTAGTATCTTTCACTATAGTGGTATAAATATCATGTAAATATAAAAATATCAAACATAAATATTCGAAAAATAATTTGACTGCTGAAATAAGTTTACATAAGCTTACCTAGGTCGGACAGTGAACTATTAACATGCTCTTGTGAAAATTCTGAATCAAATTCCAAATCGTTTTCGATCTCTTCCTGATCCGGGTCGATCTCTTTCGTATCAACCATACAAGGACCTTCCCCAGGTATACTTTCGACTGCCATCTCAGATTCCTCGCAGTTTTTCTTAGCTGAGTCCATTCTTAGTCCTTAGATCTCTGTCCTGGACCTGTGAGTTATCCACTTCCTGTCCTAAAAACAAAAACAAATTCGAATTTCGAGCTCTACGTACGGGAACTTGAGTCTTGGTGAATGAACCAAAGCCCCGAATGTAGAAAACCCCGGACGTAGACACCGATCGACAGCCACTATTCAATGGTCGGCTCTCTTCATCCTCGATTTTCCACCTCTAAAACACCCCAAAAAACTAAAGAAATGACACATACCTCTTTTTTAAGTATTGGTATAACGAAGAATGAAATAAAAATAAAAATTTCGCCAATCATATAGATTTTTTTAGAGACATTATTTCAGCCATGCTCGATATTTTTTTTGTAAGAGGTAAAGCCGCTTTGTTAAGGGCTAGGACCCCCCGAAGATATTTTGAGCGGAAGTCCAAAAGTCACGTGTCAATTTTTCAATATTTTCTTTATTTTCTCTCTCTTACTAGTAATAATCTAAATTACTAAAGTAAAAACGTTGAAAAAGTCTTATATAGCCTGACTTGTATATTCAGTTGATTTGAAAAAATATGTTCTGCTGGTATTGCTTTGTTTTTTATCATAGCGCCTCACCTGCCTTGGCCAATTGATCCTTTTTTTTCAGTTCAGTTCAGTTCCATCGCCATTTCCAATCTTTTACCTCGCAACGAAAACAATGACAAATGACAACGCCAAAAACTCTTCAAGAAAAATCAGAAACAAAAAGGAAACTAAATCCGTTGCTCAGAAACTTTTCAAACTCTTGGGTAGACAGGGATCGGCCAAACAGATTATGAAAGTGTGAAAAGAAAAAGAAAAAAAAACCAAACATTCAGTATAATGCCTATATTAATTATCTATTCAATGATAACTGAAGAGAATAAAAAGAAGAATTTGGCAAATATAAATTTCATCAGGTCACCCATCTAAGCAGCAATCTCCCTTAAACGTTATTGACTCATTGTGTTTCCACTCGGCCACGATTTCAGGAAATTAGCATGAACAATAAAGAAAACAATCGACTGGATAGACTAGATTATTTTTCCACTTCAAATCAACGTGCCAGTGTTTGGCAGGTTGTGCAAGGGATTAGCTCATAGATATGGTCTGGGGGCCGGCTAGTCTCTCCCCTGATGTTTCGGATAGAACACAGTCCTGCGTAATCCATACACCCAAGGGCAGAGGGACTTAATTGCCGTCAGGTCCGAGGTCCATACGACGCCTCATCGGATGTCTCGGGGATATGGCATGAAGGCACTATATATTTTTTTCTTCTGCACTTAGGAATTAATTATCTACTTAAAGTTGGTAGACGTGGGTTCGATTCCCATCGTATTAAGAGACGTACTTATTTTTTTCTTTTTGTTCTTTTCACTCGGCCTTAGATTTTTCTTGCATATTTTTTATTTTTTTATTTTCTATAAAGATTTTTATTAATAATTCAAGCAAACAGCGTTCTTTTTTTCAATAGAAAGGGTGTCTACTTTTTTTGTTTACATTCAGCATTAAAAATACTTTTATCTTACAACCCTGCCGTATGGGGCTCTTCCGTGAAGTTCCCTCCCGACGCATCACTACGACACGAGTGAAAAGCGTCTGCGCATGCTCTAGTCTGCGTAGCGGCCCAAAGGGAAGGGAAGGAAGGGGATTGGAACTGGGAAAAGAAGGAAGAGGAGGGGAGGGGGAGTAGGGAGAGGAGGGAGGAGAGGGAGAATGGGGAGAGGAGGGAGGAGAGGGGTAGTGGTGAATCCGCATGCAAATTATTCAAAACATATGTAAATTTGACTTTCAAACATGCCTTATAAATTGGACTTCACAAAATGCTAAAACCTAGTGTCCATGCTTGACTTAAGGGTAATTCTTTCATATCGTGTTTGTTAATACAGTATCTTGGTCTGACAATTGCATACTCGCGATTTTTTTTGTTTACTTGGAGAAGACAAACATTTATTTTCTCACTCAAACTCTTCAAAATTCTTAGAAAACGTGCTGAAGTACACGCATGCGCAAACGTTTTTCCCTGGTGTCCAACACTACCACTACATTTTATAACTGAACCATCACTCAACTCACATGTTGATATTTACGGACTCAAGTATGTCAAGGCCTGGGTTGAAGGCCATTTCTGGCTAGAACCAACTCTGGTTAATACTGCACCATATATTATATAAATTGAAGAGTGCTTCATGATTCTCAATCGGTTAATTAACCGTTGAAATATATTCTATTGATGATTTAAAATGGATTAATTAATATGATTATCATTCAGTGTTATTTTTGTTATTGTTGCGGGCCGGGTTAGAACTCAGTCTTACAACAGTAAAGCTTTTTTGTCAGAAAGACATTTCAGTTAAAGTTTTTTAGGCTAATACAATCAATACTAATCAATAATATAGTTATGAAAGCATTAAAACTATATTTGTTTAACCACAGCTATGACCATTTCATTAGACGGTGTTATCAGTTGTTTTGGCAGTACAATCCATGATGAACTGATGCTGAATTAGTTGGACAAGGGACACAGGTATTATTGTAGATCGAGATTCTGTAACGATTCCCAGAGCAACAGCCAAGTACTGAAGCACACGGGGCAATCGAATTCTTCTTGTCTAGTATAACCTGCTGTAAATTCAGTCGCAGCCTAACTTTCCCTCTTATTAGCAGCGTTGTTGCGGGCGATGGTGATTCCCACTACAACATTCGCCAGCCTTGTTGAACTCTGACACTCAGACTCCAAGTAGAAAGGATGGTAGGGAGGAGACTATGTCTTTCCCTTCTATAATAAGACTTGCTGCAAATTTTAGGAAGGTTCCTGCAAAGACTGTAAGGATTTTCAATTGCTGGCGGGCAGCTTGTGTAGCCTTCTTCGTAGACGTTCATAAACTTGTTGTCTTCTTGTGGAAGGATGTACGCCACCTCTGCTTGTGGAGACAGTAGACTACTTGCAATGGAGGCAATTCTGACTACAGTGGTAGTAAACTCTCTTTGTGCTCCTGTTTTGTAATATTTTAAAGGTAGGAATATTTCAAAGTTTTCTACAAAAGGAATAGCCTTTTCTCCCTCCAAAAACCAACGGTTTTCTAAAAGCCATTTAGTTTGTGATGGTAGCCTAAACGATATTGTTGCTCCTTTGGACAAGGCTGGCATGTCAATAAAGCCAGTGGTTCCTGGAAATTGAGCACGTGTCAGTGCCGGGGGATGTATAGACTTCTCTCTCCATTTGTATGATGGCTGTCTTGTCTTTATAATTGATCAAGGCATCAAGATATTTGGTCTCGAAGAGACCATGATTCCTTTGGGAGCATGCGCCAACAGTTTGTTCTCCATATCGTCTATATTCCAAGAAGTCGCAGTACAGGGATACCGTTCTTTGGAATTTGCTTTGCATCATAAAAAACCCAACCATCAGTTGCTTGGCACTGACAATATCAGTCCCTTGGCTGAAGCTCTTAGAAAGTCTTTTTGCCATATTTCCACGAGCCACAGCAGCAACAGCGTCTATCAATTGAAACTGGAAGTCAAACATTTCCACTCGCAGAATGAAAAATTGGGATAAGCGCGCTTCTAGTCTCCCACACGAAAGATCGATATCATGTTTGTGTAATGAACCAGAAATCCCGGCAGAATCAAAGACATCACATACGACATTTTTGAACGCTGACCAAAGAGCATCGTTTTTCGCCAAAGTATTTCTTGAGAGTTCTCTGTTCGGTTGGAAAGAATCATACTCTTTTATAAGCTGGCCAGCAGCATCGTCAACATCATCCACTAACTGTCCATTTTTCATACTGTTAATCACCGTTTCAATAGTGTGGCTAATTTTTCTCTTACTTCCAAGAAATGCATTGGCCACAGTCCATGTATCATTTTTTAGCTCAGTTAAAGTTGAAACCAGTTCCTTTCCCGGTTTTTGAGTTGTCGCATTGATGCTAGTAACTTCTGCAGTTAGATGATGGATGGTTTCAATTTTAGGGCCATCGAAAAGGAGCTTGAGAGGATTTGTGTTTGATGCGAGAGCGATTGCTAGCCGAGTAGATTTTTCTGTTAGCTCTCCAGTCGAAACATTTAGTTGTTTCATGTGCTTAAAAGCATCAGTAATATCTTTATTTATGTTCTTAAAAAGTTTAGTGAGCTCCTCTTTGAAATCTTTAAACTTATCTAGGATGAACTTTCTATCGGCATCAGCTATTTTCTCTAAGCATCAAGGCCCTGGAAATACTTTGAAATTCCTGGAATAGAAGTTTGCAAATTTGTATCAAACTTCCTCATGGTGCCAATTAGCTTAAAATACTGCATCGTATGACGATCTCTATTAACTCTGAAAAAACTGAAAAAGGAGTAAAAAATCTAAAAAAAGTGAAAATGATATCTAGCTTTACAGCCCCTTTCGTCCATACCTTACCACAGGTTACCCACCACTCAATTACGTATGAACAAGTCGATTGGGCGCCATCTTTGTTGGTACCAAATTTGAGTTATAGTATGAGTCGTTCAGCGTGTTAGTCAGGACCGTTATGCAACAAAAAAAACAAGCTTTATAGTTGTTTATTGAACTTCAAAGCTTAAATTTAGCTGCATTTGGTATCAAGATGTTCAAACGTTTGTTCAAGAAAGAGGCAGGGGCTGCAAAACCTGAGGAGGTAAGTTGGAAAATGTTGCTTTTTATCGTTGCATATCGTGTTGATTTATTTATGCATCTTTTTCTAAATCTTTTGACTAATTACTTTTGCAGTCGTCTCATTCGATGCCCGATGAAGCATCGGTTAGTTTATTCATTCATTTTTTTCTTACTTTTTTTCTTTATTTGTATAACTTTTTAAAGTAAGCTTAATTCTTTAATTGAGACTTCATATATTAATATGAAGCACTTTAATAGTGAAAAAATATTATTATAGATCAAAAGATTATATTCTTTAACCCTGGTATTTCAGAATTGCTCGTGTTTAATTACTAATTTGTGGGTGTTAAAATAAATTGTATTTTTGTCATAAGCTCTAATACTTTTAATGTTTATTCAGTCAAGCATGAAGAAACGCTCAATTGAAATGAATAATCATTAAGCTTTTTTGTCATCCTCCCAAAAATATGATATTATTTCAAGATTCTATTCGAAGATTGAATGACAACTTCATTTTTGTTGATTTTATAGTTTGAGAAAGTCATCTAAGTGGAGTTGTTCTAGTTGATTCATATATTTCAGTTGTCTTCAGATAGGCCCTTTTTACACACCGCTCTACTCTTTTGCTGGACATACATAACTTACTGATTTATTAGTTTTAATTTAGTATGACAAACACGTTAAGTTTGACAGGGATTATTTGCAGCATAATGGAACACTGCATTGGTTGCCAAACCAAATTATGCATAAAATATGTAATATAATTGCTTCTTCATTAGTTAAGAGAGGTTTGAACTGTTATGCATATGAATAGACTACATATAGGATATCTATTTAAGATTCTTGGGTTGGTTTTGCATAATATTAGAGACCTTACAATTCATGACAGGAGCGAGCATGGTGATGCTGATGGTTGACACAAGCACACTTCATAGAGAGCTGCCTTTCTCGCCAGCATTTGGATAGCACCAACCCTCCAGTCATGAATCTTAAGGTCATAATCGATAGGATTGGGACTGTAATTGTCTGAAAATGTTGTTTTGTTATTGATAGGGATTCATTTGTCCATTGTGTATGGTGGCATTTGAGTCTCCTGATGCTCTTCAGATTCACTTTGTTATGGCTCACAGTGAAGGTGGAGGTCCAACAGAAGAATCACCTGAAACCAAGGTATAGTATGATGCATGATCAGCCAATCATTAGGTGTTAGTGCAGGGCTCCCATTTCCCATCTTGCAGTGCCTCAAGAAATGGTATTATGTTTTATATAAGTACAGTTAAGTAATGTTGAGTAATGTTTTTTATAAGTGTGCCCAACCAACAGACCTCCTCGGCTCTGGAGCGCTCGAGTAATGTTGTTCCATTTCAGACCACGTGTCATTCTCTTCAGAATATTATTCTTTGTTTGAAATTGTATCCATATTCATGTGCCTTCCCATGTGCAACCAAGTGCAAACCTTAAACAAAGAAATTATACTCTAGGGAATGACACGTGGTCTGCAATGGGAAAACATTACGTCAGAGCCGAGGAGGTCTACTGTACCAGCAAAGCCAATATTCAGTTTTATTTTTCTTAATTCATTCATTCATTCATTAACTTCACAATTAACTTCTAACCCATAATGATTATCATTCTGTTTATTTATTCTTGTTAGGGTTTTGTTTGTCCCATGTGCAGTAAGACCTTTAATACATCTGCTGAGCTGGAATCTCATTTTGATACTGACCATAATCCAGATGAAGGTGTTATTGCTGTAAGTCACTAACAAAATAATATATTATTAACACATTTCACTACTGTATATAACATTGCAAATCTAAAGCTGTCAGAATACATCTATTGCTAGTTTCCAATCATTCCCAAGAGAATAATAATTATGATAAAAAAAGACACTGCGGCAAGGTTGGATGATATAATTTAAGAGGCTCATTTATGAATCTTATTCATCCAACATGGCGGTTGTGAAAACCTTCAATTCTCGGTTTTCACGTGACGTCACGAGCGGATTAAAACTTAGTGTCCGCCATATTGGTGCACAGGAAGCTCATTAGCATATGTCAAATCACACACGTGCGCTTATGTTTTGATTCGAATTATGCGATGTCCGAGGATTTACTCGTCGATATTTCAAAAAACGAAACCCAAGAACAGAAAAGAATTGAAGATACCTCTTCAATTGTCTTATCTGAATACGCCAAAAAGCTTGAAAATCACATTCGAACGAGATATTTAAAAAAAATCGAAGGTATTGGAGTCGACCCCGCGTGTTTACAAGGCGAGAAGTTAGATGCAGAATGTCTGCCACCGATCGAAGCCACCGATCTTCTCTCTTATCTTGTGCTGGAAACCAGCTTCTATACTTTAAGGCAGTTCAAGGCTTTCAAGAGTCTAGAGAGTTACAATCAAATGGTATCGGGCTTCATAACGAGCGTTCAAGGAAAAGCCATTGGAAATAAGTTCGTGGTGTTAGGAAAAGTTCGTCATTCGCAGCGAATGAATGAACCGCCAATACCAATTTGGATTATCGCTAATGGAGAAGGAACGATAATATCTGCCCACTGCCTTGGTTGCAAAGCAGGTCTAGCAGAGTGCTGCTCTCATGTAGGGAGCGTACTGTTCTATATTGAGGCGTGGAATCGTATACATGGAAAGTTGGCCTGCACAGAAGTGAAATGTACGTGGCTACTCCCAACTTACGTAAACGAAGTACCGTACGCTCAAGTTGAAGACATCAATTTTAAATCAGCTCGAAAGTTGAAAGATGAATTAGACGTTAAAATTGATGGTGTACAACCTTCGACTAGCACTCCGGTAGGGAAAACGAAGTCCGTCCCAAATGTCACCCCTACAGAAACGGATATGAAAACCTTCTTTGCAAAACTAAATGAGAGCCAAAAAAAGCCTGTCATTCTTTCTCTAGTGGCTCCTTATGCTGATCAATTTGTACTAAAAAGTCGGCGTGTTCTAACGATACCATCCCTTTACAATCATGAGAATCTGAAGCTGAACTACCCAGAGCTGTTACAAAAGTGCTGCAAAGTCGAACTATCTCTTTCTGATTCCGAGATAGAATTAATAGAACAGGAAACAAGGGATCAATCAAAAGGAACTGCGTTTTTTAAACATAGAGCTGGTCGTGTTGGGGCTTCAATGAGTTATTCTGTTGCCAATACAAATCCTGACCAACCATCTATCTCACCTATTAAAAACATTTGCTATCCACAGTTGTTTAGTGTGCAATCTAAAGCAATCAATCATGGAATCAAAAATGAAGGCAAAGCCATAGAGACTTACAACCATCTCATGTCTGCAAACCACAAAGATTTTGTACTGATAAAGTGTGGAGTTTTCATTGATAAGCAACATCCCTGGATGCATGCAACACCTGATTTCCTCTGTTCCTGCTCCTGTTGTGGTGATGGGTGTGGAGAAGTAAAGTGCCCTTACATTATTGAAAACTGGGACTTTGAAAGTTATGTGCTTAAGAAAAGTTCTTGCCTAGAGAAAGTGAATGGAATATTTCGACTAAAGAGAAAGCACCAGTATTATTACCAAGTGCAGCAACAATTGTCTATAACTGGTCGCCAATTTTGTGACTTTGTCGTGTGTGCATTCAGCGAAAACAAACCTCAAGTCTTCATTGAAAGAATTCTCCCAGAAACAAGTCACTGGGAAGCTATCGTTCCCAAAGTTACAAAAGTATGGCAGACATGCATACTACCTGAGATTCTTGCTCGATGGTATACAAGAAAACAGCACTTACCTGAAATAAAACCAGCAAACAAGTCCTCTGGTATTTGTTACTGTGGAATGCCTTCTCAAGGAAGAACTATTCACTGCAGTAACCCAAAGTGCCTAATAAAGGAATTTCACCAGACATGTTTGCATTTATCAGATTCAGTCCCTGATGTTTGGTACTGTCCTAACTGCCGCTTGCTAGCAGAATTTCAATGCAAAAAGCCAAGAAAAGCATCAAAGCCAAGTTCTACTAAGTGCACACATAATGATCAAGCTTTGAAACTGGACAGTATTTGTGTATGTGGCTCATCACCAATGATGAATGAAAGGCTTCTCAAATGTCACAGTGAAAATTGCCAAAATGGAAAGTTTTTCCATCTCCAGTGTCTGGACTATAAAAGAATGCCTAACAATAGTCAAACTACGTGGGTGTGCAGCAATTGCAAGGTGTCTCAAGCAGCCAAAGTAACTGCATCTAGTTCTATTGGTCCTACCACTTGTTCTTCTTCTTCAAAAGCCAACACTGTTAGTGCTGCATCAACAAGCCAATTAAAATGTGAAAACAGTATTCCACAAATGCAAGCAGCTAAATTGGACAAAAAGGAAAGTACAATCATTGGTAATAATGCTAGTGCTGTATCTACTAGTTATTCATCAATTATTGATTCCAGTGATGATGAATCGGATGTCAAAATAACACAAGTGACTAAAGGGGTTTTAGACAAGAGGGCTTCCCTTGGTAGCCTCAATGACAGTCATTTTGACATCATTAATTCACCTACTGGATGGCTGGACTGTACAATAATTCAGAAAGCACAAGTACATCTACAGAAAGTCAATCCTCTGATAGAGAGCTTTCAAAAAACAACCCTTGGCCCCATTAGGAACTTTGATGTTGTCACTTCAGAATTTGTTCAAATATTACATACAGGACATATGCACTGGGTCTGTATAAGCTCTATTGGATGTAGACCAGGCATGGTCAACCTTATGATAGTCTCTACCATGATATCATTGCCAAAGAGGTTGAAGAACAGGTAGAGAGTTTAATGGCAGACAGCTATGTAGGCATAGAAAATGTAACAGTCCAGCAACAACTGAATGGGAGTGACTGTGGAATCTTTGCCATAGCATTTGCTACGTGTCTGGTTTATGGTTTCAGCCCACGAGACTTTACATTTGACATACCCAAAATGCGCCCACATCTGGCTCAGTGTTTGGAAATTGGTAAAATTACAATGTTTCCATCAGTTTAGAATATGTGTTTAGAACACGCTAGTGTTCACTAGCCATCATCTACTCTTTATTTGAAACAGTAATGTTGTTTTAGAAGAGCAAATGCATTAATACCATGAAAGAAATACAAAGTTGTTAATAATCATAGTAGCTATTTAGCAAATAACAGTTGGTTTCGATCCACTAGAATATTCATTACACAAAAACATATCTATACACCTATTTCATTTAAGAAAGGTTGTCATCGCTAAAGGAGAAAGGTGATAGGTTATTCATAGTTCCAACAATCACTTGTTTTTTTTTTGTTTTTTTTTAATGAGTTTTGAGATATCCAGTGTTGTTTGTAGCCTGAAAGAACTTTAAAGGCTTTGATTATTTGCGTTTATTTTCATATATTACACCTTCGAATCGACTATTGCCTTTGGCAGTGACAACTGTTTTTTTGAAATAGGTGATACAAAAGACCACTATATTCTATTGTGCTTTAAATGCAACAAAATAGTAGTAAATTTGAGAATTAATAATAAACAATTAAGATACACTAGTTTTCATCAGCAATGTCCAAAAATAAAATAGCTACTCTGACAGGAACAAAGCAGAAAAATATTTCTTGTGTCACCAATACATTATGACATTTTGAATACAAGAATATCCTGGTATTTCATTTTTATCTTTATAAATAAATTCAAATTCTCAAATTTTGGTAATAATTAGTATGTTTATAATCTAGTCAAATGGAATGATTGGTGGACAAAGGTTAACAAGACCAGAACACACCCTTAAAATGATATCAATGACTGGTACCTGTTCCTTATTGCTCATGAGAAAGTCAGTGCTCAGTGTCCCTTTCAGAATTGTGTACTTGCACCTCAGCAAACCGATTACCCTCTCCACATGAATTCTGACATTTGCAATTCCTCGGGTGTTCTCAACATCGATGGGGTCCAGCTGGCTCTTCCCCTTAGTAAACGCTGGTATAACAAGCTCTGCTCTCTTGAATGCCACACTTTCATGAACTGTAAATCCCCTGTCGGCCATTACTAGATCACCAGGCACAAGTTTATTTAAAATACCACAGTTTTCAGTGAGGAGCTTATCAGATGTTCTGCCACCCCAGGCCTTTGATACAAAGGAAATGGTGCCTTGTGGAGTGATTCCAATTAATACCTTTACAGTGTTGTGGTGTTTGTAGGAGCTGAAGGTCTGGGCTCTTGCCAGCAGGTTGGTAGGCCTTTCTATGAAGACCTCAAAACAATCAATAATCACTGTTGTCTTCTTTCCAAACGAAAACTCGAAGCATTGAGGCATTGTTCTCCATAGTTCATCCCGCTCAGGCCAATATATTAGTTGAGAGAGTCGTATGTCCATGATTGTTATCCAGGTAAAAAATATCCTGGAGACAGTTGGTGCAGACACTTCAAAACGGTATGCAAGATCCAAGTATGGCACATTAAGTCGGAGTTTCATCAAGACCATGACAAGTTCCTGGAACTTCGTTAAGCTCAACGACTTTCTTGCCACATGAGGGGCTACATGTTCATATACAGCTTGTAAAATAGTAGCTGAAGGCAATCCAGTGTAAAATAGTACCTTCCCATCTTCCAGCATATCTTCGCGATCGAAAGGGGCTTTCTTTGGCTGAGAAAACATATAATCTAACTCCTCAGTTTGTGTGCTTGACTCGGTCATTTCTGGATTAACTTCGTTTGTTTGTGTGCTAGAGTCAGTGATCTTACAAAGTTCCTCCAGCTTCGAAGTAATCCCGTCCAATAAATCGCCATCTTGGCAGTGCAACTTTGATTTATCACTCGCTGATTGAAGGTCATTTGCGATCTGGCTGATTTCCTCAGTTAAAGAAGGAGAGTCAAAAGAAATATTGTCGATTGTAGCGCCTTCTTCATCCAGTTTCGCTACCTTTGCAGCTGACTCGAACAATGCTCTTTCCTGTTGTCTCTTCCTTCTCACTTTTGCACGTTCACTTCGCGCGGCTTGAAGATCAGAGTTTTTCTCACTTACTACTGTTTTGTTGTGTCCCAAATTTAATGTAGGCACCCAATCGACGTTAAACTTATCCCAATTGGCAGCAGGTTTTCCAGAAACGAAGTGACGGCTGCAAATTCTCCCACTGTTGATGATTTCTTCGGATAACCCAACCCTACTAATGGCGGCCAACCACTTTCTACGTCGTTCAATCGACAGCTCTTCTGCCTCCTCTCCTTGACTTTTTCTAACCGATGGAACACGAAAGAGGGAAATTCCCTTATCACGAACACTCCTGGTATGACAATTTACCATTAAACAAAGAACCATTATAGAAAATGTGCTGAAAATATTGACTTTTAGTCGCTCGATTGTGATGAATCTCTTTTGTTTACACTATGTTGTGCACCAATATGGCGGTTAGCAACCGTTGTCATGCACCAAGTCACGTGGGTGAAAACCGAGAATAAACAATAAACATTGTTGTATGTAAATGGAGACTTCCTATATTAAGAGGTCATATGGCCCTACCCCCTTAAACCGAGCAGTTGTATTCAATTAACATCTCATTAAAGTCCTCAAAATGACAGACAAAGGAAAGTTTGCAAAGGGATTCTGGTAGAGTGCGTACAATATATCCTTGAAAAAAATAACTAGCAAAATTCCACAAATTAGTACAATTATTTTGTAGGTCACGGTCTACTGAACTTATTGATTTGTGCAAAGTTCAAAGTTTTTCATGGATACTGTATATGGTATAATATGTACTCTAGACTAGTGGTAGTAAATGCTAAAATCCAAATATTGGCTTAAATGCCAATGATATTTCAGTCAAAGTAATTTTTGGAACTAAAATGTAAGGAATTGTGTAATTTAAATTTGTAGCCATCAAAAGCATCAGAAGTGCAAGCAGAAGCGATGGATATACCTCCACAGCCGCACAGCACTACGAAGATATGGAATGAAGATCAAGGCTCACTAATCTCCTTTGATAATGAAATGCCCATGAGAAAAGAATCAGAGGTGTCTCTTTTGTCCCATCAAATCAAAGACCTTGAAGAAAAGACACAAGATATTCTAAATTTACAACAGGATTTAAATGATGTTAATGCATCTCTCAAGGTTAGAACAGATTTTGAATTCCTCAATGTATCAGATGTGTTGCATGTCTAAAGTTCTGCAAAAATATTACAAGTTGCGGTCGTTGTCTCTAGCATTATAGTAAGTTATTGTGTAAAGAATGTGAACCCAAAATTGGCGTCAAGCTCAGAGTAGGGGTAGGTTGCTTGTAGGGTGTTGGTCATTTGTCGCTAGGTTGATATTAGTAGTTGGTTTGTATGGTGTTGGCAGGTTGTCAGTTGTGTGTTTGTCAGTTGTTGGTAGTTGAATGTTGTAGGTTGTAAGTTGTCAGTAGGGTGTTGGTAGGCTGTTAATAGGTTGTCTGTAGGTTATTGGTACAAGGTTGTCAGTAGGGTGTTGGTAGGTTGTCAGTAGGGTGTTGGTATGTAGATTGTCAGTAGGGTGTCTGGTAGATTGTCAGTAGGGTGTTTGTAGGTGGCCAGTAAGGTGTTGGTAGGTGGCCAGTAAGATGTTGGTAGGTTGTCAGTAGGGTGTTGGTAGGTTGTCAGTAGGGTGTTGGTAGGTTGTCAGTAGGGTGTTTGTAGGTGGCCAGTAAGGTGTTGGTAGGTTGTCAGTAAGGTGTTTGTAGGTGGCCAGTAAGGTGTTGGTAGGTGGTTAGTAGGGTGTTGGTAGGTTGTCAGTAGGGTGTTGGTAGGTTGTCAGTAGGGTGTTTGTAGGTGGCCAGTAAGGTGTTGGTACGTTGTCAGTAAGGTGTTTGTAGGGTGTCAGTAGGGTGTTGGTAGGTTGTCAGTAGGGTATTTGTAGGCGGCCAGTAAGGTGTTGGTAGGTTGTCAGTAAGGTGTTGGTAGGGTGTCAGTAGGGTGTTGGTAGGTTGTCAGTAGGGTGTTTGTAGGTGGCCAGTAAGGTGTTGGTAAGTGACCAGTAAGGTGTTGTTAGGTTGTCATTAGGGTGTTGGTAGGATGTCAGTAGGGTGTTTGTAGGTGGCCAGTAAGGTGTTGGTAGGTTGTCAGTAAGGTGTTTGTAGGGTGTCAGTAGGGTGTTGGTAGGTTGTCAGTAGGGTATTTGTAGGGGGCCAGTAAGGTGTTGGTAGGTTGTCAGTAAGGTGTTTGTAGGGTGTCAGTAGGGTGTTGTTAGGTTGTCATTAGGGTGTTGGTAGGATGTCAGTAGGGTGTTTGTAGGTGGCCAGTAAGGTGTTGGTACGTTGTCAGTAAGGTGTTTGTAGGGTGTCAGTAGGGTGTTGGTAGGTTGTCAGTAGGGTGTTTGTAGGTGGCCAGTAAGGTGTTTGTAGGTGGCCAGTAAGGTGTTGGTAGGTCGTTTATTGGTTGTCTGTAGGTTGTTGTTAGGTTGTCAGTAAGATGCATTCATAGGTTGCTGGTAGGTTACTAGTACTAAGGTTGTTGGTAGGTTGTTGCTCTGTTATCGTTAGGTCAACTGTTGATAGAGTACTATTGCCAAAAAAAATATTTAAGAAAGTCCTTAAATTATTTCCAGGAAGAAAAGTGGTATTCTGCAGCATTGAAAGAAGAGGTCGAAAAAATCATGAAAGAGAACAATGAACTGCAGCAGAAATGTCAACAGCATGAAAAGGTGAATATTGATTTTTGGACCTGATTGTATTATTCTGTCGCATTCCTTTTTATGTGACTATGTAATATATAGTTAATCTTAGTGTATTATACAGAGAATATTACATGGGCGCGCGGAGATACGAATTTTATGTTTGGGTGTTCAATTGATATCTCACGAGTGAGCGCAGCAAACGAGTGAGACATCTAAATTGAACACAAGAAGATAAAATTCGTATCTCCAAACGGCCATGTAATGTTCTGTTTATCATATGATATCATGAAGATATCAATGAAACTTAAATGAAACAAAAGCTCAGAAATTCTTTATTAAAATATGTTACTATGTCAACAGCGATATCTTCACGTGTGAAAGATATGGTATCTTCCACTGGTGAAAGATATCAAGTTTTTGACACTGGAGAAAACTTGGTATTTCATCGATATCTATGTAATACATTTTATTATTCCCAACTGTAGGATCAATCATCTAAGTTTTCTTTTGAGAAACTACTCGCCTGAGGCCATTTTAAAGGCTGGGTTGCAATTTCTTTTTATAACTTACAGCACAATGCACACATTTTGATGTGAAACTGGCTGGTTTTACCAAATGGCAACACTTTTGCATGTTGCGCTGTAAAAGTTCTGGTGCCCTTGCTGTGTCAAAATTACTAAAGATATTTTCAGAAAAAGTGAATTAAACATCTTTTATTCAGGAAAAAGAAGAAATGGAAGAAACCTTTTCGAAGAAATTAATGGAAGAGAAAGAGAATAATGTGAAATGTAAGATTTATTATTTAGTTTGTAATTTCTATGATTTAGTGACAATGATTTGTATGAAACATTTGAAAAATATTATGTGTTATCAAAAAAATGTTTTAACAGCAATGGCAGAGTTTGCACAACTGAAAGTGGAGTTAGCTAAAGCTGTAGAAGAACGCACAGGCACTGCAAGTGAACAGAAGAGCACAGCTTTGAGAGAATCTCAACTGGTTTGTGTTAACTGCAGTAATTACAATTGGGATAGAATGGGATAGGATGGGATGGGAAGGGAGGGAATGGGATGGGATGGGATGGAAGAGTATGAAATGGTATTGGATGGGAGGTAATACCATAGGTTGGGTTGGGATGGGAAGAGTTGGAGGGGTAGACACGAATGAAAAACGTCTGCGCATGCTCTGAATCCGTATGCAAATTAGTCAAATCATGAGTAAATTTGACTTTCAAACATGCCTGATAAATTGGACTTCACAAAATGCCAAAACTTAGTGTCCATGCTTGAAACTTAAGGCTAATTCTTTCATATTGTGTTAATTAATACAGTATCGTGGTCTAACAAAACTATACTTGAGAAACTGTTTGTATGCTTGGAGAAAACAAACATTACTATTCCCACTCGAACTCTTCAAAATTCTTAGAAAATGTGCTGAAATGCATGCATGTACGAACGTTTTTCTCTAGTGTCGGAGGGGTATGGATATGGGTATGGGTTGGGATAGGATGGGATGGGATGGAATGGGGGGTAGAGGGGTAAGTTGTAATCTCCACAATTTCTAAAACATTAGCACAACTCCACCCTACTCTAAAACATTTTCCCCCTTACAGGCAATGGAAAATGCTGGTCTAAAGGCAAAACTAGAGGAAGAGAAGGCATGGCGCACTTCATATGAAGAGGAGATCAGTAGACTCAAAGTAGGTGTATGATTAAGTAAGATGTATATTAGTTAGGAATTAACCTGTATGTGCATGTGTTCATCATTTTAGGAACAGTTGGAGGACAGGACCAAGTTGAATGAAAATCTTGAAAACCAGCTATCCCAAAGGTAGTGTAAGCTCCTACTGATATAGAACCTTAATACAGAGAATACCAAGGAGTCTGTGGTATTCTGTGCAATTATGGAGGACTTCAATGATACGGCAGCCATCTTTTTGGTGGGGGCAAAACAAAACAAAGATGACAGAAAATATATAGGGTTTCATGTGTTTGTCTTTCTTTTATGGGTAAAGGTGATCAATGTGTCCTCTTAATTCGTCTTTCTTTGTATTCTCTTGTGGTGAGCTGTTAATATCAATTAACATTAATACTGTAAGAAAGCCTGGACACCTTGAAAGCCTGAAAGCCTTTTCCACCTGGACACCCCATAATATCTTTCAATCAAATATGGCCGCCATAAAGTCAAAGGACATGTAGTCTATTGAGCAACGAGTGATCAAATCTGAGTATTCTCTCATTATTTTTCCATGTCTTCTTTACAGACCCTCGGGTACTGAAGTAGTTGATCTTCAAAACGAGATCTCTTCCCTACAACAACATATATCAGCTCTGAGATCAGAGAAAGATGAAGAACAAAAACAATGGCAGGACAAGTATAACACCTCCTTACAACAGATCAACAAGTAAGTTTATTGTAGCTTTCTTTGATTTCTATTCTGGGGGGGGGGGGGGGGGGTTGTGGAGAACTCTTGAATTGTCTACTCGCATGTGATGGCACTTCCTACACCACCCTTTTTTTAATTATTTTTTAAACAACTTTATTGGCTTTATGAAATGTGTTTTTGTCACTCGGTAATGATCTATATGTTAAGTGTATGCTACATCGAGTGTATAAGCAGATTAAAAAATCTGCCTCAGTTGGGTTCTCGCCGGACTCAAGCCACTGACCTCTCGTTTGCTAGACGAGATCTCAACTGCTCGGCCACTGAGGCTTTAAGGGAGAACGGTCGTGTTAGATCTATATTTTAATCAAATCCGCGTGTGATCTTTTACCCAACACGAGACGGGACAAACATAGTTCGGAACCCTCTCAGAATATCCGTTAATCAACGGAATTTTTATCAAACGGAATTTTTATCAACTTTATTGGCCTTTAAAACTTCTCAACAATAGCAAACAATAATAGCAAACGAACTAAAGAGAAAAAAGAGAAAAGAAGAAGGAAGTGAGTAAGGAAAACTAGGGGCCTTTAAAGGAAACTGTCATGAATAAAATTAATCCAACTCTCATGTAGCTGAAATACCTGTAAATGCTAAAGGTGTGATGTAAATGACCTTCAGTTTGCAGATTAAAGTCAAGGAGCTGGAAGTTGAAAAGACTTCGAAAATGGAACAAATAGAAAGGTACTATAAAATAGTTTCCTATACTTTCACATAATGTTGAACTCTATTTAAGATTTGACTGGGAAAAAAGTATTTATAAAAAACACTATAGATTCGCTTTTGATACATCGGTTCACTGGTCACACTGCAGAAGTGCTCTTCCTGTTTTAAATGCAATTCACCATTTTCCATACATTGATTCACTGGTTAAACACAAAGCATTCAGTCAAGGTTGCAAGGTTCAAAATTGAATAATCTTTTGAAAGTACCTTGGCACCTCGCTTGAGCGCTTTGTGTTTGACCAGTGAACCAATGTATGGAAATTGGTGAATCTTCAATTTGAACCTTTCAGCCTCGATTGACTGCTTCCTTTTTGGCCACTAGATAAGTTTACTTATGGAAAGTTAGGAATCCATGCTAATACCAACTAAGTTATCTATATAATATTCTTTCATTTATGTAGTAAAATTGTTGTCATGTTTTTAAGTCTCCAGACTGCCATCTCTGCATCAACAGACAGCAGAAAACAAACGCAGAGCCAAGCACAAGAACAGCAACAACAAATCATTTCTTTGCAGCATGACTTGAACAAGGTATTGTATTGTCTATCCAAATTGATGGACATGGCAACCAGTACACTATAGACCTCTTTGTTATTTGTTATGCACATGGGAAGCACTGGTTGCGTGCGCTGCCAATGCGCCGCCTCTCACCAATGCGGCCCGGGTTTGAGTCCTGCCAATCTTGATGTCCTATGTGAGTAGAGTTGTTTGTTGGTTCTCTCCTTTGCTTCTAGGGTTTTTCTCCGGGTTCTCCGGTTTTCCTCCCTCCTCAAAAATCAACTTCTAAATTCTAATTCGATCTTTGGGCTTCCACCTAGTTTGGAGCCTACCTCTGTTGTGATTGTCCCACGCTGTGATACAACAGCGAAAGCTTTGTAGATTTTTTTTTTAGATTTCACTGACCATGTGATCCCAATCTTGGGATTTGATTCTTTCATGTGTAAATATTCAACATGTCATAAAAGAACCATTCTCTAGGGAATGTAACGTGATCTGAAATAGGCATTTTGCATTTAAAGCCAAGATGATCTATTATCTTTTGATCAGAAGCTTTGTAGCGGTTGTCACACCCATGCTATGCATCATGGGACTTTTTGAGGCAAAAGGTAGTTGGTTTTTAACTGCATTCATGTTTATTGCAGGCACAAGTTTTGCTGAAAGAGAAGGACACGTTTATTGAATACCTGCAAAAACAACAAGAGGAAATGAAGAATAAACTGCAAGCAGAGGTACAACAATCGTTCTCCCTTACCCTCTCCCCCTGTTGATTGTAGACTACCAGCAGTCCCTCTATTGCCTTTGGTCACTGTCCATCTGTCTGTGCGTGTCGATTGGCAGAGGAAGATTGGTTGCAAGTCAAAAGTCCCTTTCCTTTCGTCCTACCCTCCCCAGCCCTCTCCCCAGGGACTTTTGACTCGTAACCAATCTTCCTCGGTCAATCGACATGGACAGACAGACGGGCAGTGACCACTCCCCCAGGGACTTTTGACTCGTAACCAATCTTCCTCGGTCAATCGACATGGACAGACAGACGGGCAGTGACCACTCCCCCAGGGACTTTTGACTCGTAACCAATCTTCCTTGGCCAATCGACATGGACAGACAGACGGACAGTGATCACTCCCCCAGGGACTTTTGACTCGTAACCAATCTTTTTCGGCCAATCGACATGGACAGACAGACGGACCGTGACCAATGGAAATAGAGGACTGCTCGCAGTCTATGTTGATTGCGTTGCACTATGCAACTTGTCTCGCAATTTTGTTTAGCCAAAACAGTAGTAGACCTCTTTATTTTATAATATTTTCCCAATTAAGACCATGTGTCATTTTATTGAGAATAAGATTCCTTGTTCCAGTTTTACAGTATCAATATCCATGTTTCTACTCATGTGCAACCGTTAAACAAAGAAATGATACTCTAGGGAATGAAATGGAAAAAAAAAAACAAACAAACAAACATTGCACCCAAGGTAAAGAGGTCTATTGAGATCACCTTCGCGTAAAATATCATCTTCACCATATTCCAGGTAACAGAAAAGGACGAAGCAAAACAACAAATAAGAAACCTTCAAAACCAACTAGAAGAAACCCAAAGACAGCTGAAAAACAGGTGAGGAAAATATAGAATAGATTAGGAAACCCTTGCAAAGAAAAGACACAAAGTCGATGATTTCCTTTGTTAACCTCGTATCTAAGATAATCGTGAAAGGAGTGGTGATAACTAGTAGAGTACTAGTGTAAACTGCGTCGGTGTTTCTGAATAAAACAGCAGGATCTTGTGGATAAATTGAAACACCGTAAAGGCCGGTTTAGACGGCACGATTTTCGCCTACAACTATCGTATACAACACGCTCGCGTCTGTCGTAGGCGAGTTGTAGGCTTGATTTACACGCTACGACTCGAGTTGTTGTAGGATGGCGCGAGCGCGTTGTATACGATAATTGTAGGCAAAAATCGTGCCGTCTAAACCGGCCTTAAAAAGCTTTGTGAAACTGACGTTTCGGACTTTAGTCCTTCGTCGGAGTAATCGTGAAAGGGGTCTATTATGATCGTGCAAAGATTGTTTTGTCTGTGAGTAAAAAAGAAAATATTACAAACTAAAGTTATTGATGTGACTTCACCAAGGCGAACAAAGGGGTCAACTTAACTCCAATTGAGAACTTCCGTCTTTCTTGCTATAAATTCCTTTCCAATAATAAAAAAGACTTCATAGTTTTTGGAGGATAAATGAAGATGACTTTAGTCACTGAAGGACATTTGCGATGTTTGATACAATACGAGACATGCATTGAAGATTTCAAGTCTATTATTGAAAAAGTCATAAAATATTCAGATGTTATGGTTACCAATAAGTGTGCTTCTTGAAGTTACTTTTAATTTATTGCAATAGTCAATCTTAAAGCTCTTGGTCTTTCCCAAAACTCTCAGCCCAGCTAAGTGTAGTTCTTCTAGAACATATTTCTTCTATTAATAGTTTCAATCCATTGGAAATTATCAATCATTCCAAACAGTTTTTGGAAATTTGGTACTGAGTTTGATAGTTATAGTTGTTACGTTCTATGTCTTCTTCAGAGACGCCAGGCTTAAAGAATTGGAAGCAAATTTAACTCAAAAGAAAGAAGACGCGGAGAGACTACAGACAGAGAGAACTGACCTTATTGCCAAGGTAAGTGATCATAAGGTAAATGTAGTGGAACCTCTATTAAGCGGACACCCTTACTTTAACGGACATCAAGTCAGTGCACGGTTTTAAATGTCTTCCTATATATATTTATGGCACTCAATTCAACGAACACTTGCACGGCTTCCAAATGTTCTTCCCATATATTTACAGGAAAACAAACCTCTATAAAGCGGGCACTCTTCAATCAACGAACACCTGCACGGCTTCCAAATGTACTTCCCATATATTTACAGGAAAACAAACCTCACACAACACGGGTTCCAAATAGTACGAACCTCTATAAAGCGGACATCCTCTATTAAACGGAGGTTGTTATTTCCCGAAAGTTATTGTAACATTTTTTCTTTTCATGCAACCTCCTAGAGCCCCTGTGGCTTGCTTATGTTCTCTGTACTGAAGGTACCTACTGACATTCTTCTATTATTCCACGTATTTTTCATCTTGTTAGATCGAAGCTGGAGAAGGTACAGAAACTGCCATCAAGCAAATCAAACAGGAAAAGGTACTAAAATAAATAATAAAGGATTTGTCAGAGTGAAATGCGTAATACGTCGAAGCACTAAAAAGGTTTCTTCACATTGTGATTGTATGACAGAAGCGCACGTGTATACATTCAATTCAAAAAATGTTATCGACCAACTCAAGCCTACGCGACTGGACCGAAAGGAACTCTGGGTAGTGATTAAATTTATCTGACTAGTTATGCCTGGTTTATAGCACGAACCTTCGTAGGCGAGCGGGAATTGTTGAAGGAGACGTTTTTTTAATGCCCGCATATTTTCGGAATTGTGAACTGAATCATAACTACTTTGTTTTTCTTTCCCTAAACCAAAAGACATGCATTTGATGGATTGTTTCTCGCCATTATTATCTTATTTCTAGCGGGAACAATTCAATTCAAAACGAATATTTAACCGCTTCAGTGATTTTTACCCATATTCCTTTCGGTCCAGTCGCGTAGGCTTGAGCCGGTCGACGACAACGTTTATTGAATTGACTGTATGCGACAAGGGCTATTATAATTCAGTCTTACATATTAATGAAAAATTTTTCATGAAGTAGTTTTTTTTTGATACAGGAACAATTGGAAAGCCGATTGAGTGATGCTGAAGAGACCTTACAAACACAGACCAAAGAGCATTCCTTGAAAATTGAAGACATGCATCGCCAGCAAAACCAGGTAAAGATTTCAAACATAAAATACTAAAAAAGACAAGAAATCCTGCACTTCTGTGTGAGATGGATCAAAAAATATGTTTTCAAAAAATTTAATGCAGTCCAGGCTCACTCTCTTTGGTTTGATTGACAAGGTCTTCGCATTAACGTGCTTTTGATCCCATTTTGACCAGGCACGTGGGCCTGAAAAATTGTTAGCCAATCAGAATCAAGAAAATTTGAAAAACTACAGCCGTCACTTTTCCTCTTGAAATAATGGCCACCAAAAGAAAAAAATAGCGTTAATAAGATGGTGATAACAATGACACAATAACTAATGAGTTATATATTTTTATTGCAATGGCTGGCATTTCTCATGGCTATGATATTGACCACTTTAGAAACGAGCAAAAGACTGGGGCGAGTTTTTAATATTAATGTTATGAAGAAAAAGCTATTTTTATTTGAGAAAGCATCTCCAGATTAAGATATAAGAAAACTGATTTTATATTAATCCTCTCAAGGTTGAAGACGAGCTAGCAAAATCAAAGGAACAGATATCAAGGCTAAAAGGACTGTGTGAAGAATCCAAGCAAGAGCTGGAAAAAGAGAGACAAAAAAGTGAACAACTTGCAAACGACCTACGAGAAAAGGTAGATTCTGTGATTCTGATAAGTAAACCTTTTTCTCCACCTTATACTGCGATTTCAAACTGCGCTTTATCTCTGCTCCAAACTACTTGTGGTTTCATTTGAAGTCATTTCCTGTCTCGTGTGGAGCAGATATTAGGATCCAAAGACTTTTATCGGTTGATTAAAATTCAGCAATTTCAACTATTCATGTATGTCTTCAGAAGGGAAGGCGTTCAAAGAGGGCTATTTTCATACACTGGTTCATTGGTCAAATGCGAATCACGCAATCGAGGGTTGCGGTGTAGTAACAACCAGCTTAGCGGTGAACTCGGCGCTTAAGCGCATGAGAGCACAAAATGACTGGCCCTAAGCATTTTTGGACCTTGAAAGAACAAAGAAAACATGGCGGCAAAGTGAAATTGTTTTTATTCGTCCTTTCCATACTTCTGCTTCTTGTAGACACGTGTATTATGTTTTATGGAAGTCAAAAAAACAAAACAAAAACAAAAAAACAACAACAACAAACAAACAAACAAAACAAAAACAAAAAAATCAAAAACAAAAACAAAACAAAAAAAAAAAAAGGCAAAAGTTGGGTAGCCTGGGAATGAGGGTCGGAGGCGAAACAGCTAAACACGCTGTGATTGGCGTAAACAAAATTTACCGCTCAGCTGGAAAGGTTTCTTCAAATTCAAGTCTTACAAGTCTCGACCAAGAGCGTTATCTTTTGCCAGTAAACTGATGTATGGAAAATGGCCAACATATTATTTTAATTTTTTTGTAGAGCGAGGCATTGGTGGCTATAGAAGCTGCAAAGGCGGCAGAGAAGTCAGTTTTGGACAACCAGTTAAGAACATCCCAAGAATCGCTCCAAGAGAAGCTATCAGAGCTGACCGCCCTTCAGCATCAACACGCTCGAGTATGTCAGCAGTCTTCTTTAAAGCTTTATGCGTATCGATGCACGCGCATCAGCAAATAGAGATAACCTTATGAAAGATGGCAGAAAAATTGACAAATGTATTATTTTAGGTCAAAGAAGAACTGTCTGCAACGCTAACCGTGCAGGCCAAACTGGAGTCCGAAGTTCAGTCTTCTGTCATAGAACTTGAAAACAGATCTAAAAAATGTTCACAGTTAGAAAATGAGATGCAACAGAAGGTAATGTTCACTGATCGGCGAAAGTCGTTAAGTTTCTCCCTGAAATCTGCGAAAAAAGTTATATCATTTGCAGGGGAATAAGAATCTTATAACATCTTTGGTTGGGTTGGATGTTGGTATTAGGGACCGTTTATTTTTTACGGGCTTGGGGAGGGGAGGGGGGGGGGCGTGGGGATTTTGTGAATTGTAGGTAAAAAAAAATAGGACTTCTTTACCTAATTTTTTTTTAGGTGGCCTCATATTAGTATTCTCTTCCATTCTTGGATGGTTTTTCACTCCAGGTTGTTCGGTTTTTGAGTGGGTGGAGGGAGTGGGGGGGGGGGGGGGGGGGCGAGGTGATGGCGTAAAATGCGCAACGTCTCCTTCCATTTTGGTCAGCGGTTACAAACGTCATGGAAGTTAATATGTTGCATAACTTTTTTAGTCAAACCTTTTCACAAATTCTGCTCAATACTGTATTGCTGGGTCTTGTTTCCCCAGGCATTAAATATTACACATCTAGAATCATCAAAAGCAGATGATCGAAAGAACTTTGAGAAACAGATCAGCGATTTAAAGAAATCCCTCAACGACAAAGAGAAAATGTTATCCTCAGTCCAGACTGAATTGCACAAGGTTTGTTCCATTTATTCTTGCTGTTATTCTTTCCCATTTAATTTTACACCCATTTATTTTTCACACATTTTCTGTCATCTTCAGTGGCCATTTTTTAAATATAGACGGTTGGTAATAATATTTGTATCAAAGCTAGAAAACATACCTGGTTTGTTAACTTTAAAAAATATCTATATTATCCCAATCAGTTTTTTTCGGGTATCGTTTGTCTAAACAGAGATTCCAAAAACTAAACAAAAAAAACAAAAACACGTTTAAATGTTCATACTTGCCAGGAATCGCTTTACTCGACCGATAAGGCTGCGTTCATAATGTATGGCAGGGGGGGGGAATTTGAAATTTCAAACCCTGAGATCGTAACCCATTGGAACGTCTATGATTCTTTTCTCACAAATGTAAGTCATGACCAATATAGGTTTAATAATCTACGCAGAAACCTTGTCACACCGACAACTAGGATTGGTGGTCAACAACATACTTTATTGGAGGATTATTGCAGTCTTCCACATCGCAATTTTCAAGACTTTATTTCAGGTTTTGCTCATACATGGTCGACTTTGAATACTAATGAGCAATGGAACAGTGAACAATACCTCCCCATTCCAACAAGAATTACAGCACGGCCCAGGAATATGAACATGTATTATAAACGACCCAAGCAGAACAATTTGATTACAATTGCACGTACACCTATGGTTCCGTCTTTCAAACCAAGTTCAGCGATGCATTTCAGCTTATTAAATACAAGATCACTTAAAAACAAAGCATCACTCGTGCATGATTACGTTGTTGACCGCAAAGTAGATATCATGGCTTTAACAGAAACCTGGCTTTCTCCCGGGAACATCGACGAAATGGAAATAAACGAGATTGTGCCCGATGGTTATGCATTTCTACATGTCCCGAGAGAAACACGTGGCGGTGGAGTTGCTGTTGTCTATAGAAAGTCTTTGCATCTAAAGCACAATAACAAGAATCTGAAGTTTCAATCGTTTGAGCATATGGATTTAACCGTGAAATCAGTATCAAAGTCTATACGAATAATTGTTTTATATCGGCCTCCACGGTCAAAAGGAAATAACTTAAATGAATCCATCTTTTTCAGCGAATTCTCAACTCTACTTGAAGAACTTGTACCTGACCGTGGTAGTGGAAATGTCCTCATCGCAGGGGATTTCAATTTTCATGTGAATGATGAAAATAATGTTTCAGCTAAGAAGTTCCTTGATCTTATCACATCATTTGACTACAAAAACCATGTGCGTACCGCTACTCACAAGAAGGGCCATACCCTGGACCTGCTTCTAACTAGATCCGAGGACAAATTTGTATCGAATATTGATGTGATTGACCCTGTCATCTCTGATCATTCTGCGGTGAACTGCAAACTGTTACTTGCTAAACCAACACATATAAGGAAGCAAGTGATTTTCAGAAACATAAAATCGATAAATCTTGATTCGTTTCGTGATGATCTAAAAAATGCTGGTTTCCCTGAAGCATCCAGTACATCTAATCTTGTTGAGTCTTATGAAAGCACACTGTCTACACTACTGGACGCCTATGCACCAGTTAAAAGCAAGATGATAACACAGCGTCCTCCTACTCCCTGGTATACTCCTGAGATTCAAGAACAGAAGATCATAAAGAGACGCCTGGAACGTCGATGGAGGACCTCAAGACTTACAGTGGACCGAGAGCGCTATACCCAACAATGTGTTGTCGTAAATAGGCTTATCTGCACAGCAAAGACCAACTTTTACAAAGACATGATAAGTGACTGTGGGTCCGACCAAGGAGAACTTTTCAAGAAAATAGAGAGAATGTTTAAAGGGACAGCAGAAAGAAAATATCCTTCATGTAATTCATCTGAAGAACTTCCAAATAAGTTTGCAGATTTTTTCGACAACAAAATAAATGCCATCAGAAAGGTTTTGTTAACAAAATCTACGAATCAAACAAGTCTTGATAATACAGAGACAATCTCACTATCGAGTAAAGCCAAGCTTAAATCGTTTACACCAACGACTACGGAGGAACTATCTGTGCTTATAAAGAAAATAGCTAAGAAGTCATGCATCCTTGATCCAATTCCTGCAAAGATACTGATGGAATGCTTCACTGATCTCTTACCATTTATCACCAGAATAATTAACAGCTCTCTGGAGACAGCTACTGTACCTGTTAATTTGAAATGTGCTGTTCTTGACCCACGACTTAAGAAGGACACCCTCAGCACTGATGAATTTTCAAACTTTCGTCCAATTTCAAATTTAAAATTTGTATCTAAATGTATAGAGAAGGTAGTAGCAAGTCAGCTAGAACAGCATGTCACAAGAAACAGGCTAGATGAGCCCCTGCAATCCGCGTATAAAAAGTACCACAGTACTGAGACAGCGTTGGTGAAGGTCCAAAATGATATCTTACGAGCTATCGATAACAAGAACTCAGTGATCTTGGTGCTTCTTGACCTCTCTGCTGCCTTTGATACGATAGACCATGAAATTTTACTGTGCAGGCTCTCTTCCAGATACGGAATTGCTGACAAGGCTTATAAATGGTTCAAATCGTATCTTACTGATAGAATACTTACAGTTCATGTCTTGGGTGGTCAGTCTACTGAACGTATCTTACAATCTGGTATTCCACAAGGAAGTATTTTAGGGCCAGTGCTTTTCTCGCTGTATATAGCACCACTTGGAGATCTCATGAGATCATTAGGCATTGACTTTCATCTTTATGCCGATGATACGCAGCTATATATTTCTTTTAAAACGTCTGACCCAGGTGAACTGATTACAGCAAAGTCAAAGATTGAAACTTGTGTTCGCACATTGGATAAGTGGATGACTGCGAATAAGCTAAAGTTAAACAGCGAAAAGACGGAGATATTGGTGCTATCTGCTCGACATCGCCCCCCTCCAACTCTAACCTCTACTGCTGTATGCGATGATGTTATCATTCCATCCTCAAAGGCGAGGAACATTGGGGCTATCATGGACTCTAACTTAACTATGGAGGCGCATGTAACAACCATCTGTAAATCTGGCTTCTATTATTTAAGGAAAATCAGCAAGATAAGGAAATATCTCAGCTTTAAATCTGCAGAGATATTAGTACACGCTCTGGTTACGTCTCGATTGGATTTTGGAAATGCACTGTTACATGGACTACCAAACACTCTGCTAGAGCGAATTCAGAAGGTTCAAAATGCAGCAGCACGAGTAGTTACCCTAACAAAGAAAAGAGACCATATAACACCTATAATGTTCAAGCTACATTGGCTGCCGATCAAGGAAAGAATTAAGTATAAGATACTGCTAATTACTTATAAGGCTTTAGCTGGATTAGCACCACAGTATATTACTGATCTTTTAGAAGTTTACACACCTAGGCGTACTCTAAGATCAGCATCAGATAAGAAATTAGTAGTTCCAATTTATAACTTAGAATCGTATGGCAAACGCTCATTTTCTATCTCTGCGCCTATATTATGGAATGACCTGCCACAGAATATAAGACTATGCCAATCTTTAGAATGCTTTAAGTCTAAATTGAAAACGCATCTGTTTAAATCGGTATATAGCGATTTTATTTAAGCCACGTCAAAAACTAGAGCACTTTTTGATTATTTATATATTTTTAGGAATTATTTAGGGATATTACTGCAATTTTATTAATATTTTATTAAGTAATTTTAAGGTACTTTAGCTCTTGATTTAATTTTTCTTTTTTAGGTCTAGTATTTTTTACGATAATTTAGTTTTGACTTTATTGTAAAGCGCCACTGGACATTTATGGAAGAGGCGCTATATAAGAAATATTTATTATTATTATTATTAATGTCCAGAATAATTCTTAACACCCCCCCCCCCCCCCCCCCTTAAAGTTATGCAAAAAAATACGATTCTCCCCTAGCTTCTTCCAAAAATTGTGCATCCCCCCCATTTTTCTGATAAAAATTTGCCCATCCCCCCTTTTTCCTACCAAAATTTCCCGATCCCCCCTCAATTTCACCTGCCCCCCCCCCCCCCCCCCCTAACCTTTGCCATACATTATGAACGCAGCCTAAATTTTATATGACAATATGACAGGCATGCTTTGATCACTTACGTACTTGTCAGGACTAGAATTCAAAAATCCTAGCTCTTGCAATCCCTGGGAAGGAACAAATCCATGCTTTAATTTGTTTTTAACTTTTAATCCGTCTCTTTTAGGGTCGAGAAGCGTCTTCTTTGCAAATCAAAGGCTTAGAAACTCAACAAGAACAGTTAACTGTGGCTTTATCCACGGCGCAGAAACAGCTCGAGGATAAGGTAAATGAAAGGGTTTCATATGTGTGGAAAACAATACGACGAATTCGTACTGTAGTCCTATATATGCAGTATTTTACCGTAACGGTAACTACGTGTTGCGATTGCATGGATTAATAGAAGGCATTGGGAAGCCATTTCGATGTTACGGCATGTCTTACTGTGTACGTGATGTAAGTCATTATATGTTTCCCACTGATATTAAAATCACCAAAAACATGATGTAGGACGATTAACGAGGACGAGTTTTTTGCGCGTTGATTAAATGTATGCCACGAGTCCACATTTAACGCAACGTAGTTCGAAGTAAGTTGAAAGCTTACTGGTAAATCCGATAATTGTTTTTGTGTAGCGTGTCATTCGACCGCTAGGTTATACGCAGTGATGGATTGCTGTTCAAACTCGAAGGTTTGGTTTAGTGTTGAAATCCACTAATGTAAAATAAGTATAAATTTCTTTCAACTAGAAAATGATGTAGTGTCAATTTCTTAATGTAGGATGCAAAACTAGCTGGATTGGAGAAGGACCTTGATAGAGTAAAGGAAGAAAAAACCAATTTGGAAGGACAGCTTGCCATGGTAACACAGGTAAGAAACATTGCAGAGTTCTTCCACCACTGGACACTATTTCTGCTGCTAACGAACTCATTAAAGTTTCTGAACATGCAAGGAACATTGGTGTAGTTTTCGATAGGACTCTAAGTTTAGCTAAACAAGTTACTGCAGTTTGCCAGTCTGCTTTTTACCATATTAGGAACATAGCACGCGTTAGAAGGTATTTAAGCTATGACACCACAAAAATCCTAGTTCATGCATTTGTGACTTCGAAGATAGATCATTGTAATTCTTTATTGTTTGGCTTACCCAAACACCTTGTGCAACGCTTACAACATGCTCTTAATGCTGCCGCTAGGCTTATTGGTCTTTCACGCAAATCAGATCATATTACACCAGTATTGATGGAGCTGCATTGGCTCCCAGTTGAACAGCGTATAAAGTATAAGATCCTTCTTTTTGTCTTTAAGGCAGTGAATGGTATTGCGCCAACTTATCTTAGTGATTTAGTGTGTCCTTACGTTCCATCTCGCACATTGCGTTCATCTGCCAAGGGATTGCTCAGGGTACCCAAGTTTAAGCTTAAGACCTATGGCGCTAGGGCATTCTCCATTTGTGGGCCTGTGTTATGGAATACTCTTCCCCAAGATATTAGATTATGTTCAAGTTTGGATAGCTTTAAGAAAAAGCTAAAAACATTTTTATATAAAGAGGCTTGTTGTTAGTTTTTAAGATTAGTTATTCATTTTATATATATTTATAATTACTAGATTATTATATTTTTATAGAATGTAGTCATTAAGATAGTTTAGTAGTTAGATTTTTGATTATTTGATATTTCAGTAATTATTTATATTTGTTATATTGTTTGTAAAGCGCTTTGAACATAGGTAAAAGCGCTATAGAAATAAAGTTATTATTATTAGTTATTATTTATCACCGCGCAAGTATTGAAATGGACGAACGATTTGGGGGCGCTGTATTCCTCCGGGACGCGTTGGGGCTTGGAATACTGGACACAAGAAACACATGTTTTAAATCTTTTTTTATGAACCAGATTTCATAGTAATCATTTTTATTTTTTAAGTCTTTGCAAGAAAAGAGCGCTGAGTATACGACGGAGACGAGTCGATTAAATGACGAAATTGTAAGTACCTTAGACCTAGGGCAAACGTCGAGCTTTCCATGCACCGAACTCATTAAAAACAATGGATATCAGGTGATAATGAGGCGGCATTCTTTGATGTAATTAAGTTCGGTGCATGGAAAGTTCGACGTTTGCCATAGGCCTCCTTCGTGTTTCATATCTGATCTGTAGAGGTCACGTGATGGCAGCCATGACAAAATAGCAACAATTGGTCTAATCTGATTTGCATGAGAAAAATTTCATTTTTCCAGGTTATGTTTACCAGGTTAGAAAGAATCTATTGTTGTGCCTCCTGTCATGGCTGCCATCAAGTGCAAAGCCTCTATGCTATAGAAACCAGTAGACTGTAAAATGATAGGAGGGAAAAAATACATTATTTCATATTTCTTCCAAGAAATCGTTGAGGACCCAAAGCGCTGAGAAAGAAGAAAGCAGCAAACAAGAGCTTTCAAATTTAATGGGAATTCTAAAGAACGTAAAAGAAAAGCTTGAAGAAACAAAGGTAACACTCACTTATGGTAACCTAGCCTGTCAAGCTGGACTATGGGGTCTTGTGATGAGTAGTCCATTCCCTTTCTCACCAGTCCCCCAACTCCGACTCCCCTTTCCCTCAAATCCTCGTTTCCAGACCCCTTGTTCCTAGACACGAGGCCTCTGTGACTGTTTACTGATAGGGTGGTAGAACAGTTAAAGGCCGCCAACATTGTCTTGTACAGCGTTATAGAAACGTTGCTATTTTTTCCTTTTTAGACAAGGTATGAAGAAAAAGAAGCTGAAGTTAAGAATCAACAAGAACAAGTAAGGATTGTCTTTAGTTGTTTATATTTTTCTTAGATATAGAGGATATTACATGGGCGCGCGGAGATACGAATTTTATCTTCGAGTGTTCAATTGATATCTCACGAGTGAGCGTAGAAATAGAGAAAAATAGATATTTCATTTGTAATTATGTAATAAATTGAATTATAGCATTTAAAGAAGAGTGTTATTTTACTAGTTACACGATAGTTTTGGGTGGCAAAACCATGGAATATCTCACAATGCACTTGATTTTCTCGCATATATTGGTTGAATTTTACGAAGAAAAATACAAGTGGGATATTCCATGGTTTGCCACATCGGAAAACTATTTTATTCAAACCATTGAAAACACGTTGGCCGCAATGTCTGATGGAAAGGAACAGTGGGATGTTGCTGAATACACAACTGGTTCCTTGAAATCTGATTGGCTGTATTTTCGGAGGTGTGGGATAAATAATACATATGTGCAACATGAGCCCTTGTTGAAAAATCACGGGTCTTTGTTAATTTTTTGACCTAAGGGTTTTCTTCCGCCTTCTAAATTTTCTGCTGAACACAATGTTTTGTTTGTTTGGCATGTACCTAGATCATCCAGTTGAGTAATGATCTTAGTGAATCACAAGAAGCGATGCTAGAACTGGGCGAGGTAAGGACTTTAGGGATCGTTTATTCTTTACGGGCATGGGGAGGCTGTTGGGATTTAAGGGGTTCGGTGGGATTTGAGTAAAGTGGGGGGGGGGGGGGGGGGGGGGGGGGGGAGGGGGGCACCACAAAAATAATTAGATTATTAGAAATAGGGGCTACGTAAAAAAGTCTGGTTGGGAAGGGACATACATTTTTTACATACAATTCACAAAATCCCACCCCCCCCCCACCCCTCCTTCTCCCCTCAATACCCTTAAAAATGAATGGTCCCCTATCTACAAATCGTTTTAACACACATTAATACATGTAAGACTGACCCAGTTGTGTCTTCATATCTATGTGTAGTCACATCTTACTACGGCAAAAGCAATGGAAGCAGACTTCAGTAGCAAGGTTAGTACACGACAGTACATTTGTCTCTATGACCATTGGTCTGTTTATGTTGATGTTGTTGGTGGTGGAGTTGTGGGGGGAGTGGGTGGTGGTCGTTGGACATCGTTGGTCATGGGTCTTTTTGTTTGTGCTTTTTTTTTGTGCGGTTGAGGCGGAAAGGGGGGGTCGATGGACTTCCATCATTTTTCTGATCGACTTTGATAGTCTTTTTTGCTTTTGAATGTGGATTGAGCAAAAGTATTTTGTGTGTCTGTTTTGTTATTTTTGTGTGTTTGGTTGTATAGTGGTGGGGCGGATGGAAGGGGAGTTGATAATCTTGGTCTTTTTGTTTGACCTGTCAGTGGTGGTGATGGTTGATTTTATTTTTCATGTGAGAAGGGCTAAGGGTATGATGGGCATGAGGGGGAGGGGTAGGGGGCGATGAATGTTGTTCTTCCTCTGGTGTTTCTTTGATAAGGGATTTCAACGGTAGTTCTCTGTATTTTGGGTAGAGATTAGAAGTATAATACTCAATGACCAACACACTCTTTGATATGTTACTAGATCACGGAGAAAGAGAAGATTGTCACTGAAATGCAAGGGCGTTTGGACCAGAAGGACGAAAAGTTGACTGAACTACAAAGAAAAATCGAGGTATTTTACGACACCATATTTGAAAAAATAATCTCTGACTCACTCAAAAAACAAAAAAAAAACGAAAAAAACAAAAAAAAAACAGAAGGGAAAAAAAAAAACAAAAAACAAAGAAACAAAACAAAAAGACAAAACAAAACAAAAAACAAAACAAAACAAAACAAAACAAAAAACAAAACAAAAAACAAAAACAAAACAAAAGGCAAAGACGGACACTTTTTTTCCCTTCTAGGTACTTGAAGCTGAACTCCAAAAACAATGTGAAAGTTGTAAAAACTACGAATCTCAGTTGTGTAAAACACAGACATCGTTAAAGGTAAAATGTCCGTGGGTATTTGGTATTGGTGATAATGATCCATTCATCGATTATTTCGTCCATCCCACCACATAACATCGATCCTTCCGTCTTCCATGTTTTCAATATGTCCGTCTTCCATGTTTTCCATGTCTTCCATGTTTTCACTTATCTAGTGATCTATTTAATTCTGTATGAAGTATCTATCCCATCCCATTGAGCCTACCGTCTTCCATGATCTCAAGATGTCATTCACTTATCTAGTTATCTATTTATTTCTGTATGAAGTATCTATACCATCCCATTGAGCCTACCGTCTTCCATGATCTCAAGACGTCGTTCACTTATCTAGTTATCTATTTATTTCTGTATGAAGTATCTATACCATCCCATTGAGCCTACTGTCTTCCAAGATCTCAAGATGTCATTCACTTATCTAGTTATCTATTTATTTGTGTTTGAAGTATCTATACCATCCCATTAAGCCTACCGTCTTCCAAGATCTCAAGACGTCGTTTACTTATCTAGTTATCTATTTATTTGTGTAGGGAGAACAAGAAAAAGTCCTTGCTTTCGAATCCCAACAACGAATCTTGGCAACAGAAATAAGGGTACAGAACCAATATTGACATTGACTATGATGATGTTGGTGTTGTGATGATGATGCTGATGATGACGATGAGGTTGTCCATGACGACGACGACGATGATGATGATTAGGAAGAGGAGGAGGAGGAGGAAGAGGAGGAAAAGGATGAGGGTGTTGTCGATGATGATGACGATAAAATCATCTCTCTCACCAAATATAGCATTGTTGCTTCAATGATGAACGCTGTCACTTAGAAACACTACCATTCATTGTTCTACCCACACAACTATATGCGTTGATTTTTGGTTTTATTTTTTTTGGAGTATGTAAAAAAGTCGTTTTATGCTATGAATTTTCCCCAGGAATTGCAGAATCAGATCAATTCATTTTCTTGCCACACAACATAAAAAACGTTGATTTTTTTTAATATTTTATTTCTTCTGGAGTGCGTAAAAATCCTTGTGCTATCAATTTTACCCAGGATTTGCAGACTCAGATCAGTTCAGGCGAGGAGGAGCTGTCACTTGTAAGAATAAAGTCAGAGGAAACAGAGTCAAGTCTGAGACAAACTGTTGAACAACTGAATGAGGTATAGTATGAAAGACCATGAAGGATTAGGGCCACTATCAGAATATCGCCTTGAACCAATCACAGCACGCGATAACACTGTTTGTCCAATCAGAATTTTAGAACGTTAAAGCCAAGATCACAGTCACGGCACGAAACGCTCAGGGGCTGATCCAATGACATGGCGCGAGATTACTGTTCATCCAATCAGAATGCTTCTAAGACGGCGGCGTCACGGTCACGCCGCAACTCATTCTCATGAACCTCCTTTAGATCCCCCGCGACATTCGTACCATTTATTTGCCATTTGCCATTTTTGTTTAAAAAAGGTGCGTTCTTTTTTTTTACCAGGTTAAAATAGGTCTAGAAACTAAAGTTATGAACTTGGAAAATTACCTCAAGTCTGAAAAAGATCGAGCAGATGCATTAACAAAACGAAAGGTATAGCTAGTGAAATAGGAAAACATGATTTCGCAGTACATTTCTAACAAGCAAATAAAAAAAAAACAACCTTAAACAGAACGGTCTAAAAAAGCTTGCAACTGTACTGACATACCGGACGTGAGTAGGTCGCCCTTTCATTTTACTCAAACAAAGGACTATCTTTCGAAACGTAAACGTCAAGTAAAGTTGCAAGCTTTAAAAATGTGTTTAAGTTTTAAGTTTCCTTCTTACTCACTTGTTGTCTTCAACACACCTTCGCAGTCCCAACTAGTTTACCACTAGTCAATATATGTGCATTTTTACTTAATTGTTCCTTGTATTATTTATGACACTTGGCCCCAAAATGGAAAAGTCATTTCTGGCGAGTCTTGGATCATCACGATCAGTTTAATAAAATAATATTTTTAGAGATTTTCGTTCTATATTTCTATCTAAACTGAACTCCGACTGTTTCCACAGGAATCACTAGAAGAAGGAATAGCAAAATTGAATAATTCCCTGACAGAAGTAAGGTAAGTATATCAAACAAATAACACCAACGAACAAACAAACAAAAAACTAACAAAAAAACTAAAAAAAACTAACAAAACAACAACAAAAGTAAGGGAAAAAAAAAAAAAAAAAAAAAAGGAGAAAAACCAAAAACAACAGTAACAAAATTTCTTTTACATTAAAATCGCAATGACAATATTAAAGATTACGTCCACTTTTTCAGGGAAAGTTTGGAGGGTCAAGTAACTGAACTACGAAAAACCTTGGAAGACGAAAGAAAACAAAAAGAAAAGGTAATAGATTAACTAAGTCGATAATGTTTGTCCATGCTTGATTTACTGCGGTTTTCCATATTCTGCGAACTCGGACATTTCAACGGCTTGTTGTGAAATTTGGTTTATACAGCCGCCAGTCAGTGACCAACATAAAAGGTACCGACTGATTATTTTTGATTGACGGCAGCGAAAAAACAGATTTCAGCGTGCAGCTCGCAACTACCGAGTTTGCAGAATATGGAAAACCGCAGTAACCGTGTTTGGTTTACCTCTCCTTCTTGTAGGAATCCGAGGAAGCAAACGAGAAACAGCAGTTACTGATTACACAGAAACTTGATTTAGAAAATAGATTAACAGGTGTTCAACAGGATCTTGATAAGGTATTGTACCAAGGCAGTAATTACGGAAAGTGTTGTTGCTGCTGCTGTTGTTATTGCTGTTGTTGTTGCTTTGCTTTCTGTTTCTTCTTCTTGGCCATACTGCTCCTGCTGTTGTTCATGTCATTGTTGCCACTGCTACTGTTGCCTTTAACTGTTCCTGTTTTTATTGCTCTCATGCTTTTACATTGCTATATTATTTTTTCCAGTCTCGAGAAGAACACGAAGAAACGAAGGAAGTTGCTAAACGAGTGCAAATGGTACTGAACGAAGAAAAAACAGCTCTGCAGACAAAACTGGTACGTCTGGTAATAGTGCATATACTCTCTTTCTGGGTTTCACTTGACGTCATTTCCTGTCCCGTGTGGGATGCTTCATCAGCTTATTCGCAAGTTTTCAATGAAATTCTTACTGGTTGACAGCACATGCGGGCTAGTGTTTGACCACCATTTTGCGCAGATAATGAGATCCAAAGGCTTTTGTCAGCTGATTGAAACTCAGCAATTATTTATCTAACAGCTTACCTTTGTATGTGACGTCACAACATTTCTCGGAAGAAAAAGAAATTGAGATGCGCTCATATCTATTGTTGATAATTTATTCGCTCCTTGAAATAAAAATGTGCATTGCAGTTTATTTGTTTTGCTATTAAAACGGCAACCTTTGGCAAGTGAAGATGCAAGCCTCATTATTTATCCTATCATGAGCCCATGGTTTATTGGTCTATTTAATCAATAGGCAAATGAGATTGAAGAGAAAAAAGAGATCCAAGACAAGGGTGAACAGAAAGAGGCTCTTTTGAATATTCAGTTGGCTTCGCTGACTGAAAACTTAACAGCTGCAAGAGCAGAGGCTGAAGCAAGCGAAAACAAGGCACGACAAAACCAAGAAAAATTACTTGAAGAGGAAAAGAAAAACGAAGCTCTCAGAGGTGATAATGCAGGTAAGTCTTTAAGAAAGTAGCACCAATAATTCTTAGTTTCATGAAATGCGGACCTTAGTCGTTTTCGTTTTCCTAATTTCAGACCACTTTTTGTTTTCTTCGAGTAAATCGTTGTGAAGTGAATCCATGCCCCATACCAAACAATGCTGTTGGGACATTTAAAAATATTTGTTCTTTTCACACTAAAAAACATGACTTTTCGAAGCGTTTTAGTCTTTCCTTGAAAACGAGAATGGAGGCATTTTTAAGACGAATTGTTGTGGACAGTGAATCGAGGCTTTTGAAAGTGGTTACGTCATTTACACCGTCACGTCTGTTTTCCACATGCGCAGATAACGATATAGAAGTTTTGCACTATCACGTGCAAACGTCCTTAATACAACTTGCGATGCCTGTGGTTAGATGGCAGAACAATAAAATCCCTTTGCTCTTGGGAATTGAATTTTTTCTCATGTAAAACGATTGTATTATTCCTGCAAAACCTGTATTGAATCATTTCCAATCCCCTTATAAAGCTTCGACTAAATTAATAAAAATATATATTTGGTAGAGTTTGCATTATGTGAGAATGTTGCTTTTATCTTCAGTCTTAGACGCCACCATTCAAAACAATCTAGATGAGAGAAGAAAACTCTTGGAGAGGTAAGTTGCTTTTTGATGTTATAACGGATTAAAGGAATTATAAATTGCAACATCGTTCATTTATCCATTTTATTGTTTTGCCCAAGTTTGATTTCAAGTTCAATCCAAATATTTTCATTTCAGGAAATTTTCCTTGTTTTTTTTAAAGAAATTCGTATATTATTTTTTATTTAAATTCTTTTTTGTTTGTTTGTTTGTATTTTGAAAACAATTTATTGATTTCATAATTCTGTCTACATATAAGATTGAACGTATATGAATATTATTCTTCCTTCCTTCCTTCCTTCATTTAACCTACAGATGTATTGCAAGTGAAGAAGATGTAGAGAAGATTAAGAAGGAACTGATAGCGGCAAGGAAAAAATTCGAAGACTCCCAGGCAGCAATGGTCGAACTCACCCAAGAAAATCAAAATCTACAGGTAATATCAATCAGCTGAATGAATCTCAAAAAAAAAAGCAATACCCTACCTACAATATGGTATCAATAAGTTAAATGAATCTTAGGAATCTCATTACCAACCCACAATTCTTCGTTTGCACATAGCGTCATAGCCGCCATCTTGGATGAATAAAACAATGAAATCTTATGGTATATTATGCAACATGGCCACCGTGTCTTTTCTTATTTCACTCCCCTGGGAATGATTGAAAGCCAGCAATAACAAGCAAAGCCTGCTCGTCATTTGCTATCAACCAGAATCTATTCTATTGCTTGGTATTAATCACCAGAATGAATCTCGCAAATCTCATTACCGACACAAATTTGTGCTTTTTTTAGATTATGAACAATCAAATGACTACACGTCGGTGGGAGGTTGACGAAGATGTTGCTAATTGTAACAGCTGTGATAAAGCTTTCTCCATTACCGTAAGAAAGGTGAGACAGAACCAAAGAATCCTTAAAAAACCTCCGAAACAACCTGGGCTGATCTAAGTCAGGCACTGCTACCTCACAGATCGAATCCTGAAACAACCTCTGGGCTGATCTAAGTCAGGGCGCGGCTAACTCACAGATCGAACCCTGAAACAACATCTGGGCTGATCTAAGTCAGGGCACGGCTAACTTACAGATCGAACCCTGAAACAACCTCTGGGTTGATCAAAGTCAGAGCATGGCCAACTTACAGATCGAACCCTGAAACAACCTCTGGGCTGATCTAAGTCAGAGCACGGCTAACTCACGGGGGAAAAACTACCTCTGGGCTGATCAAAGTCAGGGCATGGCTAACTTACAGATCGAACCCTGAAACAACCTCTGTGTTGATCAAAGTCAGCGCATAGCCAACTCTCAGATCGAACCCTGAAACCACCTCTTGGCTGATCTAAGTCAGGGCACGGCTAACTCACAGATTGAACCCTGAAACAACCTCTTGGCTGATTTAAGTCAGGGCACGGCTAACTAACAGATCGATCCCTGAAACAACCTCTGGACTGATCTAAGTCAGGCGACGTCTAATTCACAGATGAAATTGGAATATAGCGTCATGAGTTTTTTGGAGGGGGAGGGGGGAGGGGGGATGGGGATTTCTTTTCAAGTGAACTAGAAAGTGTTTTTAAGATATTTCAATAAATACTTTTCTCTTTTTTAGCACCATTGTCGTAATTGCGGGTAAGTCTCCAATGATCTGAGCTGATAACAGAGATGGTGATTATGAGATACGATGGTGTTGTTGTTGTTGCTGGTGATAGTATCAATGATGTTAGATGTGGTGTTCGTGATTGTTGATGATTATAACTGATGATAGTGGTGGTTATGTAGTCGTCACGATGATCGTGACGGTGATGATGGCAATGCTAGATCGTGATGATGGTGGTGCGGGCGCAGGTGATAATAATGATGATGATGATGATGGTAATGATGATGATGATGATGGTAATGATGATGATGGGTAATGATGATGATAGTGCCAACGGTGATGAAGGCGATTGATGGTGATAATAGGCTTAATGATGACGGTGACGGTGGTGATGGTGATGCAGTTGATGCTAGTCATAATGATAATGATTGTGATGATGGCCGTAATGATGATGATGATGATGCTGGTGATGATAGTCGTAATGATGATGGTGATGCTGGTCATGATGAGATTGATGCTGATGATGATGGTCAATGATGATGGTGATGATGTTAATGATGGTGATGCTGGTCATGATAACATTGATGCTGGTGATGATGGTCATAATGATGATGATGATGGTGATGATAGTCATGATAATAATGATGGTGATGCTGGTCATGATGATATTGATGCTGGTGATGATGGTCATAATGATGATGGTGATGATGATGATGCTGGTCATGATGGTCGTCAAGTTGACGAGACTGGTGATACTAAAGATGATTTACTATACTATTTAAATGTTAGGTATACCCCATGCCTTTTTGGTTTGTTTGATGTTTCAGTTTGATCTTCTGCAATGAATGTACAAGCAAGACAGCCACCATAGCATCCAGTAAGAAACCAGTTCGTGTATGCGGAACATGTTACAATGAAGTAACCAGCGGTTCAATCAAGGTTAGTAGCACTGGTAACGAGCACTGGGGACTGTTTTAGGAAGCGCCATTGTTTTGCAGTATGGCGGAATACATAGCAAGCTCTTTGAAAAACGGGCCCAAACAAACATAAATTTAGTTTAAAAATTAAACCTCTTAAAGGAAAAAAAGGAATTCCCTAAAACAGTCTAAATCAGGATTCAGTGCACGTTCTACTGACTACCAGTTTTCCGCGCAACTTTGAAAAGTCTAATATAGATTCATGCCTGTGCACTGTTAAAGCGCGATTAAACGTAACATTTTTCGTGTGTCCGGAGTGTTTACAGAGGGCAACGAAGGCGCAATCGTTGCCAAAAGTAGAAACGAATTCTAGTTTTTGCAACAATTGCTGCAACTTTTCTAGCAATATTTTTTTAATTGCTCTTAATGCAACTTGTGTCGCAACTATTTTGCGAGAGGTTGCCGAGAAAATTGCTTGGTGTAATCACGCCTATGATTCCAGAGTTTTTAAAAGACAAATTGTTTCTTATTTTCTTAGGTCCGAAGTCGGAAATATTAGTGGTAACCTTAGCAGTAGGAGCGACTATCATTTTAATGGTAGCTAGTTATTCAGAAATAAGCGGCAAAACTCCAAGAAACATTAGTAACGGTGGTATTAAAAAAACAAACTAAGGGACCAAAGAAGTTTTTTGGAAGCGTGGAAATGTGTAATTGAGGGAAGCGCATTATTTTCTGTGGGAGGGAGGGGGAAGGAGGTTGGAGAAAAGAGAAATACTGTATATCGTAGAAAGCGCGGAGGAGGGGGGGGGGGGGGGGGGGGGGATGGGCGAAGACAGCAAAAGCACTCCCTATCATCTTTTAAAAGTATTAGCGCCACTCTCGGTTTCTCCCACACATTTATCCATGCGAGAGCACTATACTCGTTCCCATAGTAACTATCCCATAATGCAATAAGGTTGACGACGTTGTACTTTGCAAGAACTAGCTGTTGTACCTTTGTCATGCTGTACCAAGGTTATTTTCACGAGGATGAAAACCTTTCTCTATGCCCGCACGCGTAAACCCATCTTGAACCACTTGAATGTCACTTCCTTGAGTCCTTTTTTATCTCCGGTTTAAATCCCTCGGCAAAACCTAACACGTTAAATTCCAATTCAATGTGTTAGTTAGCCGTGCCCTAACTTCGATGAGCCCAAAGGTTATTTCGGTTTATCAATAAAAAATGTTAAGGTTTTTTGAAGGCTACGCGGGGAATTAAAAAAAAAATCAAGATGGCGGCCGCGTGAGAAAGGTCGATTGTTCAGTACTATAAAGCTCTATCGAGGGAAAATAGAACTGAGAGAAGTAATCTCTGGTATCCATGCTTATAACCATCATAACCCTGTTTGATGCTATTTTTAGAATCACAGTTTGCCATCTTTTTTCGATGAAATAAATGAAAACATGAGCAAACAGAGTAGAGTGCGCGCATTACACGCGTGCAGTAAAACAAACGATCAAATGAATTATTCTAAAAATAGCATTAAAGAGTGCTCATGATGGGGCACGGGACTCCTCCTATTAGTTCATTTTCTCTTTGTTACATGGAGTTGATTAATTATATTGTTTGTTTTTTGTTTTTTGTTTTTTGTTTTGTTTTGTTCTAGAAATATCAACTACAGCCTAACCAAGGATTTCCTTGAGAGACGACTTCAATATCCACCAACATTCTAATTCACATCAACCGTAAAACACAAAATGATTACAATGATCATTCCCATTAGGCAATATAGTACCTGCCAACATCTTTAGATCAAATTAGAATCATTTTACCACGTATCCTTGCATGCTTTTTAAAAGACACCGTAGTGTACAATCGTGTATGTTGGTCAGGATCGGAAAGCAGGAGTTCCCAAATATGGTTCGTAGCATTCATAGAAATCGGCGTTCTTTACTCAGTTCGTGTTTCTGACGTTGGGTTGTAAGGCCTTTATCATGGTGTCATTTTAATACTATTACCAGCCAGAATGCTTTGTGAATTTCTTTCTATTTTTAAGCGTTGGCTTTAGTGGTTTATGACACTGTTATGCAAACACCGGGAAGAGCTTGTTGGTTGCGCCCCCAAATTCACGTAGACAAACTTAAGCATTTTAGGCATTAGGCATCTTCATGAATGCCAGGAGATCTCTCTCGCAATTTATATTCTTTGTCACCCATGGCACAAGTAAAGAAAGAGTAAAATGAACACGCTTCTAGCTATAAGTTAAAAAAAAAAAACTACCAACCTCCCGTAACACTGCAATATAACAACTATACAATAGAGTGCATATACCATATATCCGTGAAAAAGTGAACTAACAAGGTCGTACAAATTAGTGCACAGTTTTGTTGGTCTACGGTCTACTGAGGTCTACTGAACTTACTAATTTGTGCGGCGATTTTTTACAAGGTTTTTCGCGGATATATGGTGTGCACTCTAATCAATTCATATACTAAAGAACTCTATTTTTCTGCTAGACTTTTAAATTTCTACTAATAGTACTATAAATATATTTCTATAAAGCTTTAGGATAGGTACTTATACCTGAAAGATCAGTAGGTACCTCGGCGCTAACTCAATACCAATGACCGTTAGTATTTTAAGATAAAAATGACTATATAGAGGCCATTATATTATCAGGTATTAGGGGAAAAAACGTATTTTAAAAATAAAATAACCGTTAAGGTATCAAAAGAAAATATATTTTATTAACTTTTATTATTTAGCGCGCTAAAAAACTAAGGACTACCCAGCTGATCTGCATGATACAGTGATGTAGAAATGACGTTACTGCAGACTCGTACCCAGCCGTCATTTGTTTCACGACCTCCAAAAATTGACCAGCAAAAAATAATAACATGCTCTCCATTGCAACACAATATGAAACTCTTTTTTTTGTGCATGTGTCACTGTTATCAAGTGGCCGTTTTTTCTTTTTTCTTTTGGTAGCCTGGAAATCAATAATTTCAAGAGCAAAAGTGAAACCTCAGATTTGCAACTTGTCTAGATTCTGATTGGCTAACACTCTTCCTCGGCTAGACAGTGTTACGTTTTCATTTAGACTTTGGATTGACGTCATATTTCACTTTTTCTCAAATGCAAACAAAAGTATCTTGGAATCTACTTTAAGAATGGATTTAGCATGGCACAACGTAGGTTGTTGGGGCTGTCGCCTAAATAAATAAAATATTGTGGATCGTGTATGAGGCGGAAGAGAAAGTAAATATCGATCTTCTGTTTTCATTCTAATTTTATTCAACTTCATTTTACATCGTAACCCCCCACAGTTAAATCTATTTGTTCTTGAGCATAAGGTGAGCATTTTGAAGCATAAGGTAGTCATTACCTTATGTAAATGTCGCTACGGGACCGTAATTCGTCGTGGGCAAGTTTAAGAAGAAAGATGCCAACTTGCCTTTTTTCCCTTCTTTCTTTTTATTTATTTATTTATTTATTATTTATTTATTTATATTAATTAATTAAATATTTTGTTTGTTTTCTTAATTCCTCGCTTGCTTGTTATTTGTTGGGTTGCTCTTTCATTCGTTTCGTATTTTTGTTTCACAATTGAGGAAATGAGAAATACCTCCCAAGGTCATGGATATCGTGGTGGAAAAGTAATCGTCTTCCACTGTAATCTTCCTTATACTACGCACTAGAAATCCTGAACTGAAATCAAAATCCTTAGACAATGGGCCAACGTTTACAACATACACAAGGACTGCAGTGGATGAATTTTACGACAACTTATCAAGTTGTTTGATATCCCATCTCATACCTTGTGTCAAAACCGCTATAGATTTAAGGATACAAATTCTAATGGAAAAGGTAAAACTAATTTGTTATTGTAAAAAAAATGTTCTTATATACTATCAGCGTGGTATGGCAGATTGTATTAGGTACTTGCTCCCGGCGCCTTTGAGATAGGGGAATTGTATTTGCTCCGATTCTAATTGCCAAGAAAAAAAACCCTATTAGTGCACACCATCTGTTATAGCTTTTGTTATTTAAGCAATAACTTATTTGAGAAAAAATTCAACCACCTCATTTTTCCTTGCACGTTGGATGAAGTTGTGGTTGTTTGGAAGGCCTTTTTTAAAATGGTGAGTCAAAAATTCTGTCGAACTGTAACATTTTTCTGCATGGGAATGCTAAGAGAAAGGATGGAGAAGGTGGAGTTGATTCATTGATGTATACAGTATGTGTAAAGAGGATAACTTGAAAACGATTTTGCGAAGCTTTGCCACTTTTAGAGGACTCCGTCCTGCATTCCATTAGTTTGATCTAGAAAGTTCCATTATTACTTATCCATGTATCTGAAAACTCTCTATCTTTTTTTTTTCTTTTTTTTCTAGAAATGTTGTTGATAAGTATACAGATGCTGGTGCAAAAATTCTTGGTCTTTTTGTTTCTCCTTGAAGGTAAGAAGAAAAACCAAAAAAAGGACCGTCTTGCGAATACCAAAGTTCACGCTTTTGTTTGTTCGCGTCATTGCGGTAAATTAAAACAAGTGTCTTTTGTTGAATCACAAATAAGAGAGAAAACAATGACATTAATGCAGTAGGATAATTTAAAATTGACTTCTTTAAGAGGTTTCTCTTGGTGTATATAAATCCTATTTTACCTATAAAAGTGACGAACCTTGAAGAAAAGACACGTTTGAGTTATTGATGCATGAAGTGGTTTCTCTTGATGTCTATATATAAATCCTATTTTACCTATAAAAGTGATGAACCTTGAAGAAAAGACACGTTTGAGTTATTGATGCATGAAGTGGTTTCTCTTGATGTCTATTTATAAATCCTATTTTACCTATAAAAGTGATGAACCTTGGAGAAAAGACATGTTTAAGTTGTTGATGAAGTGGTTTCTCTTGATGTATATAGAAAGCCTTCTTTACCTATGAGTTGAAACAGAGTTCAGGCTTGATCTAGAATTTTGAAACAACTCGAGGAAAATGAAGAGCGGCATTGCTGTGATTTTTGTAAATGTTTATAAAAATGCGAGGCCCTAACCATAAGTTATTTTGAAGGAGTGTCTATGCTGTCTTGCTCATTTGATGATGGGTTGTGTGGATGGCAACACCCAGAAAATGCTTCCAAGAGATGGCTCCTAAACAAAGGAATAAGTATGTATCATTCTTCTGACATCAAAATAATAATCAATCATCTGAGCTCAATAAACAGGGTTCACTCCAGCGCCTGTGATGAGCCTTGGAGAAATCCAATGTTAATTCTATTTCCCATTCCCGATGACCTAAACCCTGGTTTTAGCAATGAACCCTGAGGAAATCCCATGCTGGTGATTCTTTTTGCAGTTCCCAGGGACTTAGGCATTTAAATTTCTGTGCCAGTGATGAACCTTGGACATATCCAATATTGTTTATATTTCTCATTCCCTGTGTCCAAATCCCTGTTCCTAGTGTTTAAAAACATTGAAGAAATTCACTTTTGGTTATTATATTCTCTATTCTTAGTTTCTAGCTTGCAGTCCCAGTGATGAACCTTAGGGAACACCTGTGTTTCTGTTTTTATATCCCAATGACATAAATATCAATTCCAGCCATAAACCTTAACTTGAAGAAGTCCCATATTTATGATTATATTGTTCATGCATTCTCAACCTTTTTCCTAGTCCCAGTACACGAAACCCCTTTTTTTAAAGTTCAAAAATGCGATCAAAACATTATTGTTAACAAGTGTTGTTTCCCAAAAAAATAATAAGCAGTGTATTTTTCACTAGGTACATATCAAACTGAGAAATTATTCACTTCATTAATTTTTGCATTACAATAGCTTTTTGAAATAGCTTTTTTTTTTTAAATTCAATTTCAGGTCAGCACATTGCAACTCCCTACAGTGAGCCGAACTCACTTCCTTTTTCCGTAAAGTTAATTTATCCCAACTTCACGGGGTACGGAGTTTTGTCCTTTTCCTATGCAATGGAGGGTAGCATTACGTTATTAGTTAAGGTCGGAGAAAAGACAATTGTTAAGTTCGCTTCGAAACACCACATCAGATACGTTTGGCAATGGATTACAGTTCCTATCAATTCAAGCAACAATGAGGTTAGATATTTTGTATCAAATATATGAAGACCTTGCCGGCCTTCAAGATTTATCGATTCCTCTAAATAGCCCCCGGGATTATTAAAGTCACGACAACTCGATAGCAAGTTAGCAACAGATAAAATGATTATTATATATGCTAATTATTGTTAAATGTCCCCAACAAGATGACAAAATATATTATGACATATCGTATCATTGCTTTGTTTTAATCAAAGAAGGGAATTTCGCCCTCGCTAGATTATGACGTATTTCCAGCTAACACATTCAGAACTTCTGAAATATTTGTTTTTTCATTTGATGTCATTTCCTGCATGAAAATTGGGGGGTTGAAAATTGGCATTTTTCGACCTCGTTTGATACCCGGCCACCAAAAAAAACCCAGCTAGCTCCATAAATCCAAATCTGCCCCCCCCCCCCCCCCCCCCACCCCCAATCCCCAACTTTATAGCCAGTCGATTAGACGCCTAAACAGTGGGAATAGTGTGTGCCTTCTTTCATGCATTCTAATATTTTATTTGTCTGTCTCTTTGTTGTTTTCTAGGTTGTCCTCGAAGCATCAAAGCCATTTATGACCGCAACAGAACAAACCGCAGTTGATGACATAGTTTTCTTTGAAAAAGAAGGTGAGTTCTGAACCTCATTGGTTCTTTTACGTCCCTCAGATGCAGGGTGAGGTAGTGTGGAGAGACGGCACCATCATTTGACGTGGGCATCCGAGTAATGTGCATGGAGATCGAATGCTCTGTAGATGTTGTTTGAAAGACAACCTTTTCTAAGTTATTTTTAGAGCCTGAGTGTTGGCCCTGTCATGGAATTGAACTCACGACCTCGATTTCCCACACGAAAGAACGATCCTCAACCAGCTGAGCGACCGGGTCAAACGTTGCGGTTAACTATTACTCCTTTACGTAAATGATATTAGATTGTAAGAGTATAGGGCTGTAAGCAACGTAAGCCGAACGCTCTATCTATTAGCTTACTGTGTATGGGTCAGAGTGTCTGTACTTGTAAATGTTACCAATGCTTTATTCTCCAATTGAAACAATTAAACCTTTAGACAAAAAAAAATCCTGTCGTGAAGAAAAAGTAAGACTGGCACGTCTTTATAGAAATGCTTTTCCTTTTGGACCCGGAAGTCGCTTTTCCCAATAAATTGACGTCGCACTTATTAAAACGCTATATTAATATTTGCTTAACTTTGACTTACAGCTCCAAGATGCACACCACTCACAGCTCCTATCAACGGTACGATAAACTGCACTTCTAGCAACTATGTCAACAGCATTTGTAAATTTGAGTGTCAGGGTTCAAATCTCGTGGTTGGACCTTTGGAAAGAAAATGTCTCCCTACAGGAGTTTGGTCTGAATACCAACCATCTTGCGAGTGTAAGTACGATTAAGATTATACTAAAATATACCTATGATATATATACTTATGGAAGCAGGATTGGCTTAGAGCGCTCGACTCTCACCCATTTGACCCGGGTTCGCGGATTCCTGGACTCGCACGGTGTCATGTGAAGAGAGTTTCCAAAGTTGGTTCTCTGCTGTGCTTGAAAAGTATACTTATTTTCCTGGGTACGTTTTTCCTCCCTCCGCAAAATTCAAATTCCAATTCGATCAAGGAACGAGGGCCTAAGGTTTGTTGGCCACTGACTATTAAGTGATACCCGGCCCGCAAAACAAGAACTACTCTTTTTGGTAAAGATTTCTTCTTTGTTATTAGAAACATCAAAGTCTTTAGAATTTCAATACCAAAATCCATCTACCGTGTGTTTTATGCTTTCAGTTCCCCAGATTCGTCTGACCAGTCCACAGGGGAACCTTAGCTCTAAGGCCGGTGTTGTAGAGTTACTCTTTAATGGTACCTGGGCCCCTGTATGTACACACCTGACCAATGAGGGTCGGCGCCAGTACACCAACATAGCATCTTTGACGTGCCGAAGCCTAGGATATAGCAACATTGGGATCAACATTCCTTCAGTACCAATGGATCGACTTGTTGACTCCTGGACAAATTTGGCTGTTGGTAGAGAATGTACTCAGGAGGATAAGTCGTTGTCACAGTGTAGAGGGCTTCAGATCAAAAGATATGCTTGTTCGAGTGACTACTTATTCTTTATTACATGTTTTAGTCCGCAGTGTAAGTTGCTAGAGGAGTTGATATATTTCATGAAAAGTAATAAGTAAGATATGCATTAAATTAGTTACAAAATAGTTTTGTGCCAGTGGCCTTCCATGGAATGTCCCATTAGTGTGCTTTTATTTAATGATTTTGAATCTTAGAGCCTGGACACTTGCAAATCGAGCAATCTGATTGGATAGATCGCATCGCGGACTGGTCTAGATTCTCCGGTATTAACCGGTCCGATCGCATATTAATCTTACGGCGAAAATATTTTGTCTTTTTCAATGAAAAGTGGTCATATATAATAAAACTCTTATCAACCGAGCTTGGTCAGTCTGTACGGGATAATCTTGAACTCGGTATGGAAATTCGAGAACAATGTCCGAACTTTTGGTGACCGTAACACAATCTAAAACAATTCATACCCCGTGACGGCTAGCGCCGAAAAGGTGAGTTGAGTTTGTATACTTATTGGAAGTCACTTTTCTATATTGGACTGTTATCGAACAGACCGTGCGTTATTTGGCTGCAAAGTTTGTATTATTTCTGATGACATGTGACTATGTTCGATATGAGTATAGTCCAAAGAATAGTCATTTCGGATTGTCTTTTACCATGCGATGATCTCCTCATCGTTTGTCGCTTTAATGAATACAATAGTGTGACCGGCTGAATATACGATTTGCACTAACAGGTCACGTGTCCCTACCTCCCCCTTAAAACGAGCAGTTGTGTGAAAACGAACTGGCAAAGCCTACCATCCAGAAAAATCCTTATAAAATATTTGATTTTATATTTAACGCCATTTCTCCGCGATCCTTTCTCGCTTGTCACGAGCTAAAACTCCGCTAGCCTTCTAATATCGAGGTCCCCTTTTCATTTCTGATGTTTATTTTGACATAACTGCTCGTTTTTCTGGAGGTAGGTCACGTGTTCCTTTTGGTGCAAGTAGTCTAGTTCGTGAAAGATTTCACCAGTATCTTATCCCAGAATCCCTAACTATTTCATTGGTTATATAGTGACAAATATCAATTTTTAATCGAAAAAAGTTTCTATTGGTCAATTGGATGCCTAACATTTCAATGGGTTTTCTCGAATAACTACTGATTTTTGTGTAACAGGTCCAAGGAACTGTCAGTGTAGTTTTGGAGCCATCAGTGAATATACAGTAGGCTGTGCATCACCAGCTAGTGTGGATACTCTTAAATTGCTACCACATTATACCATCAATTTGTGAGTGTATGGCAGCTGTTCCAGAGTTGTGCATGTAGAAATGCGTTGCATTATGAAGCTGTTTTAAAGGACCTTCATCAATCACTTAGCATTTTATGCACCAAGAACCGAAATAAATTTGAAAATTAACACGATAATTCAAGTTTTCTATCACGTTTTTTTCTCTTTTTACTTTATATCAGCAAGAAAAAATACGCAATATAAATGATAAAGCGTCCCCTAAAACAGCTCCATCCATGATGCAAAGCGTTCTGCACTGACTCCCAAATCAGGTGATTTTTCTTGCCTCAGCCAGAAGTAATTAGCCAATCAGGGAACATAATGTTCGTAGCTCGTTATTACCTAGATTCCGTGCTTGCGGCTCGATTAACAATGGCTTCTACTCGAAAATCAAAGGAAAAAACTCATCCTTAGAAAGTTTAACCAAATATATTTTAGAAATAGCATATTTCGTCGTTTTGGTGAAAAATGTTACGTTTTTACGAGATAACTGAAAAAGTACTTTGAAATTTCCGCTGTGACAAACAACGCATTGCGCGCCTAGATTCCAAATTACCTTGGAAACAGCTAAAACGTCATTCTATGGACAGCGTTTTTGCGCATGTGTAAAATTTTTCCATTTCATTTCCTTGAGCATTCGCGCGTTTCACGAGCCATTTATCATTCTCTTGAGGATTATTACTTTGTTTACTAGTATTTTTTCTCTTGGCATACTGAGCGGTGTCCTCCTCATTTTATAACTGAAACTAATCTTACAGAAGCCACTAGAATATTAAATTTTGGAAATTTCAATTAGGAAAAGGAAAAGAAAGGGGCAGGGAAAAAAAAAAAAAAAAAAAAAAAGAAACAAATGTGCCAATTAAGGAGGCTCTTAACCGCAATAGAGGTTTTGCACCATCACGTGACGACAGCCATGTTAGATGGCAGGAACAATACAGGTTTCACGTACATAAGAATGGATTCAATTCCCAAGCGCAAAGGGATTTTATTGTTCTGCCATCCAACCACAGGCAGTCCAAGCTGGATTAGGGCGCCGGCAAATGATGGTGTGCAAAACCGCAATTCATAATAGTATTATCTAACAGGGTGACGTTTGGTATCAACATGACAGACTTGAAAGAGGATTCACTTAAACACCTGCGACTGCTAAAAATATTGTAAGTACCTGTTCGTTTATACCCTTTTGCCGTTTCTCTGGTCGTTGGAAAGTGACGGAGAACTCATCCGGTTGAGAGTAAATTTTAGACTGAAAGGTAATTCCCGAAGAACCGGACGATCACATCCAGTCCTCATTATAAGAGCCTGGGTTCAAACCTTTCACTTTATTTAATCCTCTCCCTTATCTGATGTCAGTCACCACCAACAGCAGTCTTTCTGAAGACTACTCTCTCCCGGACCATCAAACTCAACACTCATCATATGATCCTTGGTTCAAAGCTTTTACTGTATTCATTCCGGTCTCTATTACCTGATGTCAGTCAGCACCACCAGTAGTCTTCACTCATCTTGCCGTTGTCTCGGTCTGTATTTTTACCAAAACAGTGACGTTTGTATAAGGTTTTTTAAATTTTTGATTCTAATGTCACAGGATGCTTAGAAAAACAGATATCAAGAAAGTTAATTCGAACATTTTCAAGCAGCAAAAAGGACTAAAAAAGCTGTAAGTTTTTTTAAATCTCTCAATTTTATCGAACCTTGAAACAACCTCTAGTCCCCTGCAAGGCAGGGCATATCGTGGGCTGATATATAGTTTCTTATATTTTTGTGCGTTAACTATATCGCTTTGAAATGAAGTTTTGATTTGAACGAATAATGTTTCCTTTAAGAGGTAGTTGTAGCAGTCCCACTAAATACCTCGATAACATTACTTGGACGTGGCTAATATAATTTAAGTTTATTTTCACTCTGTTTCAGTGATTTAAGAGAAAATAAGATCACCAGTTTGAATGATTTGAATCTTGAAGCTTTGATGCATGCAAAAATGGGAGACATACTGTACGTAAGGACATGATGATCTTTCATGTTTAACCCATGCCACATCGTAGATCCCCAGTAGTTCCTCGTGGTCCCGTGCAGTGCGCATGGTTATTTATATATAATAATTTTTTTATATATATTTATATAACATTCTCGTATGATGTTATACTGTTTTACCATTGCAATCTAAAACGCTATCGTACTCTTCTATTCTGTCCTATATTTCCCTTCATCTACATTCTCACTGGCACTTGCCTATCCTTTTGCTGGCTGTCCCTTGTATGGTGCTTTCCTTGATATCTCCGATGTTTTCCAATTTAAAAAGGGGTTTTGGCCCCAAGAACTCCCCTATGAATTTGCATTTACATACGGCATCAGTTTTCATCATTAATTACAGCTAGCTGCCGGTTTGACAGACCAGTCATTTGCTTTTCAAACATGATGTACAGTTAAGTGACATCAATATTCGTTTTCACAATAAGAGGAGAAACAGATAAAGCTGACCGAGCGCGCGCTCTTTCCGTTGGTTGTTTTGATCAATACAAATGAGAAATCTTTATCGTTTTTGGTATTGCAAAAAACAAGTACGCCTCGTGGATCCACACTATTTTGACAATGTGATGACGCAATTTATCGTCAATAATTAAGAAGACAGACACATAAAAACTGATTTCAATTTGTTAATTTTATCGTAGAAAACTAGACAAGCCGTCGTTCTCATCTTATATTAGGCGGCATTACGAGAGCGTGCTCCTGTAGGTACCATCCTAAATTAATAAGCCAGTAATTATTATAGAAAACAACGGACTAAAAAATGACATCGAATGGTGTGATCCAGAATATCCTCACTCATGCTGGAGTTGTATAGACAGTAAGATATGGGTGAGGGGAATCCAAGGGTAACGGATAGTTAACAATCCGAATAGTGTACGACCAAAGATCGAATGAGCTTTTGACTTGTAGACCATAAGGGCGAGAGGTCTAATTGTTTTCTCATATTCCTAACAATCGGTCAAATAAATTGAAACGACAATTTTGAAATAAGGTTGACAAAACGTTTTTTGGGGGCTACTCCAACACCTGCAGCTAGTAGCTAAGCCAATCAGTGGTGTGGTGTGGTGTGGTGTGGTGTGGTGTGGTGTGGTGTGGTGTGGTGTGGTGTGGTGTGGTGTGGTGTGGTGTGGTGTGGTGTGTGATTTTTAAATAAATTCAATCAGATACAATATTTATCCCAATATTTTCAGTTCATTCCTAATTTATAACTTTTCGCTTTTACATGCAGTAACTTGGATCTACAGAATAACCGCATAACTAATATTACCAAAGAGGCGACAAAAGGAATAGAGTTTGTGTACGTCTTGTAAGTGTCACCAACCATAACATTATTCCTTCATATATTACTGCTTACATCTTAAAAAATAAAAGGGTTTCACGTACATACGTCACCCACAGTCTAACTGAAGTTGTTACAGGGATATTTTTTTTATCAGTGATCAGTGCGACGGAAACACGACAGTACAGGTTACTCCCGGACTAGACCATCCGTCTCCAATTATCTTGTGTTAGGGTTATTTTGTTTTATTTTATTAATTGATTTTTTTTTTTGATTTTGTTAAACGCCACCATAATGACCTATAGAGAATAGGTCGTTCTTCCGTTTCCATCTTTTCTCGTGATAAGAAGAGATAACTAGCTAAAAACTAGTGTGAGCTGCGTCGGTGTTTCTAATGAAACAGCAATGATAAAAGGGCAAATTTTACACCGTGAAAAGATGAAAAACATGAAAAAACTTACTGACGTTTCGGACGCTAGTCCTTCGTCGGAGTAAAAGAGCAGTCTTTTAGAGTTTTTTCATCTTTTCACGGTGTAAAATTTACCCTTTTATCATTACTATTTCTTTCTTTTCTTTTCTTTTTTTTTTTTTTTTTTTTCGTGTATTAGAAATCTTGAAAATAATCGCATTTCGTACGTCGAAGATGACTCGTTTGGTAACTTTTTCAAGATAGCACTTATGTAAGTGTAATGGAGGATATATTTCAGTTCTATCGGATTTAAGTTTCGGACTCATTAAATCGCATTTTCAAATGGCCGTTTGTGCTGTAGCATAGCCATAGGCATACCCTTTGCAAATAGCTTTTCATGTCTCAGGTCAGGTGATCTCGTTTTGACAGCCCATCAAAAACTAGCCAATCATCGCGCAGGAAGAAATGTGATCAGGCGGTCCATGAAAAAAAACATGGCGCTCGAAGTCAGAAAAGATTACTCTAAATCTTTGCTTCCCTAGCTACGTTATGGACTAGCAATACATTTAAAATCCTACCTTTTCTTATAACGAATACCTATGGGTCAAATGGTGCGTTGTGGCTTCAATTCTTTTATGAAATTATTGTGAAATGATAGCTTTTTGTTCGTCGATAAACAACTGAAACTAGGACCGCCTGATCATCTACAACAATCCTTCGCGCGTTCCCCGAGATCACCTGACACAGATAGCAAATCATAAAGTGTAAGTAATAACTAAGATAAACTGTAGTGCATTAAGGGTCGAAAGCTCTCATCAGCAAGCATGGGCTGGTCTAAAGGAATTCGACGGCGAACGCCCCTCTATTTTTATAAGAGCTCCGTATCGACAATAACATTTCAAAAATATTTTATATTACAGAAATCTCGCTCAGAACAGGATATCATATCTTCCCGAAAACTTTGCAACGAAGGATGTTATGTCTTTGTAAGTCAAAAACGTTCAAATAAAGCCAAAAAAAATATCTAAATATTGTTTTTAAATACTAGCCAGTACTATTTTGAAGAAAGAAATCTTACTATGAGAATGCAAGAAAAACTTCAACGTTTTTGTTTTTGTAACTCGAAAATCGTTGTTTGTCCACGTGATGTCACAAGCAAAAGCTATGTTAACCTTTTATGTATTTCACTGACCTCGTAGCCTCTATGTAATCGCCACCATATCATCATTCCTGAGTTCTATTTCAACAGAGATCTGCGTTATAACCAAATCAAGCATATTTCTCTTGGTTCGTTTAATGGTGCAGCCCCATACGTTTTTATGGAACTGTAAGAGCGTACTATAATTTAATAAATAAGCCATTAGGATAGTCTACAAAAGGGTCATGACCCCATACGAGGCAGAACTAATTTATTATATAGACATTAGTGTTTTACTTGGAAATACGCCACTATTATCTTTCATACGAACTACATCCGGGACCTCGGTGAATAATTAGCAATTATTCGCCGAAGGCGAAGGAAATATCGGTGGATATTTACCGAGACGCGAGTCTTCGAGAGGCGAGCTAAATATTCTCCATATTCACTTCGCCTTCGGCGAATAATTGCTAATTAGCATACCAACTTGTGTACAGAGTAACTTATTTTTATTTTTAACTTTATTTTCAGCTAACCTTTTCTTTTGTCTTTTGATTGTTTGTTTTTGTTTCCTTGCCTACCTTGCTCTCATTGGTTTCTTTTGTCTTATTCTATCATATATACACTCCTTTCTACCACTTCTTTCTCTTTTACTCCGACGAAGGACTAGCGTCCGAAACGTCAGTAAGTTTTTTCATCTTTTCACGGTGTATAATTTACCTTTTCATCATTACTGTTTCATTAGAAACACCGACGCAGCTCACACTAGTTTTTAGCTAGTTATATCTTTTTATCAACTTATTTTTATATACAATAATTCAATAAAAACAAACAAACAGAAACTTTTAGTTCGCGTGACAAATTCACGCATAACTTTTAGCAAAACTTTTAGGCCATACTTTGTTGCCTTTTTAGTATTGATAGGAATGATATTAATTTCTTTTTTTCAATTTCCTCATCGGAAATTGTAGCAAAACGATTGCCGGCAGATGCCATCTTGTTGCCGACTCAATATTCCGAGATTCAGAGGTGAATATCGTACAATATTCACCTCCAATTAACCAATGAGCGCGCGCGTTCTTAGGAAATACACAAGTTGGCATATGCTAATTTTCCATATCCTCAATGGTGAAGATATCGTTGACGTCTTTCCCAATGTTTTTCAGTTTTTGCTCGTAAATGTGTCTATATGATAAAAAGAAAATTACACTTTGGCTTGAAGATATGAAGTATCTTGTCGTATAAAAAATATTTAGCTCTTTAGTTCAAATTTGCTGCACTCACTCGAGGAATATTTTTACCACTCGAAGATAAACTTCATATCTTCGCGCCTCCATGTAATATCCTCTATGTATAATGACAAGGCGTATCTAGAGGGAGGTCTAGGGTGTCCTTGACCCCCTTTCCAGCTTGGAGCTAGTTACTATAGCAAAAGGTGCGTGTTTTACATGTTGTGCTAAATTTCGTCATGCTCATTTATATTCTTATCTTAAAGATTTCTAGGCCAAAATCTGATAGGGAATATCTCTTCAATGTTCTATGGCTTATCTGATCTCATGTTGCTGTAAGTAACTTGAAGCTCAATTATATTATGTATAAGGCATAACACAGAAGTAAACCCTGTCATGGCAATGTATATTTTTATCTTCTTTGAAAATATTTTTTCGAGTGGGGTACCAGCTTAAAACTTAATAAATCTATCAACAAAACTTAGCCTGATCAATGTAGGGATTTTCATTAGGTTAATTTTTGGGACAGCGCGATTCATAGTTGGTAGGGAGTGCGTGTAGTCTAGTTTAATTTATTAAAATTCGTCACACTGAGTACATTTACAATTAGGCACACGCACACGCCCACGGCAAAGGAATAGAATAATTTGTTTCTACATGGCGTAACACTAACACTGCCCCAATGGACTAATTCGACGATACGGCGGCCATCTTGGATTGCAATGCATTATGGGGTGTCCAGGGGGCATTCTGCATTCTGCAATGCATTATGGGGTGTCCAGGGGGCAAATAAAGCTTTGTTACAAAAATGAAATCGATTGATATGAACAGCTCACCACGAGATAATACAACAAAAGATGATTTAAGACAACACATCGATCACCTTTACCTATCGAAGTATCGTCGAAGCAGTCCATTGACATTCAACTTCCTAAAGTGTACTAAACATGTCTGCTTCCATCTGATTAGTGATCTAGGAGGCAACAGGATAAACAGGATCGACAAACACGTTTTTAAGTATTTGAGACGATTACAATCACTGTAAGAATCATAACTGAAAACCTTAGTCATGACACAACATTCAACACAGGACCTTGGTTATTTTACCACTCACTATCGTTAATTATCCAATATTCAGCCATTGCTCATTGCCTATTTACGATTTGCTTTTTGCAATTGGTCATTGACCACTGACTATTGGGTAACGACCCTTAACTACTTGGCTATTGACAACTGATTTATCATTATTTGGCACGCCATTGGCCATTGATCATTGACCATATGTTATCAACCTTGACTATTGGCTATAGAGTGTAGGTGCATGTTACGTCATTGCCGCCATCTCGGTTGACGATAACAAAGCTTTCCTCATTAGCTTCTCTTGTTAGATCAACCAAGATGGCTGCTGTTTCATTGTTATTCATATCTCAAGGGATTTTGAGTCACCTGGTTGCACACACTCTATTGTCAAACATTTATTATTTGGCAGCATTGGCCATCGATCATCGACCATTGAGTTTTCAATGTTCAGATTACCTATTTAACTGATAACTGACCTAGAATAGCATTATCATTATAATTATCTTTCACCTATCTGTGACTAGATCTGCTTCAAGAACAAACCTTTATGAAATTGAAGATATGGCGTTTCAACATCAGCGCTATTTATATAATTTGTATGTGCGAAATTTCTATTTTAAAGAATCAAACTGTTTAACACCCACTACTTATATCACACTAACCAACCTTGTTTATTTACTATTTCTGTACCACGTCCTTACTACTTTAGCCGCCATTTTTTAACAGGTTGGATTAAAACTAGAGTAAAGGCATTTAACTCGTGAAATACAAAATGTCAGTCAACGTGTAATAGGAAAGGAATTAAGGCCTACCAATTCGATTAGTCTGATATCTACTTCACGGGTCTAAAGTGAATTTAATTGGCCAGGGAAAGAATAGTCAACGTATCACATAGCAGTAGACTACGAAAGCCGAGAAGGGACTTCAGACTTCAGAGAGAAAAATTTCAGAAATAATAATTTCAGAGATAATAATTTCAGAGATAATAATTACAGTTACATTTTGCCCTATATTTTTAGGTTTTTAGATGGGAATAAATTGACAAAAATAACCAGGCTTACGTTCTTTGGCATCAACCTATGGCATTTGTGAGTACGAGAAATTATTAAGCGACCAGAACAACCACATTTTTAATATTCCAATTAACATATAATGTTTTGTTTGTACTTGTAGAAGTATCTCAAATAATCCTTTGGAAGTCATTGAAAGTGGTGCATTGATTGACAATACGAATTTAATTGTAGTGTATGTTTTTGTCTTTATTCTTTTCTTTTAAATCAATTTTAGAAAACTCATTAATAATTCATGAAGAAAACACAATAGAAATCATGACCACGAAGGAGGTTTTATATCTGATATAGATTTGTCTTCATTTGCATAAACTTTAACTTGGATTTTCTCTATCAAACTTGGTTTATTTCCTAAAGAATTCGGTACAATACGAAAACATACATCATGAGTTTTTTAAGCCGTTTAATAAACTCGCAGATCGTGTTTTATCGGGTCTAAAACCACTCGGCTACGCCTCGTGTTTTATACCCGATAAAATACTCCTGCTCGTTTATTAAACAGTACTTCTTGTATGCATTATCATTGGGGTGCACGTGGCTTCGTATAGCTTCCATCTTGGTTGAGTTTATTACAGTCAAAATGGCCCAACCCCACCCCCCTAGGTTCCATCAATGGTTTCGTATTCGAATATTGAAATTCTTATTCTATCCCAGAATTCGAATAATGAAATCATAAATGGAACCTAGGGGTAAGCTTGAGCAAGGTCAAAACCTTTGTCAAGCAACCAATAGAGGTTTTGCACCACCACGTGACGGCAGCCATGTTAGATGGCAGGAACAATACAATCGTTTTACATAAGAAAGAATTCAATTCCTAAAAGCAGAGGGATTTTATTGTTCTGCCATCTAACCACAGGGAGCCCAAGCAGTATTATGGGATGGGCACGTGATAGTGAAATAACCTCTATATAGTCAACCAAAATAGCGCTTATGACGTCACAAGGACTCCAAGTATTAGGTTAACTGATGATTCAATGTTGATTGTTTTTTTCATGGTTACATTAGTTACCTAATTGGAACAAATCTCCACACCCTTGATATTGGAACGACCTTCCCTACGAATCAAATGACAATTTCTTTGTAAGTTGTGAAAATTTTGGAGGTTAATGAATGATCTGGTAGAGGTGGTATCAGGAAGAAATAAGAGTAATGAAGAATATAATTACATGCTACGATTAGTCGGACCGATTCTCCGGTCTGCCAATATCGCGCGCATGCCAGAACTTCAACAATCGGCCCGTCACGAAAAAGTCTGTTGCATAGCAACAGATTTTGTGAATCGGGCCAATTCAATCCGATAGAAATCGGATTGAATCTGGTAATAAACTACACGTACGACTTGCACTCCCGATAGATACTGGCAGACCGGCGAATCGGGCCGACAAATCGTAGCATCTAAATCCGCCTTAAAAGAAAAATTAGCTAATAGTTTTAAAGGCCCATATACACGGTAGGCGATTTTTTCTCGCCAAACGACCGCGCACCTCATACTAGCGACTCGTATTGCTCTGTATAAATTGGCCAAACAACTTGCTTTCGACTTCGAACTAGCAGCTAAAACTTTGAAGCAAACGATTTCTCACCATGAGTAAATGTTCTTCTGTTCAAAGTGCACCAAGCGAAACGTTTGTGGACATGCTAATATATCCACCTGCGTCGGACTTTCTTCGGAGCACGGGATACCTCTGTAAACAGCCCAATAACTGGTATGCCCTCTGCAGACCCTGTCCTCAAGGGGAATACAAACTTACTTTCCTCAACGAGTATGGCTGTAAGAAATGCCCTGCAGGTACGTATTCTGCACAAGTAATTAAGGGTGGTGTAGGTGTGGTGTACTTCCTCTCACTTCTGTTGTCTCGGCTCATATTTCTAGACTTGGGATCGCATGTGAAAAAAAGACTTTATTGGTTATGTAGATTTTCCTACAGATAATACATTTATCATGTCAAGTTCCTTCAAGGTCACACTGTGTGTTTATTTCCATAATTATATACAAAAACAATTATTTAAGGAAACCTTAACTTATTTTGATATATTTTATGAAAGATTCTCGAAATCTGAATTTAGAATTTTGCGTTTTTCACGCGACATCATGGCGTTCATAATTCTTGTCCAAGTTTATGTCATTTTTTTCCAGTATACAAAATGTATAATAAAGCAATTATTGAATTCGGTTATCGTTCGGCTTCGGCAGATAACACAACCTCAGTCTTGATAATTTACGATATCGTGCTCAACCTCATCCAATAATTGCTTATGATTTGTACCTTTTATGGGTAAAAGGTGATCGCGCCCACCTGGACTTGAACCACCTTATAGGAGTCATTTTCAAAGTTTACGGCGAGTATCCCAACCCTTCTGCGAGTGAGCCCCTCCCAGGCTTAGATGATGAGTTAAAGTCAGAATAAGAGTGCGCGCACTATTTATGTTTTCGGTGTGTGGGACTCTTTTGGGGGGATTTTATCGATTTCGTGTCAGGATTTTGAGGGCTAGAATGATTTATGAATTTCTACTAAATTCGATAAATTGTCGGTTTTTTATTAATTAGGTGGCTTTTATCAAGACGATATTGCGCACGTTGGTGAGATCGTTCATGGCCTTGGGTGCAAACAATGCCCTTTGGGAACGTTTGTTAGTATCGCAAATGCTCCAGGAAGAGTTGAATCTTCCTGTTTAGCATGTCCCAGAGGTAAGAGCAACGACCGGTTCTAGTTTTTACTGAAGAATGGCTTTGTCAATTTCTGAGGCTCGAGATTATCATTTTTTACACACATTTTTGTTTAAACAAAGGTACAAACCTCAAACGATTAGCTGGGTTCAGAGCGTGTCCCTGTTTAGACAACTTTTATCGTTTGGATCGCTTCGGTGCTTGTAAAGAATGCCCCATTGGTTATCAATGCACCAATGAGACGATTAACCTACATCCGGGGTTTTATTGGATATGGAGCCAAGACACCGAGAAAGACAACTATCTGACATTTGCTGAAAAACTACAAACAGAAAACAAAGACCATGATTTAGATTGGAGAGCATTCAATGGAACTCTGCCGACTGCTTATGTCTGTCCTTTTCCAAGTTCATGCAAGGTGAGTGAAAAGAAAATTCGTCTTTAATCTTGTTCTAATCCTATAAGGTCCGAGTGTGGCATGCACTCTTGGAATGTCCACTGGACATCCACATGATTGATCGCGTTTCAGAATTCTGAGGTGACCAACAGCATCTCGCTGTGTAATTGCTATAGTGTTTTCTTTCAGTTTAGTAAATATTTATAGCTCATGAACTGGTATTTATCTTGAATTAATAGGGAGGATTTGTTGTAAACTGTTCCAATGGCTACGAGGGAATTCTTTGCGCTCTCTGCTCCAAAGGTTTCTATAAAACGTACTCTGGTTGTAGCAAGTGTCCATCTCTCTTAGTAATCGTGTTTCAGTTCACTGCCGTCTTCACAGTTCTGGCAATTATCACCTTTGTGATTGTCAAAGACAAAAAAGCCAGAAGTGAACGCTCTGCGACGGATACAATCTTCAGCAGTCTTAAGATAATGATCGGGTTTTACCAAGTTACAAGTGGTACACTACGAGCTTACTCATACATCCAATGGCCTACAGGCATTAACAAAGCTGATGAAGTTTGCAGATGTAGTGCAGCTGAACATCTTCAAACTTGTTCCAATAGAATGTCTGAGTCACTCCATCAAGATCACACCGTACGTTGGTCTTGTGACCTATGTTTCTCTAGACGTATTGGTCATATTGCTTGCCGTGGGATACCTGCATGCGACGAAATTCTTCTTAAAAATGAAGAACTTCAACCAGGAAGAAAGGAATAAAAAGCTTTTTGCCTGTAAAGCGAACTGTTACCGTGCAGTGTTTCTTTATCTGTTTGTTACCTATCCAGCAACATGTGAGAAGGTGTTCCAAGTTCTTCCATTTGGATGCACTAAGGTCTGTGACAACCAACAAACATGTAACTGGTACCTACGATCAGATTACTCTGTCCAGTGCTACACATCAGTCTACAACAGGTACGCTCTTTTGGCTTTCTTTGCTCTGCTCATCCCCGTCTTGTTTCCAGTGGTCACTGTTATCATGCTGTGGAAGTACTGTAGGAACAAAGAGGGCGTTGAAGTTGGACAGAAAAAAACTAAAATAAACCTCGCAGGCAGCAAGAAAACGAAGTGGGGTTCAATCAAGAAGTATTTCAAGAAGAATCGAAACGAGATTTCGTTAGGTATGAGGTTTATCTACGAAAACTACAGTGACCACTGCTGGTATTGGGAAGTCATTGAGTTGGTCCGAAAGGTTCTTTTGACGTCGGTGTTGATTTATTCTGGTCAAAGTGGTCGCTTCTTTCTTGGAGTAGCAGCATCATTGTCTGGTATCTATGCCGTCATATTTGCCAATTCTAAACCGGTTCCATACCTGTTTGAACACTGGCTTCATCTCGGGTCTTTAGCTTGCCACAATGGCTAACCAATCGATGGCATTGTTGCTAAAGATCCCAGAAGAAAGTCTGTCATCGTTGGTTAACGTGGAAGATGACACCGTCGGTGTGTCTTTGATGCTGGTGTTTGCAAATGTTTTTGTTCTTGTCATGATTGCAGGTAAGGTATCATAAAATTAAAATGAATAGAGGTGTACACAGAAGTTTCTGTGTTGGCTGAGAGAAAGAGCAAAAACCTAATATTATGAGTCATGATATGTTGACCTCTTATTCTTTTCTTGCAGTTCGTTATTTCTATGGAATATTCCTTTCACTTAAAGAATTCAGGAAAAACCCCAAATGCAGTGTTGGTTGTATCATGACGCTACTGCAAGTCGTAACCATTGGCGATGGGCAAGAACGTCCAGTGTCTACCAAAAGAGACAACTACCGTCGATCAGAGAAAATCGATCGTCGTCTATCAGAGAAAACTGCAAGAATAGCTTGTACAACAACCCAGGAATAACTAAGCAGTTTCAAATCGTCAAAATATAAGAAGTTGTATTTACAAACGAGAAGCATCAAGATAACGTATATTAAAGCAAATTTGGCTGTCGACTCGAAAGTTTTTACTATTTCGACAGCCACGCACACTCAAACATGATTGTTTTTATTTGATTGGTTTATTTTAATTCAATTGTATATTTGTATCTCTGTTCTGTATATTTCAATATTGTAAATAAGTGTGTGAATAAATAAGAGTCTAAAAGTCTAAAGTCAATTCGCCATGTTCTAAACGAGCCGGGATCTGGGTTTGAGTTACGAACGCAAAGCATCTATGGATTGCTTGAAGGGACAGAGTCGCCATGTTTACAAACTTTAAGCAGTTGGAATGTTGAGATGTCTCACTATAGTTCCTGTGTTCCTGGCTGTACAAATAGTTTCAGAAGCGCTTCTCATTTACACTACTACAGGATACCGAAAGATGAGGCTGTTAGAAAATCCTATAAAGTTATTTTGAAGAATGATAGCCTGAAATGGAACTCAACAAGTACACGGATCTGCTCAGAACATTTTGAAGGTGGCATGGTGAGAAACTAAGCCGCACTCATTTGCCATCGATATTCCCCTGGACAAAGCCAGAAACCAAAAGAAGAGAACTTAAAAGAGTCAGCTTCGATAAAATTAAAGAAATCGAAAACAAGAAAACAGGAAAAAATCATCTTTATAAGTTTTTCGTTTCCACCTAGTTTCTGGGACTTGAGTACGCATGCAATCACTTTTTTTCGCATGTTTTAATTTTTCAATTTAGTAAAACACAAGCAAACATCGGATTTATTAATGTATAAATCTTCTTGAAATTGCTATTTTCCAATCTTGTATTTCTTAAAGTGCTAGTCTTGCAAAAATATATTAATGACGCAAATAAAATCCCCGATTTTGTATATGCTCAAATAGGTTATAATGTTCGCCAATAAACAATAATTGGTTCAAAAAAGAAACTTTTCCCGTCTGAATTCTACTTCCGAAAATTGTTAAAAGCTCGTCCGCCATTTCTATGAGCAGCATGTTTTCTCGTTGCATTTTAATTTATGTGTGACGTCATATGCGCAACTGGCATCCTTCTTATCCACACTGCCTCTACAGCATTCTCTGTAAGAAGGCATGACTTGGTTTAAGGCTTGTTTTTAAATCAAAAATAGTCGAAATTTGGTTGCAATTACACATTGTGAAAAGCCGCGAATTTTGAAGGGTGGCGCGTATGACGTTACTTCCTTCGAATCACTAAAAGTTGCCAGTAGCGCAATCGCTTAATGGCGGACTCAAACGGCCAAACTTTACCGGCTAAATGCAACATCTTCCCAGTCTCGTATCGAAAAATAATTTGGACAGTAAGCTATATTACATATCTAATTTTATATGGTACAATTTCCATGGACGGGTGTCATTTTCGTAAGACTAGCACTTTAAAAGAGATATGTCAGGTATTTAGCCCATGAATCCTTTCAGTTAGCAAACAGCAACAATTATAGCTGCATCAGATCAGTATATCAACTACAAACTGCAAACCTATTTTTAGTAGTTTATTGATATGCATCACATCATTAACAGCTCGAGCTTAAGAATTCTTACGAACAATCTTTATAAACTTCTCATTGTGTTGAATTTAGGTATAGCCATGTTTAGTTATTTGACCCTATGTTGCCAAAAATAACCATGTCGCCTGGAATGTAAACCTCGGTGAGACGGAAGGCATTTCTGTTGGGGAAGACAACTTGGGTAATGGCAAACACCGATATGCTACGAAAGTTGAACTTTTTAAAACCTTGAACTGCTTGTTTTACTCTAGAAGTAATCTTATCTCTACAATATTCGTAATCCCAGTCGGTGAAAAAAGCCTCGTACCAAGGTGTCCCTTCGTTGCTTGCTGAGCCAGACCCTTCCTCTGTGTATGTTATCGTCAGGTCACTGTCAATGCTCGGCGTGAAATACTTATTGTATTTAACAGAAAATGTCGCTGTATCCCATTCAACCCAATCGTGTAAACCTCGAAAATCTGACTCGAGATACGGAATACTAACGTCGAAGTTAGTGTTTACCCAATTCACTTGAATCTTTTGACCCTTGTTGACAGGCTTAGCTTGGAAGGAGTTTCCAGGAATTCTGAAGTTTAAAGTGGCCGATTCATGACTTCTGTCAAAGTCTATTAATATGTCGGGTATTTCATAATATGAACCACTTTTGCCTACTAAATAAACCGACTTCTGAGATTCACTTGTGGACTTTCCAGAAACAACTTTTGTAGATAAATCAAAATTGAAATAGTTTTCAATGTCTTTCTTGATAATATCGTTGAAGATGATTCTGTTACTGATGAACAAAGCAGCTTCAAAACCTGTTGGGATAATTTGCTGGTCGATTGATAACGGATCGTTAAAGTCCCGTTGAGTCTGTTCGTGGGCAGTCGAACCGGTTGAGCTTGTTCTAAAGAAGATGAATAGTGTCCCGAGGCTAGGGTTTTCTGGTCTCCCAAAACCTCCTGTCGCCAGGTAGAAGTTTGTAGGCACAAGACTTGCTGGTGTTAGCTGATTTTCATAGGTAATTTTTGCTACTTCGAAATTTGCCGATTTCAATTTGTTGTTGAAAAATTTGTTGATCTGGTTTACCATTGCAACGTTAGTATCTTCGTTCTCTATATCCAATCCAATAAAACCAAAAACTTCTTTACTTAAATCTAAGACAACTCTAGAATCTTCAGAAGTCCCTGTTAGGGATCCGCTTATTTTCAAGAGATCCATTGTGCCAGAGACTACAGTGTCATCACTTACTGTTAGGGTGTTGTTAAAATGATAAACCGTTTTAGCTCTTTTGTTTGTCTCCCAGCCTTCGAGAAGCGCACTTTTGATTTTGATCTTCAGTGTTGCTCTATTTTGATTGTTGGGAATAAATTGTATCTTTGGTGCACCAACGTCCATTATCAGCTTGTTTTCAAGCTTAAATCCTGGTGCATCAACAGAGACGCACCTTTTTGTCACAATGCGTTTGACAAAATCAGCGTTGGTTTGATCATCATACTGTTTTTGCCAAAGCTCATTTACACGTTTGGCATTCACTGCCATTATGGCGTCCCATTCACGAACCAATGAGCGGCCATCCATTTTGTCAATAAGATTCTCTTTACTGCCTAAAACATCATCCGAGAGCTTTCCGTCGAAAGATCGATCATTCGAGCTTAATGGAGGGGGATGAAATATGACTCTGAGGTAAAGCCTGATCCTAAGAGTAGTAAGAGCTGTGCTGAAGCGAATTCCTTTATTGGTAGTAACCTTTGGTATACGAAACACCCAGTTATCAAATGGAGTGATTCTTATAAATTTGTTTGCAAATTCTTCCGATGGATTTCCAATGGTTTCTCCACTTTTGATATTATACACAGTGCGATATTCCGTTGGAAAAGTGGAATAGCTTTTTGGATTGCGATCGAGATCTCTGTCTTGAAACCATTCTCCAGACGCCGTGGCTTGAATGTAGGCGGTGTTATCTGCTGACTTTAGAATATTGTCTGCACGCACTTCCATTCTTATGATACGAACACGCACGTACTCATGGAATGGAAGAGAACTGAGTGGAATGGAAATTTTGTATCCGTCCTTGGACAACAAATCTTTGACACATACACCGGTGATATTGTATTCAATGGGCTTCTTGAGGTCTTTAGGAAGAGATGGAAAGTTTTCTAACGCAGAAATAGAAGACTGTATCTGGTTTACTGCTGTCTGATGGATGGCCATGGTGTCGAATCGTTCTATCAAAGTGGCCTCTTGAAGGTAGTGGTATTGTAACGCAGCGTCCATAACTACAAACGTTTGGACCAGTTGTGAACGAACCTGGTTCTCTTTCATTTTGATGATATTACCAAGCTCGAAGAGATCGGTAATTTTTGCATCGTTATCGGAGAGGTCTTTTTGAGTTAGTTTGCTCTTGAGTTCTCGAAGGCGACCGGTCTGTCTCTTGGCCAAATCCCTTTCCATTTCGATTTGGATTTGTTTGTACTTGATGTTGGCAATGTTTGCAGCGATGCGGATATATTTTCTTCCTCTTGCAGATAAGCGTTTTGAAGCAAGTTGATAGTCAAGAGCCTCTCCAGCTACCGCTTCAGGGAGAAAGCTCTCCGTACTCAAGTAAGAGCCAACTCGACTGTCAAAATCATTCCATTCCATTTCGGTGGGGAATGTATCTACATCGATCTGCATATTTGGCATGTTTTCCAGAGCTCTGTTTATGGTGCCAATGTCATTCCTCATGTTAATACCAAGATCATACAACTTGTTCACTTGTTCAATAATCGTCATAACATTCTTCACCTTTTCTACAACTCTGACAATACCCTGTAATTCATCGCCAACATTTGTGAACCCAACCCCTCCAGCGAATAAGGATCCCACAACCTGAACAACGGTTAAAGCTGTTGATACAAATTGCTCTGTTTGATACTTGTCTAATGCGCTTGTGAGTTTTTCAGCAGCATCATTAATTTCACCGTGTATTTTAATGATCTCATCCATTAAAGCGTTTGCTCGTCCTTGTTCTCGGTCTATGCGGTCTCTTTCCAAATCGTGTAATTTTTGTTGAGTGTCAGCTATGTCATCTTGATATTTTGCATTAACTTCAGTTTGTTCAATCAAGAATGAACCTATGCTTTTCACGTTTTTGTTCAGCTCATTTAGGGATTTTGTCACAGTCTCCGTTTGCTTGCGCCGATTTATTTCTCTGGCGACTTCTCCAAATTTCGTTTCGTAATTGGAAACCGTAGTTAAAAGGTTTTCGTACAGCTCTTTGTACTCTGGGAAGCTCAGTTTGGGAACAATAAGCCTTGATTTGGAGTATTCTGTTAACTGTGTCTTGCTTATCAGCAACGCACGGCCGAGTATCATTTCAAGATCAGCTGAAAAATGGGTCGAATTATCGGCACTTTTCACGAGCGTATCTGTAATCCAGTTTAGAGTTTCGCTTGCTGTGTTGAGGGACTTTTCACTGGTGCGTACGGTTAGAATGGTTTGAACACTTGCCACAGCCAACTCAAAGCCGTTTACTAAACTTCCACGGAGCCAGTTTCCTTCGTGTGATTGTTTTGTAGTGTCGTACAATTCAGGCTCTGTTTGTCTGTCTGGGTACAAAAGCTTCTTACTGTTATCTGTCTTCACCGTGTACATGTCTTGCAAGTCTGGGTCTCTTACAGTTACGTAGACAAGTTTATTGGCGTAAGTGTGGTGTGTACCCTGATTGGCTTGACTCACCTTCAAGATTCCAAGAAATTCTTTTGAAATGATCTTGATGACAGGATCGGATTTTCCGTGGGATCCAACAATGATCTCCGGAACATTATTGCCAGAGGATAACGCTACGAATTGTCTGCATACAAGATAAATCTTCTGAGATCCGGGTAGTTTTAACTTGGCAGTTTGACTGATTTCCAAAACATCTGCAAAGATGAATAAATGGGTGACGTATTCTGGATCTAAAACAAAGAAATCGTCCAACCTGAAGGTCATACGAGTTATGGTGACGTAGTTTGTGGCTGTAGAGGTGACAAGATCGGGATTAAAAGCGTCATAAAGATCTCGAACGCGATCATCTAGGATTTTAGGAAAGTGTGGAGAGCTTGCTGGTCCAAATTTCTGGAAAATGGTAGCTGACAATACAGAATACCACTTTAACTTTGAAGATGATTCTGTCTCTATAAGTTTGTTAACAATTGGCTTGACGAAAATCTTCAATGGAATAGTTTTGGTTAGATTATCCATCATTTTAAAACCATTTGGAGTTGCAGCAAACATGAAGATACTTTGATCGATCATGTAGACATTGTCCTTTAAATTGGCTCTGATGTTATCCAAAGCAGATTCGCCACTTGCAGACAAAATCTTTCCAGCTTTTCGACAATATCCCCTGCTTTCTTGAGTTAATTTCTGCGTAAACACGCGAAAAGAGAAACCCCCAGGACCAAAGTTACTATTAGGATCTTTGAAGTCAAAATGTCTCAAAATGGCCTCTCCCTTTTTTTTGTCGTAGACGAATACCTGGTAAATCATGTCACCCATCTCGTACCCGGAAACGTAATGCGTACCATATTCTGCAAACAATTTGGTTATCTGGTCGCTGGTGGATTTAGAAGAGAAAGCGGATGTCGTCAGTTCTGAAAAATCAGCAGAGGTAACTGTTGTGGTACTCAACTTCTTCCAGTAGCGTGCCAAGACGTAGGATTTGTCCACCATGTTTTCAGGCGATATTCCGAGGAGAGTAGCGTAGGTCTCTTTTGTACTTGTTGACGTGTCATCTGAACTTGGTTGGTAAGTGAATGGCCCCGCATCACGAGTCTCGTCCTCGAATTGCCAAATAGAGAAAAATGTTTTAATCAAATCGTTTTCATCTGGATGGTACGTTAGCTGGATAAAGTCACTAAAATACGGATAGCCGCTTTCGATTGTTTCATGCTGGATGTTTTTGAACAGCTTGGTCTTCTTCACTGGATAAAATACTGAACCGAAATCTCCCTGAACCGGGAGGACGGGCTTCAGGCCATGAAGGATACTGAACGGACGGCCAAGCTGATTGGCTGTGAAATGAAAAAAAATCTTTTTTTGAAATCGATAGCCATTGAGTCCTGCTGTGTTTTAATTCTAGATGATGACGTACTAAGATATAAACAAACATATAATCGAATCGGCAATATCAATAAATCTTTGTCATCAACACGCAGGATCTTCGTCAAAGCAAAGTCGGTTTTTGTTAACGTGCTGGACTAAAAACACAGCCCGTTTTGAAAACACATGGTTATTCTATCAAAGGAATGGCATAATAGCAATGAAATCCAGTTGTATATAAACGTGGTAAAAGTCTTTTGACATGCTATTTTCAATAGTCTTTTTTCATCGTACCTACATTTCCTTGTGATAATCCAATGAAAACAACGAGAAGACAGAGTACCATGGTTGAGGTTAAACTCGACATCATTGACAAGCTGCGAAATGAGAAAACGCGTTCAGAAACTATCAAAATGGAAATGATTATTTTTATTTTTCAATAAAAAACGGGAAAACAAAAAGGAAAAGAAAAGGAAAACGAGAAAAGAAAAAAAGAAGAAAAAAGGAAGAGAAGAGAAGAGAAGAGAAAGAATGAGAATTCTTTAACTTGGATTAATTAGATAATAGTATGTATTTTTGTATGTATTTTTATAAAAAGGAAGAGAAAAGGAAAACGAGAAAAGGAAAAAAGAAGAAAAAAAGGAGAGAAGAGAAGAGAAGAAAAGAGAAAGAATGAGAATTCTTTAACTTGGATTAATCAGATAATAGTATGTATTTTTAAATTTATTCAAATTGATGGTTAGTTTAATTAAAATGCAATATCAAACCTGTAAGGAACGGATGTTAGTTGATACAGGTGGCTTCATTTCGTTGCTTATTGGTATCATATGATATACCAGTAATTTGCCACTTCCCATACCCTTTAACAATCATTGGTTATGACACACGTAAGGTCACTTATTAAACGATTGATCCATCTACACTTTACTGACAACCATTTTTTTTTGTTTTTGTTTTTGTTTTTGTTTTTGTTTTTTTTTGTTTTTGTTTTTTGTTTTGTTTTGTTTTTTTTTGTTTTTTGTTTTTTGTTTTGTTTTTTGTTTTGTTTTTTGTTTTGTTTTTGTTTGTTTGTTTTTGTTTGTTTGTTTTTTTTTTTTTTTTTTCTTCTTCATATGATATACTTCCCTTCACTGACCACCTTTTAGTAGGAGTTTATCACATTCATTGAATCTTAATCCGGTCATAAATATTTAAAATAATAAAATTATCAAGCAAAAAACAACAACAACAACAAAACACACACCATACTATTAAAAAACAAGGAATAGTAATTCTATGAAAAAAGAAACTTTTTTTTATCAAAAAAGAAAAATGACTTGTCAAAAAAAAGTTTAGAATTTCAGTCATCGTGTGCGAGTTTCATTTGAGGCGATTTGGCGATTATTAATTAGTCTTGATTTTGAATTTCTAATCTTTGAACAGAAAAAAATACTAATACTTATTCTATATATATATATGAGGTTTTTATTTTAATGAAAATGAATTTCAAAGAAATAAAAATAAAGAGTTTTTGAGGATGCCATCGCGTGTGGGTGTCTCGCAAATTTTTTATTATATCTTTCGTACTCAGTACAAATGTTACAACTTTTTGTAATTTTGTTTCTAGTAAGCCCGAACAAGGCAAATCAACGTTATTAATTTTTCTCTTTCAACTTTAGAAATAGCTTTTAACAAATTTCTGCACAGTTTATCAATTTGCACCATAATAAATGTCAATGAAAAGTTTTCCTTTACTCCTAATATCAAAGTGGTAAAAACATCGGGGCAGATGAAATGGTATGGGCAAGGATATCTACCAGATTGAAAAACCTGTGAATCAATGGAGAAATCTAACGAGCTCTAATCTCATGTGATACCAAGTCAAACAAACCTGAGGCCCTAGAAACATGGTGATGAGGCAAGTGTTCTACAAAAGCTTTAGTTCGCACTTCTTGTTGATTCAAAAATGTCGTTATTATTTTCTTCCCCTAATATTATATTATTTTTAAGATAATAACTATTAACTATTAAAATATTAGCATTATCATAATGCTTCTTCTAGTTTTCTTACCTCAAGAGAAGCTACCTCTTCTCACAACCGATGCCAAGTAAAACTGACTAAAGGCTTTATGAAACTCATAAAAGAAACCAGCCGTTTTATAAATAAATGATAACTAGATTTGAAATATTCTCCGTAGAGAATTTGATGGTTTATGACAGAAAAGTGATTTCCTGCGCTGGTGTTCTGATAGTTTGTTTGCTTTGTTCCAAGCTTGATGATGATAAAACTCATAACAAATTCAGCAGTAGTGTTTTTACAGGTCAAAATTATAATGGAAAATTGGATTTGAAACATCAGTTTTGAAAGGATGTTTACTGAAAAAAGCGATAATTTCCTTTTCTGGGGTTCTGGTATTTTGCTTACTTTGTTCCACAGGCAAGATAATTATACTGAAGCTCATAAGAAAACTCAGCTGCTTTTACAAGTCAGAATTCGAAGGGAAATTGGGATTTGGACAATGATTTTTTATTATTATAATGTTCTGGTATTTTGTTTCCTTTGTTCCATGCAAAATAATGATGAAACGCCATAAGAAATTCAGCTGTCAAAATTATAATTAATACTTGGATTCGAAACATCAGTTTTGAAAGGACATTTCGATAGTTTACTGAGAAAAGCAATGATTTTTTTTTTATGTTCTGGTATTTGTTTGCTTTGTTCCATGCAAAATGATGACAAAAGCTCTTTAAGAAAAGTTGAGCTGTTCTTACAAGTCAAAATTATAAATGCAAAATTGGATTTGAAATATTGGTTTTGAAAGGACATTTCGACGGTTTACTGAAAAAAGCGATGATATTGTTTTTGATGTTCTGGTATTTTGTGTGCTTTGTTTCATGCAAAATGATAACAAAACTCTTAAGAAAAGTTAAGCTGTTCTTACAAGTCAAAATTATAAATGCAAAATTGGATTTGAAATATTGGTTTTGAAAGGACATTTCGACGGTTTACTGAAAAAAGCGATGATATTTTTATGTTCTGGTATTTGTTTGCTTTGTTCCATGCAAAATGATGACAAAGCTCTTTAAGAAAAGTTGAGCTGTTCTTACAAGTCAAAATTATAAATGCAAAATTGGATTTGAAATATTGGTTTTGAAAGGACATTTCGACGGTTTACTGAAAAAAGCGATGATATTTTTTTGATGTTCTGGTATTTTGTGTGCTTTGTTTCATGCAAAATGATAACAAAACTCTTAAGAAAAGTTAAGCTGTTCTTACAAGTCAAAATTATAAATGCAAAATTGGATTTGAAATATTGGTTTTGAAAGGAAATTTCGACGGTTTCAGTGACTAAAAAAAGCAATGATTTTTTTCTTTTTGATGTTCTAGTATTTTGTTTGCTTTGTTTCATGCAAAATGAGGATAAAACTCATAGGAAATTCAGCTGTTTTTACAAGTCAAAATTGTAATTAATAATTGAAATAGAAACATCTTTGAAAGGACTGACATTTCGATGTTCTTGATATTCTGGTATTTTGTTTGCTTTGTTCTATGAAAAATATGATGATATTTTTTTATTGTTTATCCAAGACATCAATATTTTTATAGTAAATCACACACTCCTTGTGTTTTCTCCAAGATTGAAACCAGGAAAATGTAATGCAGAATCACATAGCTCGTCATAAAGCGGAGAAGCGCCCATTTGACCGAACATGGATAGTTTTTCACTGACTTTTCGTCGTTTTTGACTCAGGCCCCTTCCACACATATTTCATTGGTAAACGCATGCTTTTCAAATTGTAAACAGGGCTTTCAGTTTGAACTGAACAAGCTGGCCGTGTGCACGGACACTTCTCCAACAAAGTGAAAAGTGCCAAAACAACTAGCATTTACACACGAATTCAATGCAACTGACAGACAAGAGGGTACCAATGGGGTTAGTAGTTAACTGACAATTAGCCAAAAAAATAGTATCTAACTGAGAAATAACCTAAAATCAGTAATTAACAGTTAACTGATGTTCTTCACTGGATCAATTCAGATAAAATCAATTGATGATACTTTTGTAAAAACATCTTTACTTAATTTCATTATCAATTTGTTGATTTATTTCCTTCCAATCAAAAAATTTCGAGAAATATTGATTAACTTAGTATGAAAATCATACTGTTAATAAAATAATGAGAGAAAAAAATAGCGCAAAGTATTATGAATAAACTTTCATGATAACGAAGATGATTGCAGAATGATAGACCAACGGACTGATTGGTAAACAGCTTGTTCAGATCAAATTCAATATCTCCAGCTTCTCCTGCTTCTGCTGTACTTTCTAGAATTTTCTTCAATTATAATTCAATGCTACAGTACGGTTTTTGAGAAATATAATCAAACCTAAAATATTGAGTGAAATTGAATAACATGCATTTGTTTGGACATCTGATGGTAATAAAGCGTGCCAAGAGAATATCAAGTACTTCATATTCTCTTGAGCGTGCGTACTTGTTGTCCGCGTAGAATGACCTCTCAGTTTACAATGGAAGGTATCAATGGCTTTCAAAATGTCGGTAAAAAAGAATTTTTCATTCTAAAAACCTATATGTTAGAACTTCTGAATGCATGAAAACCAAATGAAATTTAAAAAATTGATCATAAAATAAGGAAAAAATAAAAGTGGATAGTAGCAAAATTCCAGACAGTTTTTACTGTTCAAGCTTATTTTAAGTTTATTCATAAAAATAAAAGTATTTAGAAACATACCACTTGCAGTTTAAATTTAATTAGAGGGAAAATCAATACCAGAGTGGAAAGAGCACCTTTATTTTAATAACCATACGAAGTTCATTATGTCAGGGGTTATATCGGCCGAGAAAACTCAAGCTTAAAATTGACAAATTTACAGACGTTTTAGCGTATATTCCCAGACATACAAACCTGTCTATATATTTCTATATATCAACAAGGTTATATCTAAAATGTCAGTCTATACCTTCAAAACAGTGAACTTTTTAAGAGCAGGTGTCTTGCCCAAAAAAGAGTTAATACCAATTTGTTATTTTGCTTTTTTTTTAATGAAGTTCTTGCGATAGTCGTGTTTTTATTACAATTTCACATAATGAATAGCGTGCAAATATTCAGCTGTTTATGATCAAGGGATTATTAAGAAGGTGGTGTTCAATAGCAACTCTTTTTATTAATTTAATGATGAAAGCACAGCTGCTTATTTACACACTGGTTAGTATCAAAATTACTCTCAAAATATGTTTTACTTCGCAATCAGAAACTTCCATGCTGTCTAGTATATGAATTGCAACCGTTGAAAACAAGCAATTTTTTTTTTTTTTTTTTTTTTTTTTTTGGACCAAATAAAACTGTACAGTTATAGAAAAAATTACGTTGTTTAATTTTAGTACAATTTCATGCACCCCAGCGCACGGTGTCGCTGCCTTTTCGCCACGAATTTCTTTAGATATGTTTATTTTTGTAATTTTAGTGGGAGACTATCAACAGTTTTTTGGAAGCATAACAAAAAAAAAAATTAAAAAAAATTAAAAAATTGAAAATATAGTTATTAATTTCTAAGTTTAGAATCGTAGTTCAAGTTCAATTCTCATCTCCTAGTCGACTGCACCGTATGTGCTAGTTTGTGCTCTGTCTTCACAGAAGATTTTCTCAAATTCTGACCAGTTTTACAATGATGATAATGATTATCAATTTTCTTCTGGTGCTGCTAACAGGTAAAGGAATGTTTTTGCTAATATATGGTGCGTTTTCTTGTTATTGAAGAGAAAAGTTTTAAGCTTGACACGAAAATATTCTTTCTGTTGGCATCAAATCTGCTGAATTCGCTCGAGTGACCACGGAGTACTGATTTTTAGCCAAGATTGACTTGGACATTTTCTGCTGCAATTCTTTACTTGATTGTAAATTTCACTTCAAAACCACCTCGCTTTTGTGTTCATTCAATTCAAGTAGATTAAGGGAAATTGCCATCCCATACATCGAATAAAAAAGTAAATGAGGACTTTGGTTTTATTTATGTGAGGGCGCCATTTGACTTTATCTAATCTAATTAAGCATATATTTCAAAACCTCGTTTTCATGGTCATTCTAGCAAATTTTGGGAAAACGAACGCGATCGCAAACAACGAATTCTCTACTTTCCTTTTCCCATAATACTCTGCAGTTTTGGGGGCAACGAGAGGAAAAAAACGTACTTATTTTGTTGATGGCTGATCAGGCAATATTGACAATACCTTGTTTGATATCCAAATATAAAACGAAGAAGTAAAAAATAGAAAATAGAAAAAAAAGCTTTAAGAAGTTTAAAGTAAACTTTAGGTATTTTTGGGGGGGGGGGGGGGGGGGGGGGGGGGGGGGGGGGGGACATCTTTCGTTACGTAAACCGACATCATGGCCATGCCTTTTGGCTATATATGAATTATTTGGCTATATGTGACTATATGTGAATGATAGGTAGGGTAACCCATTCACTTGAGGAGCCTTTTATCCATTCAAATACTAGGCTTTTATCTATTCAACTAGGTGGTTTTATCCATTGAACGAGGCTTTATCCACTGGAGCCATAGGTAGGGTCTTATAGCTTCAGAGTTCTATCAAAGTTAAAACAATATGCAAATATTTTATAGCAAAGGCAGCTCCATCTTTAGGGATATCTGAGACCTCGAGTGTTGAACCAACCGATGTCCAACACATTGAACTAACTAGATTTTGGCAAAAATACATGTTGATTGTAAATATACTGCTATATTCAGGGCCATAGCCACAAATTTCTGATCGGTCCGGTTTTCGAGGGTTTTCGGTTTTTCTTACATTTTCAAAATATTTTTCTTATATTTTTTTTCCCGAAAGTTGGTCCGGTTGAAAGCGGACCAACCGTACTGGTTGCTACGGCCCTGATATTTCGATATATATCTTTGTGCAGAGAGTGTGTCAACGCTCACTTGTTCGTTCGATAATGGGCTATGTGGATGGACGCAAGACCTAAATGTGACAAAAAGATGGCTCCTTCACAAAGGAACAAGTAAGAAAATGCGTATTCAAAATAATACAATCTGATATACATAAGAATAATGACTGAAAGTTTTATACAAGTCCAGAAAAGCACAACGAACTAACGAGCAAAAACAACAAACATTCAAACAAGAGTAAGATCAAAATGTGAGTCCCTTAGGGGTGGGCCCTAGGGGCCGCAACTCCTTCTTTATTTTTGTTAACTATTATTAGAGTCGAAAAAAGGTTCCTCATAATGTATGGCAGAGGGGGGGGAGGGCAGGTGAGATTTAGGGGGGATCGGAAAAACTATTAGAGTCGAAAAGAGGTTCCTCTCACGCCTCTAAGGCTGCGTTCATGATGTATGGCAGAGGGGGGAGGGCAGGTGAGATTTAGGGGGGATCGGAAAATTTTTTACCAGTAAAATGGTGGGGGGGGTTTGAAAATATTTTTCAGAGAATTGGGGGATGCAATTTTTTAGAAGAAGCTACGAGAGATTGCCCGGGGGGATAGTTATTATTTGGGGGACTTCAAGGGGGGATCTTAAGAATTTTTTTGTCATTTAAAGATTTCACCTGCCCACAACCCCCCTCCCCTCTGCCATACATTATGAACACAGCCTAACTTGTCAAGCGTTTCAGCAAATAATCGTGGACTCAAAAGAACTACATTACATTTTTTTGTATTGTGATTTCAGGCCCTTATCTTATTTTTACCAATGATGCTGGACAAAACCAGGCAACGTTGGAATATCATCATTTTACTGGAATGGGTTACCTATGGTTTTCCTGTGTTTCATTTGGTTCAGTGAAACTCGAGGTGTTGGTAGGGAAAAAGTCGGTTTTTAGCGTTCAAAATAAACGAAAACCCAAAACCATGGTTTGGAGTAGTGTTGGTGTGAATATCAATTCAACAAACGAAACAGTAAGTTTTTAAACGAAACGCTTTCTCAAAAACAGCGCCGCCAAGTTGGCACTATGCGCCATGTGTCGTTTTTCTTTTTGTCTCGAAACCTATATTTATTTTACTTCATATTCTCTTGTTTTTCATATATTTAATGGTGAAAAACAAAAACCAAACGAAACAGACCGAACAACGCAGGAGCGAGCGACACAAAACCAAATAATAATAATAAAACCAAATAATAACTAAACGAACGATACGCGACTGAACGAGACAAGAACGAACATAACAAACGCAAAAAAGAAAAAGCGAACAAAACAAACAAAAACAAAACAAAAAAAGAAAGAGACAAATTAAAAATAATTACCAATGAAATATCTATTTTTCTCTATTTCGAAAAATTGATATCTTCACACGTGAAAATAACATGTTATTTTCACGTGTGAAAATAACACCATTGCGATGGCTATTCAAAAATACACGGAAAAAATTGCCTGAAAAAGCCAAAACATACTTCATTGATAATCATATAATAAACAGAATATTACATGGCCGCTGCGCTCACTTGTGAGAGATCTTTTCAACACTCGAAGATAAATTTCGTATCTCCGCGCGCCCATGTAATATCCTCTATATATTACTCACTCTGTAAGAAAAAAGAGTACACAAACGAAACATTAATATTTTGCAGGTTTCTATCCAAGGGTCAGTAAGATATGGCGGTATATTAGGACTAGATGACTTGGTCTTCAAGGAAAAGAATGGCAAGTATATGTATACTAATGATGATATAGAACTTAGATTTTGCTCGTGTTGATTGAAACAGGCATTTACAGAACCTTATTTATGACGCTTCGATTGATCCTTTTCCAAAATGGCGGCCGCAAATTTAAAAAGTTAAAATTACATTAAGTGAAAAATCTTTATCAAAATCATATAAAAAAGTGCCTTTACATTAATAACCCTTCAAAGATTCATTATATAGGGTTTTTTTCATTGCTGGTATGGGTTTTGCACTCCGTTTAATTTTAACTCATTTGAATTTGCAGCCGCCATTTTGAAAAAAAAAGGGGGTCTATTAAATCTAAGAACGGAATGGAAAATAATGCCTCTGACACTAGGAGCCGAATTTCCATAAACAACAACATTTCCTAATATGAATGAGAATTGCAAGGAAAATCTTTACAGCGTCGCTTTTCATCTTGATGATGTGTTTTTCCTCCGTACGAATGACATCACATAGTTTTATACGATGTTTACAAATGATAAGGTAAATCTACTAAAATTAGCAGACAATATTCTACGCGAATTTTCTCTCGTATTTCAATTTTTATTTCCTTAAGAGAATAGTATGACAATTGCTGCTAATTAATGACAAAGGAAGGTGTGCAAGGGATTCTGGTAGTGGCAGTATATGACGCTTTTAAGCAACTCTGCCATCTTTTATAGGAAATATTTAACTAGATACGCTTTCATTCGGCTTACTTGAAGTCTCAAATGTAATTCCTGTCAATTTGAATTTGAGGCCTTTTTTATAGCTTTCCTTTTGTATTGGCGAGATGTGTCATGTAACATTCCGGTCCCCTTTTAAAAATTCTGGATTTCCCATGATAAAATATGATACATTTATTGTCAAACTAGAAACCATGTGCGACAAACTAGCACCAGCCAACGGGACACTAAATTGCACATTGAACAATACCGTGCACAGCGTCTGTTCCTTTCGATGTCCTGGAGGAGTGCATGTAGTTGGTTCACCGGAGAGAGAATGTCTTCCATCGGGGATGTGGTCGGGATACAACGCCTCATGTCAGCGTAAGTAAATATACCTTTTATCAAAAAAAATGTTTATTTATTTATTTTGGTTTTAAAGATCGGTCATTATTTATGGCCTTGGGAGAATTTACGGGAAGGGGGTCATAAGCTTTTAGATAATTGGAGGGGGAGGGAGGGGGGATTTGGGGGTTGGAGGGGGAGGGGGGGTCATTAAAAGATAGTGAGGGGTGATCATAAAAAAATACATTCAAAAATTAGAAGATGAGGGACTTAAACTAATTCTCCAGGGTGTGGGTGTGGGTGTGGGTGTGGGTGTGGGTGTGGGTGTGGGTGTGGGTGTGGGTGTGGGTGTGGGTGTGGGTGTGGGTGTGGGTGTGGGTGTGGGTGTGGGTGTGGGTGTCTGAATTTTATCATCTTCCATAATAGTTTTCCCTTGATCTTAATTCCCTCTCTAATTAACCCTAACTAAATCAAACTGGTTAAAGCTGTGCTACGGGGTCATATATAAACTGTACAGTATAGAGGCACCAAGTGGCGCCTTAACATGTTTCCAGTTGGACCCCGTTGAGCTGTGTTACTACTGTTCTTGCGGTGGTGACAAGCGATAACACGTTTTTTTATATTTCCCCCTCCCAACAACCGTACCGCTGAGCATTAATGGGTACAGTTATGGCTTTCCTATTTACAAACTTAAGTGTCCTTGCGACTGACGAATGGCAAAGAAAAATATGGAAAAGTAGAAGCTTTAATAGATGGAAAATGGGGTGCTCTTTGTCGAAACAAAGACATAAACTCCGACGCAATGGCTCGTGTAGTGTGCCGGACGCTGGGATACAGTGCAGAAGCATTCGAGCTACCGTCATATGAAGTAGAGCCCGAGCTGGAAGACGCATGGATTGAAATCCAGCAGTGTAGTGGAAGCGAAAAAACGATATTGGATTGCAAGAGAACAGCTGTTGAGAGACGTGCTTGCAATTTGGATTCTGGTATTTACGTTTTATGTGGAAACTTTTCATGTAAGTAAAAGCAAAAAAAAGAAGAAAAAAAAGGTATTGTAAATTACGCCATTAGATCAACACGTCTTACAAATAAGGGCCCCTTAACACTAAAATTAGCACAAATTTATACACGCTAAAGCACATATATGGTAATCAGGTGTGGTGTAGTATTAGATACATCAATGTTGCTGAGTTTCAATTAGCTGATAATTAGTCTTTGAACCTTGTTACCTCCTTCAAATGGTAGTGGTCAAACACTGACCACCATGTGCTGTCAGCCAGAAAGAATTCTATTGAAAACTGCTGACGAACATTCCGCAAGGGACAGGAAATGCATCAAATGAACCCAGCAATTGCACTATCCTCTCAGCTTTGGCGTCTTGATCCAAATCGCTGGACTAGATCACATGTTTCTCCTCGAGGGTTAAATTGCCCTGCTCAAAAACAAAACATAAATAAATAAATTAAGCTGTAAGTTCCAATTCAAACTGTGAGTTAGCCAACGTGCCCTGACTTAATTAGGTCAGCCTATAAGTTGTAAAGGGTATGATCTGCGAGTTAGTCATATATATGACTTGACTAGATGAATATCACTGAGGTCAAACGTTGCTTCATGATATAAAATTTAAACATTGTTTGAAGTTTTTCTTTAAATTCAAGGTCCACCAGGTTGTAGTTGCGAGTCGTCAAGTCCTTTGAGGTACACCATTATATGCACCTCGACAGCAAGTAGAAATACACCTTTGATGGCTCCTCCCTACACCACGAAAATGTAAGTGGAATATGTCAATGAAACACTATTCTATAAGTGCCAAAAATAGCAAACGGATAATTAACATAAAATGACATCCCATGATGCAGCGCGTTGCATATTTTAACCAGCCATCGGACCTTTTTGACGGTTTCTCTTGACGTCCCGAGGAGCAAGTGCACATAGTGACGTTCCCCCCTCATCACACCCACTCCCACCAGCGTGGCGCGACCATTGACACACTAGCACATTAACCATTTTCCATACATCGGTTCATCACTGGTCAAACACAAAGCACTCAGTCGAGGTTTCAAGGCTCAAACTTGAAATAATCCTTTGGAAGTACCTTGGCGCCTCGCTTGAGCGCTTTGTGTTTGACCAGTGAACCAATGTATGTAAGATGGTGAATTAGTCACTCCCCTCTCTCCCCTTGCTTTCCGCGGCTGTGGACGCAAAACTCCCACCATATCTCATTAGTTATTCGTGTGTATTGTCGGCACTTAGAATATATTATTACGAGAATTATTCGTATCTACAAAAAACCGTGTGGGACATTATGCTTTTAGACACAATTAATTAATCAGCTTGTGTGTCAAAGACAAAGGCTTACTTAATTGGGTCGTTTATGCAGAACTTAAGAAAGGTTTTGATACTATTCATCATAGGATCCTCATTCAAAACCTGCCGTCTTAGTATGGGGTCGATACAAAACGTGTGTCACGTGAATGCTCATTTATCGAGTGCACGACGAGGTACTTACGGGGTGAAACAGAGGTCAATACTTGGACTTTTGGTCTTTTTGATCTTTATGAATGATATTTCAAACTCTATTAATGAAGTAAAACCAAGAATGTATAATGCTAATGACACCAGTATGAGCTTTGCTGACTCAAAACAGAACGATACTTAAACGAAAATAAACCTAGACTTAGATTTTGAGACCTTCCAATCTGGCTTAGAGCCAGCAAACTATAATAAGCCTGCATGTCGTGGATCTTCATTGCTTAGCAAAACTACACACACAAAAAGATTGCTTCTGTGCCCTCGCAATTCAGACGTAATATAAGCTTCCTTTTGATTGATTCATTTAATTCTTTCTTTCTTCCTTTCTTTCTTTCCAGCTCGATGGAAGGTGTAGACATGAGTCATTTAACCAAAAAAGTGTTAAAGAATATACCAATTATACATGACATGTAAGTAACAATTATCAGCGCCTTTGATAACATTTCAATAGTATGTTTAAACATGTGGGCATACCCTTAGTTGTGCGGACAATGGCTGTAGTGAGTTTCACTTGACATATGACTTTTTCCGATACCAGAATTTTTATGAAGGCAACCATTGAAATAGTGAAAAATGGAACATTTGCCAGTCGGTTACCGAATTTAAGACTTATGTAAGTAAGAAAGATATATATATATATATATATAATTGATATGCTTTTTTCATTCCAATTTTTGTCGTTACCCAAAGTCAAGGGACAGCTACATTCAGTGATTGAATTGGAATTTAGCGTGTTAGGTTTTGTGAAGGGAGGAGAACCCGGAGAAGCTAGAGAAAAACCCCCAAATCAAGGGAGAGACCTAAAAAATTCTACTCAAACGGATACCAAATTTGAGAATGAGGCCCGAGGGTGGCAGACCCCAGGGGTGAGAGGCGAGTACACTATCGCTACGCCCTTGATTCCATTTTTGCTTTAATATTGTAATAACTAGCCTTCAGTGAAATGGAAACTCTGCCCTCCTTGCAAGTTAATACATGTAATTTGCTATTGAAAACTTGCCATCAACCACGTCGTAAAATATCACACCAAACAAAGAGGACCCAGAACGAAAAACACATGCATGTAAATTATGTTTCTTCAATCATTTAGCTCTCATATACCTACTCATGATCAACATTCGCTATTTCCTATTTAGAGATCTAAGTGGAAATTGCCTTTCGAGTCTCGCAAGCATCGAATCTGGTTGGTATGGCAACAAGGCAGTATCTCATACTTTGTAAGTAAGAACGTGACGCGAATGAAGCAGGCCACGTGATCGCTTTCTACTATCTCGGATGGAAAAAAGATGTAGTAAAATGAATTATCGTTCTTACTTATAACTAGGGTAATACTTGATAGCATTGTCAGTACCATGGCTAACTAACAATTTGTCACCCTTTTTCCTCGGTCGAGAATAGACTTCATTTGTTCATTTTTGTGGAGAGGAAAAACTCGGAGAACCTGACCGGAGAAGAACCCTCGTGGCACAGGGGAGAACCATAGCAAAGAACGAACTCATGATATATTCTCGTAATTAATTCAACAGAATTCTCATTCTTAACGACAACAAAATTCGAAACATCACAAAGTACTCGACAAAGGGGAAAGGAATGTTGAATAGTTTGTACGTAACTCTTATTTTGTTTTATATATAGAGGGCTAGTAAAACTGATAAATATCCATGTTACTTTGATAGGCGTTTGATACGGTTGATCATTCGATCTTGTTAAGCAAGCTTGGTTCTTATGGATTAAGTGGGAATGCACTCAATTGGTTTCGATCATAATCAAGTAATCGTTCACAGAAATGTTTTGTGAATAGCGCTTTGTCTGAATCTATGGGAATATCTTGCGGAGTTCCCCAGGGATCAACTTTAGGTCCCTTATTGTTTATTGTGTATATTAATGATCTGCCGCATTCCCTTGAAATTGCTAAGCCCAGAACGTACGCTGATGACACCTCAATAACAGTAGTTGCTAATAACGTAAAAGATATTGAGTCAAGCATTAACGCTGAACTTGTGGGTGTTGGAAATGGCTAATTGCTAAGAAACTCAGTTTGAACGTTGCGAAAGCTGAGTTTATTCTCCTCTGTTCAAACCCAAAATTGGCTTCTCTTCCAACATTTCCTGTTATCAAAATAGGGAATACTCCTGTAAAGAGAGTAAAAGTATCTAATTGCTGGGCGTTTTCATTGATCAAACGCTGTCATGGTCTGACCAAGTTGATCATATTGCTAAAAAGGTGTCAATGGGCATTAGTGCTTTAAAGCAAGTCCGTTCATTTGTTACATTTGATACCTTGATTATCATTTATAATGCCCTTATTTTACCATATTTCGACTACTGTGACTAGTGTGGGGTAATTTTAATAAGGATTCAGCTGAAAGATCAGCTGGGATCCCAGGGTTCCAGGGAGAACCTATATATAGATTCAGCTGATTTAATGTATTCAGGATAACTATTGTATTCTCTATTGTCGCTCTATCTATAGTGTATTAGATGTGAATCATTGCATTTTTTATGAATACATTACATCAACTGCTTGCTACGTACTCTCTCCCATCCCAATATTAATACAACACAGAGGTCTAAAACTTCAGTAATTGAGTCTGTTTTTGCGAGTCAGAGGATTAAAAAGAAACCTGATCAGTTTTATCGAAGAAGGAGCATTCGAAGAGTTACATTGGTTAGAACATGTGTGAGTAGCGTAATTTATTTTGGCAGTAATTTAAAAAATTTAATCGCTCGTAAATAACTATCTCTGTTCTTTAAAATCGTACGTCTTACACAAGTTGCATATGTGACATCCTTAAAGAAACTTATCTTAAATAACTCTTGTTTCAGAGACCTCTCGAACAACTTGATCGCTAATTTGGAACCAAACACATTTGTTGGAATTGGAAAAGAAATATTCAATATTATGATGTAAGTGTTAAAATACTCTTTCCTGATAAACAGCATCAGAAACCAAATACACCTATTCGAAATATGGCGACCAATTTGAATAACTATTGTTCTGGACTATATGACTTGCCTCTCATACACGCGAAAACTTTTTTAATTTTTGTACCGGTTTCCACGTGAACCATTTAAACCATTTACTTTTAGTAGTTATTCAATTGGTCGCCGCCCTATTTCTATTCGGCAAATTAATAAATAATAAAATGAGGTATATAAAAAAGGAATACCATACATGAGCGTACATTCCAAATACCAAAATGAGAAACATAGGAACATAGGTACCCTTGCAAGTTGTAAATTTTGCATTCTTATTGGTTAGGAGCGCGTGCATTATGATAGCACATAGCACGCCAGCGCACTTTCTATTTCGTCATTTGTGTCCAAAATACACTAATATATATTTGATTAAACTCATCGTTAATGATGAGCTTGGCGTTAGGTGCATATTCGGTGGGATGGGCGGAGCCAGGCACAAATTAGCGGTAACCATGGTCACCCTGTCACCACCCACCGAACACCTGTCACATTGACCGCGACCAGTCAATGGAATACTTACCTCTACTTACCTGTACCAGTGGTAGGGATGGCGGGCGGGAAATTAAACTCGTGTTGTAGCGTAATAGCGTAATAGCGTAATAGCGTAATAGCGTAATAGCGTAATAGCGTAATAGCGTAATAGCGTAATAGCGTAATAGCGTAATAGCGTCGTATAGCAAGTGCTAGCGATAGATAGCGATGGCGAATAAAGGTTCGCGTGGTTGGCATTAAGCTAGCGTGATCACGTGTGTAGCGTCTTATCGTATTTCGTAATGATAGCTATGATCCATATCTCATACAGGCCACAGAGATCGACTAGAATAGATTGCGACATGCTATAAACAACTTGCTAGCTGAGTCGATCAACGATCGCGTGAGGTAATAAATGCGTTGACAGCGGAGATAGCGGTATGCGTCCGGACAACGCTACTGCGAGATGTCCTTGACCTCGAGTCTAACTTAGCCTAAATTACATTTAACCACATTATATGAACTTTCGAGTTTCAAATTACCGCTGCGTTTCTTGATTACAGACTCATTTACTCAGGCTTAGCCTCGATTTTGTGAAGAATATTCACTTGTTCCAGTCAAAGTCCGTCAAGTTTCAAAGTGTTCGTATTGTTGAAGTTGTGCATTCTTTACTTTACCGTTGGTATTTCGGCGAGTAATTAGACACTGATTCGAGGCTAAGTCTGAGTAAATGAGTCTGTAACCAAGGAACACAGCGGTAATTTGGAACTCGAAACTGGACTATTGCTTAGTAATGTGTTTTGGTCTCTTTACAGTGATGTTTCTTCCAATCGCCTCACTTGCATCAAAAGAGGAGTCTTTGCACAGGATTTGTATATAAATTCTTTGTAAGAAGGAGTTTATGTTTCGAAAGTGTTTAGCTATAGTATATAAATATGATGAGACCTTTAAGTATATTTATAAACCCCAAGTAAAATGGTTTAAATAAAGGAAGCGAACAAGAAAAAAAATTCAAACACAGAGTAAAAAGTCTGTAACTATAAAGCCTTTGCACCATCACGTGACTGCAGCCATGTTAGATGGCAAGAACAATGCAATCATTTTACATGAGAAATAATTCAATTCCCAAGAGCAAAGGCATTTTATTGTTTAGATTTTCAACCACAGGCATCCCAAGCTGTATTATTGTCGTGGGCACGTGATGGTGCAAAGCTTTTATACTGACGTTTTGGACCCGTCATTGATTCGTCAGTTATATTCATACTATAATTGTTAAGCATGGTTGCACATTGAATAGCTAATTGATTTGTTGTATTTTACGCACCAACTAGTGACCGCTATTCTAAACAAACGTTGATGAGAGTTAACTTGCTTTTTATTTCGTTATAGGATCTTGTTCAATAACAGTATCGAAGCAATTGAAGAAGGATCAATAAACAGTATACACCTCGATACCTTGTAAGAACTATCACTATATTAATTCAAGAATCCCCTTTAAATGATCACGTGACCCAACATGCTGTTACCATGGTTATGTACTGTCTACATTATATATGATGTTATTTCACCGACTCATTTGCACTCTAGGGATATACGAAATAACATGTTAAAAGACATCTCCATTTTACCCTGGGGATCGCTTGACGATATCTTTTATCTGTAAGTAAACGACCAATAGTGCTTCTATGAAGTTAAGAGACCTAACTTTAGATTTGCATTGCCTAACGAGTGATACGGGCGACGATTTAAATCACGCAACAGTCGCTAGTAAGGCAAATGAGCAAATAATTTTTGAATTGTCACTCCTTTCGCAACAATTTTTTGTTGTTGCAAAAAGCAAAGAGATTGCGCACAGGGTAGCAAATTACGAGCAATTGCAATCCCAAACACAGCAAACTTGCAGAGCACTATGACACGATTTTGTCTCCCATATTATCACTCCTTAAAAGTTACTTTACTTTACTGATGCTGCGAGCCAAGAGCCCTTCGTCGTCGGAGTTCACATGCAGTCGTACACACACAAAAACTCAAGGTCTGAAACGTCTGTAAAGGTATCAGATTCTATACTTCATAATTTTTGTGATATTTACGCGATACACCGACGCACTTCCTACTTGTTTAATACTCGCTATTTGATTTGATTTGATTTTATCCATCGTTGGATTTTAATCAGCTTATAAATCCTTTGAAACTCGACTGATAGAGACAGTATTCTATTGAAAACTTGAATGATATAAGCTGATAAACATTCCATGCAATAAAAAGAAAGTAACGTCACATTTAACTAAACCATCACATTCTATAATCTTACCTCAAGGTATCTTGGGAACAACTCAATTCAAAACCTCACAGTCAAGATGTTTGAAGGAAAAAAAAACCTTCGAATTTTGTAAGTTTAATTGGATATTTAAAAACAACCCGAGACCATACTTCTCCAGACATCGGATGCTGACCGTCGCATGGTAGCGCGAATCATTTTGGACTATGCTAGAGATTTCGGCCCCAACACCGCTGTCCCGGGAGGAATTACAGACTAATCTAATACAGACACGGCAGAGTACATTTCACACGTAGCGATCCACCTTCCAGTCGTCGTTGTCGTCGTTATCGTGTGTTTGCCGTCGATGTTTAAGCTTCCTACACCACACACACACACACACACACACACACACACACACACACACACACACACATACACACACACACACACACACACACACACACACACACACACACACACACACACACACACACACATACACATACACATACACACACACACACACAAACATATATTGCCAGTAACTGACAGATGGTCTTTACTTGCGCAGGGATATTGGCTACAATGAATTGGGAATCATTAGAAAAGATTTATTTACTGGCTTGAAGACGATGCTTTTCCTGTAAGCATTTAACATCTTTCCCTGTATGTGGGCGAGTAATGAAGAAAAATTATGGAAATTGAATGGTAAGAGAAAGGAAAGAAAAAAAGGATAGGAATGGATAGAGAAGGAGGGGGAACATAGGAAAGGAGAGGAGAGAACAGAAGAAGAGTAGACGAGTTGAGATAAGGAAAGGGAAGGTAATATTAAGGAAAATTGAAGTAAAGAAAACAAGAGCATGCAAACAAAGTAAAAAATGAGAAAACGAAATGAAAATTCAAGTATGCTCAAATTTGAATTAAAGTTTAACGTTAGGATAGTTAGGCCTGTCAATTTCCTCAATTTAGAAATGCAGTCAAATCGAGCATCAGATACATCGAGGACAATGCATTTCAAAAGAACAGTTGGCTAGGATATTTGTAAGTATATCAGTCGCAAAACGTTTTGTGGCCTTAATTAATATTGATTAGGTAATTTTTAAGCAATATACTATTTCCATCTTTAGATTCTTAGATGGCAACGAACTGACAAAGATTGGTAAACTCACCTTCACTGGGCTGCAATACATCTTGTACATGTAGGATGGCATATCAAAATGATATATCGAGGCGGAGAGCTCTATATTTATTTTTCCTTGCCCTTGCCCTTGCCCTTGCCCTTGCCCTTGCCCTTGCCCTTGCCCTTGCCCTTGCCCTAAATAACTCTTAAATCTTTTTCAAGATAAAAGTATTATATTTTCTTAGAACGATGTCAAATAATCCTCTACAAGTGATTGAGGAAGGAGCCTTTCAACACATGACAGATCTACAAGCATTGTAAGAAAAAATATTTGCCTCTTTGGAAAGTAATGTATGACTTTGTAGTTCTAGAGTGAAGACGACGTATAGCCGCAATAGATACCTTTAACTATCATGCATACGTCAATAGACAATCAGCTCGCGAATAACAGGACTTTTGATGAGCTACTTTATGAAAAGTTGTCAGACACTTTTACTCAGGGGACAAGGTACTTAGGCCTGTGTTGAAGCTACTCGCCACAAAGCACAAGCCAACCCATTTCAAGGAAACATTGCAAGTCCTAATGAAATCAAGGTCATCCTTGCGCATGCCTCGATGCAGTCAGCTGAACATTTGTGTTATCGTTTGAACTACTAGTCTCAAGGCAGGATTTTTTGATTCAGGTATTTAATTCAGACGAATATTCGCACAATCAACATCAACAGTTTTGGCTCTAAGTACCTGGAAATAGCCCAGTAAGTGGAATGAACAGATTTTACAGGAGAATATCCAATTGTAGCCCTATCTTTAACTATCTTCCTCATTTCATAATTCATAGTTCTGACTCACCTTAGTTACCGTTGCTATCTCAGAAATATAAATCGTTTCAATAGTTTACTGTCCTGCGAAAAGAGTAGAAAATTGTCCTCGTAATCCTTGTAGTACTCTTTAAAACAGATACTGTATAGTTGTTGGGGGACACCATTATAATTCCATGCTTTTTGGGAAAACTGCTGCGACAGTGATTGGTTTGCTATTGTCTGATTCGGAACTATGAATGACAAGCTCTGTAATCCCATGGCTACTTTATTGTGCTGTGAATATTACGGTTGTGAGGTTACGGCAAGCGACAAAAATGTGTTTGAGTAGACTATTAAGAAAATTGAAGCAAAAGGCATACTCGTACTACATAAAATGTATCATTAAATTTGCTCAACCGGCAATCCATTCAATCAAGACTTCAAACAATTCCAAAGTCTTTTTACGTGTTTTCTGCATTTCAGTTGAATAACAAGTTTTATTAACGTTGAATATTTATTTGTTGGTTTATAAATTTAACCATTTCTTAGCGAATCCGGGCATAAATAAAGAAACTTTCTGCCAGAGAGTGTTTCTATTTAGATACAAAAATTTCCCCACCCACTACTTTTGGCTCAGTCCTTTTAATAATATCTTCAACAGTAATTTTGGAGAAAACCTTCAAGGAATTGAAGTATTGGATCCTGAGCGAATTTTTCTTCAGTCTGCTGGTTACCGCTGTACATCGGCTACACATACAATCTGGCAGTTCTGCTTCCCTTGTCAACAAGGGAGAATTCAAGATAGATGTTCGCGAACGTGGATGTCGAAAATGTCCACCAGGTGAGGCTAATTAATTAGTTAGATTGTACCCTGTGTCCTAGTGTACCCTGGGTTCCACAGGCTTTTCGCTTCAGTGCTTCTCGGTCCGTCTAGGTCGTGATAACGAAACCCTTACAACCGTGAAGCACTGGAGCGAGAGAGCTTCTGGAACCCAGGGTAGTTCTAGTGGTGAACCTTGGAGATACCTTATGCCTAATACTCTAGTTTCGAGTTGTTTGTTGCTCAGGGCTAGCCGCTGTAAAATGAGTTCACGTGTTTCATTGAAGGTACGTGGAATTTCAAAGGGTTCTCATTTAGGAAGTTGTGTAATCTTTACTTCACTGTTGGTGAATATAATTTCTGAGTTAGGCCAAATCTGAAAGAATGACTTTGCAATCGAGGAAGACAGCGGTATTCTGCGAATTCAGTGATCCAATCATTAAATTTTAAGAATTATTATTATTATTATTATTATTATTATTATTATTATTATTATTTGCCCTCTAAATTATGTTGCTACTATGATTGCAGGGGGATTTTATCAAGATAGGATAGCACATGTTGGTGAAATTATCCACGGACTTGGCTGCAAACAATGTCCTCCTGGAACTTATGTTAGCATTGCAAACGCCCCAGGAAGAACTGAAGCATCGTGTTCTGCTTGCCCAGAAGGTACGTCAAGTTGCAACCCTTTTTGGCTTTGTCTTCTGATATAACCTAAGGTTAAAGAGCTTTACTAATTACCTGTGTTGCCTCTAGCATTGATTCAATGCAGCTGTTCTTAAAGTGCATATGAACCCTTCGACAATACTTTCAGTACTGATTCTACATGAAGTAAATAGTTGATTGGTAAGATATTTCTTGATTTGAGTGATGCGTCTCTACGTTATGAAGGTTTATACTTCCAATATGCTAATGAGTGTGACGTCTATTAAGGCTTAATTAAATATACAAAATCGAACTGGTTCGTAGATACAGTATTTAAAAAGCATCATTATTTTACACAAGGTTTACATGAAAGCTATTCAAAATTTTTATTTTCAAAATGGCCAGCATTTAGTATTACTAGTTACAACAAAAACACTCAAATACCTTACCTGACGTCATCATCATTAACATATTGGAAGTATAAACCTTTATAACTTAGAGACACATCACTCAAATCAAGAAATATTTTACCAATCAACTATTTACTTTATGCAGAACCAGTACTGAATGTATTGTCAAAGGGTTCATTTGCACTTTAAGTAGAAATAATCGGATTTTAAAAGAAAACATATTTAATTCGGTGGGATTTCTTTCCTTTTTTGCTCATCATTACATACTATCTTTGATGTGAGAAGTGGACAGAAGAAATGATTATAAGCACGTTTTATAGAATATTCTAGATTTTCCAGGACTTTCTTGAATAGCCTTTGTTATAGAAAGTTCTAGTAAGTTAGGATCATAAAGTGTCTATTTATAGATTAAGCTTGACTTGTTTATCGTAATTTCTGGAAAATTCTATGATGGAATGTTAGAACATTCTAAAAAGATTGTAAAAGACTATATAAGAAGTTGCAGTAGTGTGTGTGTTCAGAGTTCATCGTGAATTGTACGTTCGACACAAGTGCGAAGAAAATATAGTGTTAAAGGGAAAAATTGATCTCAAGGTTTATCGCGAAACCAAGAAGGAAGTTATATATTTTGGGAATTTCAGTATGGTTTATTATCATGTTGTAGCTGTTTTTGCGGTAACATTGGTGGTAAAGGCATAGTGCTGGTTGGTGGGGTTAGTCGTAATTTTGCTGATGGTTTTATAATGGTGTAGGTGATAATTATAAGATGGTGGTGGTGGTGGTCCGTTATGGTGTTGATGATATTGCAGAAATGGAGATTAGAAATGCAAACTAATATTTCTCGTTTTTAATTCTTATAAAGGCACAAATCTTAAAAGATTTGCTGGATTCAGGGCATGCCCTTGCCTGGAAAACTTCTACCGTTTTGATCGCTTTGGAAGGTGCATGGAATCTCCTCTCGGTTACAAATCGATCAACGAGACGGTTGATTTACGTCCCGGCTTTTATTGGATATGGAGTGAAGACGAAGTCAGGAAATCATACATAACTTTCTCTGCAAAGCTGCAAGAGGAAAACCAGGGCTACGATGCCGAATTGAAAAGCTTCAACGAAATCCTTCCTCCAGCATACCCGTGCCCATTCATAGGATCATGCAAGGTATTTTTTTTGGAAGAATTAATGAAAACTACCACTTATATTTGATTAGAGTGGCTTTATACCTAAGTGTTATTTCGACCTCGTGCTATGATGCCACCTCATCAAATACAAGTGGTATTTCTAATTGATTCTTCCAGAACTAAGGAGGTTTTTCCTATTACCTAATAACAAATCTACAATCACATCTATCGGATTTTTTTGGGATATATCAGCCAATCAACTTGTCAGAAACAATTGACATTGTAAAAAAGTAATTCATTACATTTCCTCTCGTCCAAATCTTCTTTTCACCATGTTAAACTGATGAAGATACATAACTTTGACTTGAATCTGATTCCACATTATCCTATTTAAAAGATGAGCTGTCGATATACCACTTTATAATTCGCTTTTTATCATGAAGGGGATACTAATGCTCATGTTCCTGATTTTGATTATAGTGTATTATATATTTTATATTCTTTCAAAGGGAGGATTTGACGCTAATTGTTCCCATGGCTACGAGGGAATTCTGTGTGCTGTCTGCTCAAGAGGTTTCTACAAGATGTTTTCTGGTTGCAACGAGTGTCCATCTGTGTACCTCTTTGTCGGACAATGTCTTGCCGTCTTTATAGTTGTGGCTATTATCACCTTTGTGATTGTCAAAGACAAAAAAGCCAGAAGTGAACGCTCTGCGGCAGATAACATCTTCAGTAGTCTTAAGATAGTCATTGGCTTTTATCAAGTTACAAGTGGTACACTACGAGCTTACTCGTACATCCAGTGGCCTACAGCATTAACGAAGCTGATGAAGTTTGCAGATGTAGTGCAGCTGAACATCTTCAAACTTGTTCCAATGGAATGTCTGAGTCACTCCATCAAGATCACACCGTACGTTGGTCTTGTGACGTATGTATCTCTAAACGTATTGGTCATATTGCTTGCCATGGGATACCTGTATGCGAGGAAAGTCTTCTTAAAAATGAAGAATGTCAACCAGGAAGAAAGGAATAAAAATCTTTTCGCCTGTAAAGCTAACTGTTACCGTGCAGTGTTTCTTTTTCTGTTTGTTACCTATCCAGCAACATGTGAGAAGGTGTTCCAAGTTCTTCCATTTGGATGCACTAAGGTCTGTGACAACCAACAAACATGTAACTGGTACCTACGATCAGATTACTCTGTCCAGTGCTACACATCAGTCTACAACAAGTACGCTCTTTTGGCTTTCTTTGCTCTGCTTATCCCCGTCTTGTTTCCAGTGGTCACTGTTATCATGCTGTGGAAGTACTGCAGAAACCACGTGCAGTATAAAAATGCAACCGCGTCCGTAAAGGGCTTCAGTGAACGTAAGCTAACAAAGAAAGCTCTTTTGAAGCAGGAAAAGAAGAGAAAAGAAGAAAATGAGGTGTCAGTTGGCATGAGGTTCATCTACGAAAACTACAGCACCGACTGCTGGTACTGGGAAGTAATCGAACTGGTGCGCAAGTTAATTTTAACTGCTGTGGTTGTACATTCTGGTCGAGAAGGACGGTCATTCTTGGGCATATCAGCCATCTTTTCTGGCTTTTATGCTATTTTCTTTGCCCAATCCAAGCCTGTCCCATACATTTTTGACCACTGGCTTCATCTCGGGTCTCTACTGGGTACACTTGCTAATCAAATGATGGGCATGTTACTTAAAATTCCTGTAGAAAACGAGTCATCATTGGTGAATGAAGAAGATGACAGTGTGGGTGTTCATGTACTCCTAATTTGTGCCAATGTGATGGTTTTGGTCATGCTCGCTGGTACGTGAATTTTAATGTATTTTGTATTTTGCAATCCTAATGTCCTTAAATTGAAAGCTTCTTGCCTTCAAGGTAAGCCTTTTTATGGGTTAAACTACACTACATTTCAATTAAACTTCACGTTTCCATCGGCAACGCAAATGGATGCTATCATCAGAATCTTCCTTTACTTGAACAATCCTAATCACTGATTTCTAGCCAATTTTGGTTGGGCTTAATGTTTTTCCATTTCAGACTACGTGTCAATCTATAATGGATTGTTTGTTTGAGTTGTTTCATCTCCATGTGTCTTCTCATGCACCACTATAAACAAGGAAGTGATAAGGGAATGACGTGGTTTGAAATGGGACAACATTTCGTTCATTCTAACATTATTTAACATTATCTTGGAATCCAAAAAAGGTCATATTCCATTCAGTCAAGTAAACAGCTTCTTTCTTCCTTTGGCAGTTCGCTATATCTACAGTGTTGCTTTTGCACTTATGATCGTCAAGGAGAATCCACAGTGCAGTGGCAGTTGCATAATGACAGTAATGCAAGTAGTGGCACTGGAAAATGGCAAGGAAGAAGTTATAAGAAGACACAGAGCAGGAAGTTTTGAGAAAAAAAGGGGGGTCCAGGGGTTCAATCCATGACAACAGCAATGGGAGCTGGTGCGTTAGCAGTGAACACTATTACTCGTGCTGCATAACCATCAAGTATACACAATTGTTATACAATTTACTTACTACCTCGATTCTCATTGGCCGAGAGCCCTCAGCCAATCCATAATCCTGTGGACTCGACATGATAAATGCCATATCAGTAGGTTTTCCTACAGATTGTATTTATCATGCCATGTCCATTCAAGGTCATTATGGAGAAACGTTTGAAATAAGTTTGCCATTTCTTTGAAAGCAGAATTAAAACTTTATTCTTAGCTTACAAAATGTATAATAGAGCAACTGTTGAATTCGGTTTTCGCATGATATCGTACATTATCAAGACCTCGGCCGTTTTATCCGTCTCTACGGCTTGGGCAGATAACACAGCCTTGGTTTCGATAATTTACGATATCATGCTCAACCTCATCCAGTACTTGTATATTCATATATTAATTGCATAAAATACAATAATACTCATTTAAAATACTTTATTGATTCGTATATGCAATAATTATGTAAGGGATGAATTAGAAGAAGTCCTAAATAGCAAAAAAGTTTTTTTGTTGTTGACAATTTTGTCAATAAAAATAAGGTAACCTAGTATATATAGTTTACTCGCGCATTATATAAATAATTCAAATATATTACGGTAGTGTCTGAGATATTAGGGACCTTAAGCTGCAGGACGGCAACGACGACGACGTCGGCAAACATACAATAGCACTAATTGCGCTATTCAATAGATACTCGTTGGAATGTACGAAATACTGTGCATCATTGCCGTCTTACTGCTGAAAGTAAGACGTGAAATGCCCTATTTTTACGTACTAAAGAGAACGGTTACGCCAAAAGCTTATCTTTGCCAATTTTCGTTATAAGTAAAGCGCTCCCAAAAGACGACATTTCACTCTAAAACGGGGATGCTTATTGAGTAAAATACTAGGCCAAACAGGAAATAATAGAAGGTTGAAGTGCCTCAATTTCGCCGACGTTGTCGCCCGACGTTGCCGTCCTGCAGCTTAAGGTCCCTATTATTACACAATCCTTGAAGGACACCCACTTCAAGGATGATAAATGGTCTTATGTAGGGCGTATTACGCGCATGTTTACACCCTTTGATGTCTGCAAATTAAAATGTAACCCCTATTTAGCGGCCACCTGACGATTACCCAAGAGTGTCCGCTTAATAGAGGTTCTACTGTAATTCTACCAAATCTCTTAATTCGGTTCTCAAATATTGTGTTTGTTAAGACAGTTAGTTGGTCGCACAAAATTACAGTTTCCAGTTTTTACATACTCGAAGAAAATGTGTATTTCTTTTAACAATTTCTTTCAACTTTGGAAAATTTGCTGGAATCTAGGCATGCGCATAATATTTCCTCTAAGGTCTACTATACCATTCCTTCTATTTTGTCCTGATCTGATATGCATCTTTTTGATCAATGACTGTGATTTGCCACAAATGTTTGGTTGCGCATGCGTATTTAGTTTAAGCAAATCTGTGGACTTATATAAATCCTGAAATTTTCATTGGCCTCTGTACGTTTTCTGCTTCTATAGGTCAACTATAAGTCTATTAGTAAAACGCTTGTAGGAAAAAAATAATAATGGCAATTGCTCCAATTTCCCCAAGTTTTAAGGCAATATTTCCAATGTTTTTATCAATTTTTTTATTTTTCAATTTTCCGACTTTCTTTTGTTCATACAAAAACAACTAGTCTCAGGTACCGTCGGAAAGTTCCACGAACCAATGGACCATTTGGGCTATCATTGTTTTTTTGAACATTCACTCTTTTTTTGGTAATATTTTTAGAAATTTGGATTACTAGTTGAATCCGCGAAACCAATTGCTATACTGATATACATAATTCATTGGAATTTTTAAGCAATGCTAAAATAATTTATCAACGCTACAATTACACCAAAGAGAGAATGACAGGCGAAAAAACCGGAAATTTCAATTGAAAACCATAATACAAATTTGCCGTTTATACTTGTAATCATAGTTTAAGATAAGCACCAACATCTAGCAAATCGCAAATAATTAATTTTTGGATTTAACATTTCCCCCCTCCAATTGGAGAAAGAAATTCAAAATTTCTAGCTAGAAAAAAAGTAAAAATTGCATATTCTTGGATTGCAAGTTACGTCATCGCGGCCATGTTGGTGGTATTTAACAAAAGGCTTCTCATTAGCATCCATTGTTAACCGCACCAAGGTGGCCGCTATTCGTTTGTCTTTGACTCAGTAGGGAATGCTTGCAACACAGCAATTTCTCTCTAAAATACCAGTGATCGTAAAACGTTCTCACTGCTCTTTGATCTTCAAATGCACTAACACGAGTTTGCTTCCAGTATCGAAGCGCTCTTTAAATACAAAACTTCACAGCAGCATACAATTAATTCAATGTGATTCAATGCTTCAATTCTATTGCAATGCGTAATGCAATTAAATATTCCTTTCCTAATGATAGCATTAGCGCGGCGTAATATCGAAAAAACGATAAATAATAATAATAAACAGCTTAACAGCCCTATAATACAAAATTAGCAAGATGCAGACAAATTAAATTTCACTTGTTATGTGGGGCCATTTTGGAAAGTAAACATGTCTTCTTATTTGCCGCCATTTTGAAAAGTAACCAGGCCTTAATGATAGCAGCCATTTTAAAGAAGTAAACATGTTGCATGCTGCATATTGCTTAGTAAATATTATGTATCTCTAGTAGTAGAATACATAGGAGGAAAATGGTCGCTTATTTGCGATTATTCTTCTAATGTTCACCTAATTGTTTTCTGCTTTATCAGTTATCGCTTGTATCGGCCAGTCTTATCTAGCTTCAGTATTTTTGCAAGGCGTTGTTTTGTAGTTGAAATAGCCTTGTGGCGTCCACGCTTGGAAGGGCCTCCTTGATTTGCGTTAGCTAATGGAAAAAATAAATAAATACGGTTTTAGTTCGATGCAGAGTGGTTTTATTGTTTCTGAAAAAAAAGGAGAAAATAGAGAAGGAAGCAAGGAAGCAAGGAAGCAAGGAAGAAAGCAAGGAAGCAAGGAAGCAAAGAAGAAGGAAAGAAAAAATGCATGCAAACGTTTTGGCACAATAAATACCTTGAGAAGTGGAAGGCCCGTGGCTTTGTGTGCTATCAGCACTTGAACTGCTTGCAATGGCCGGAGGAAGTGATGCGGAAGATTGGAATCCCGTTGGACTTGTAATAGGCGATGTTTGATTGGTAGACTACAAATATAAAATATAAGATTATAATCTATTTTAGTATAAATATAGTAAAACTAGTAGCACAGGGGGTGCGTACATTTAGAGCAGATTCCTCCTTCTTTGTCACTTTTTTGTCCATCAAAGCCTTTGGAATAAAGAACCATTGTGTAAAATAAAAACATTGGGGTGGGGTGGGTAGGGGTGGGGTGGGTAGGGGTGAAATAGAAAGGTGGGGAAGACATGCCCTGAACAACAAGAATTTCGCCTCTGAAATATACATGTATTCACTTATACATCCAAATTAAATCAGAATTCTTGACACCACGACCCTAATTGTTTCAAATACAAGGAGTTTGAAGTTTCAGTACCTTTTCATTGTCGCTTGGTAGAGGTGCATTTAATAGTGAAGGTGCTCGGTCTAAGCTGGTACTCAGTCTCACGGACACACGCTGAGGACGCACCTCTTTACTAGGAGACTTGTCAACCTTACCTATAAAATATGCCACCCATTAGTCTATATTATATGGGAGGTGCCCCAGCGTTGGGAAGGGGAGAGACGGCGGGATGTTTGACATTTCCAAAGGGGAAATTATTCCAAATATTATAATCCAAGTAATTATATAAATAGGTTCGGCACAAGTCAAGAGCGTCATCGGGATCAGTTGTTGCAAGATGTGGAAAGCCCTGCCGAACTTGTTTTCCATCTAAAAATGCTGAACCAACTGATTCAGACTCTCTTTGAAGGGAAGGGAGTAGAGAAAGTTGCCTATGAGTATCTAGTTTGAAGCTTTCAATGCCAAATACCCATAGTGCTGGACGCCTCATAGATTTACACTTTAAAAAAATCAAAATTTTTTAAGAGATTCAGAATATTTACTTTTTGGATTCCATGTTGCATCCACTCTTTCACTTTTCTTCTTTTTCATTCCCGGTTTCCAATTACTTTTCTCTTCATCTACCATTTCAGAAAGTGGAGGGTAGGCTGTTGGAAGAAAAGGTTTAAAGTCACGAATAACATCAAAAGGGTTTTCTATTTGTTTGTAGGAAGCTTATCCATCACTTAGCATAGATAAAGGACTTCTAGGACTTCTAACAAGTGATCACAAATAGACCTTATTACTTTGAGAGTATTGATTTCCCATTTCAAAAGTATTGAGAACTTTCTTTGCTTGATTTTCATTCACATTGATTCCTCTTCTTATATGTGTTAACAGAAAAAAGTAGTTATACTCAAAGAAGTGACATGTGGTCTGCTATTTTCATACAAATACGACCTCTAAATACTGCAAGCTGCACATTGACAATTGGTTATTTGCTGCCGCCAGTAAAAAATATGAATGGTACCAACTGATTTGTTTTGATTGACAGATCTTAGCATGCAGCTAGCGAGTTGTCCAAAGTAAAAGGGCCTATATCGTGAGATGCACAGATGTTTAAAAAAATGCTTTTTTTTTCGCAAATAATATTATTATAATAGTACTATCTTGCTTTTCAAGTTGCTTAAAAATTGTGTCATTATTAAAAAAAAAACATACCAAATTTTTTATCTTTGAAATAGTCCGAGTCCCCGAATCCCAAATCTTCTCCACTGCCTTCTTCTTCACTGTCACTATACGGTCTTTTGGAGTTCAGTTTTGTTTTCTGTGTGCTTCGTATTGTATGAGGGGCTGCTTTGTTTGTTGGGTGTGTATCGATTGGATTATGTGCGATTGAATCTTTGAAACTACTGAAGCCAAACAGAAGAGTCTTGGCTGCTTCTATCTCGGCCCTGTGGAATACAAAGCACAACAATTATTGCACTCTTGACCACTGCTATTTTCATAAACATGCAAACTCACTAGCTGAGAGCTGCACGCTGAAATTTGATTTTTCGCTGCCGTCAATCAAAACTAATCAGTCGGTGCTTTTCATATTTTTTGGTTGACGGGAGCAAAAAAGAAAAAAAGAAAAAAATCAGCGTGCAGCTCACAGCTAGCAGTAATAAACAAAAAAATGATGTTTTGCATATGTTTCATACTTTAAATCCCTGTCCTTGGATTCCATTTGAGCTACGGGCTGTAATCGTGCTTCTGTGCTTGTACTCTGAAGCCCCTGTGTTGTTTCTATACTAGCAGATGTGTTCATAAATTGGGGTGTTCCACCCAAACTAAAGCCAAGCTCATCATCAGAGAAATCTAAGTCGCTGTCATTGGGCAGGATTTGGTTGTCTTGTGCAGTGAAACCAGCTGAGCTCACTGGAATGACGAAGGATAAAATTAAATTGCATCAAACCCTTACAAACTCTAACTACTAAGTTTGGGCTGATCTATGTCAGGGAACATCTATTTCACCCCGGTCTGCTCTCAGTCTGACCTCTAGCTCAGCTGGTAGAGCATCGGTAGCACAATTCCGAAGGTCGTGGGTTCGATTCCCAGCGAGGTCGGAAATTAATTTTTCTGAATTTAATTCCAAGGGTCTTTCGCCCAGAAGAACCTCGTTCCCAAGCACTATGACTTATACATATTTCTATATCTTCATGTAAGTCAGGGAAGGACTAACTCACAGATTGAACCCTGAAACAACTTCTAGGCTGATCAAAGTCATGGGCATGGCTAACTTACAGATCAAACCTTGAAACAACCTCGGGGCTGGTCTAATTTAGGGCACACACTAACTCTACACCACGCACTACGCCACAGTCCCTGATTCAATAATTAATAACATGAGATATTCATTACATACTTGATAGTTTGAGCTTCAGTGGCTGTTTATTTGTTGTCGTACAAGAGTATTGACCCTCAGTATCCATACTGTCACCTGCTAAGGGTTGAAACTGTCTACTGCTGTTGCTCATTTCCACTGAAGAACGATTGCTTCTGGAAGATAAAAAATATGTCTTGAAAAAAAAAAAACAACCAAGATCTTAAAAAAATAAAAATAAAAAAGTCCCTTTTTCATGAGGGTAGCACTTAATAGCCATTGGCTAACAAACCTGTGGCCCTCATTCCGTGATCGAATTGGAATTTAGGAGTTGATTTTTGTGGAGGGAGGAAAACCAGAGAACCCGGAAAACCCTCGAAGCACAGGAGAGAACAAACAACTCTACTCATATACAACACCAAACCCGGCGGGACTTGAACTCGGGTTGCATTGATGAGAGGCGAGCGCTCACACCGCTACACCACCCGTGCTTCCCATTGATTTTGGCTTTTTCAATTGAGGATTAATTGTGCAAGATTATTGCACAGGAACTTCGTACTCAAGCAATAATTCTAGAAGTAATATAATAATAATGATAATAACTATTGATAATAATATAAGAGTAAAGAAAGAGTATATTCACCATAACCAGCATCTCCTCATAATCATCATCATCATTATTGCCATCATCCTCATCATTTCGTCATCATCAATGCCATCATCATAATCATCATCATTATTGCCATCATCACCAGTGTCATGTTCATTATCATCAATACCATCATCATCATAACCTCATCACCAATACCATCATTATCGTTATAAATGTCATATGTGAAGTGCTTTTCAATGAGGTAAAGAACTGCTAGCATTACCTTACTATTTTTCCATTTGATACAACTAGTTTTAAGCTCGAATCTACAGATGTGCTGTAGCTAGGCTCTAATTTCTCCAAGCTTTCTTGTCTTCTAGGGATTTTTAATTTAAGTGAAGGCATACTCTTAGAAAGGGAATCCCCCTGATACTCTGTACAGGAATCCTCTTGAGTGTCCAGGGAATCCCCCTGGAAGCCACCAGGATTTGCTATTCTTATAATTGGCTTTGATTCATCAACTTGGCAAGAATATCCTTTTTCTTCATTTGAATTTTGATCTTTCTTTAATGTTCTTTTTGAAGGACCTTGAGTGTCGAGAGCCAAATTTTTTATTGTAATTCTGTTGCTTGCATCTATTGTGACAGAAGGGGTTAGCTTCACTGTAGTCTTTGGTAATTCATCAAATTTTGGAGTGGATGGTCTTGAAGTCTTAGATTTCTGAAGAAGAAAATAATAAACAGAGTTCTTGAAAGAATTATTGGGAACATGTGTGGTGTGCTGTTAAATGCACTGCCTGAACATTGTTGTCATGGGTCCATGATGCCTTACCGCCATTTGCATTGCTCCGTGGCCACCCCAGACAAAAATTGTGACATGCACTTTGCAATAGACTGCCAGTCAATCAAACACGTTGACATCATTTATATGCGTGTGTGATTCAAAAGGTGCCAAAATTTGTGAATTGTTTACAAGTATTATGAGCCCACACTCTCTGGGCCTATCCGGGCCGATCCAAACGTGTGTAAATGACATTAATGTGTTTGATTGACGGCGGTCTATTGCGAAGTGCACGTCACAATTTTTGTCTGGGGTGGCCGCATAGCAATGCAAATGGCGGTAATTCCAACATACTGTATGTTTTAGAGTGCTTTGATGATAAAGGAAAGTTCAAGATATTAGGGTACCAGATTATTAACAGTATCCCACTGTATCCCCAAATGATATGCATAAAAAACCTTATGATTTATAAGCCATCAACTAACCTCTGCTTTTTTCAACTCTTTATTCAGAGATCTAATAAGTTTTCCTGGTTGAACTCCATCAGGAATAAAAAACTTGTGATATTTTACAAACTCCTATAAAAAAAACGGTTTTATTAAAAGAACAATAATACCCAGGGAAAATAAATCTCAGTGAAATTAAATCTCTCTGTTTGACTTTTTCTGCCATTTGTCCTTTGAGGCAACTTAACTTTTTTTTAAATGTGCTATATAGCAGTTACCTCTCCTTTAGTACTCCATTCCTTGAGTTTGTCAGCTAGAGCTCGTAATCCTTTTGTAATATACTGGGGAACTTTGTTTCCATTCTCAAGAAATCCTGCAATTCAAAATTACAAGTGAAACCATTCATTGACAAGCTTACTTTCTCTATCTCTCAACAAATGACTTGACCTTAATTCAAGTTAGTTGTCAACTGATTAGATCAGCCTAAAGATCATACAGTATCAGGTTTTAATCTACAGGATTGGGGTTTTTAGACCTCCATAAAATTGTATATGGAACTTTGAATTTGATCAGATATGGTGAAACAAGCCTGCATGACCTCATGCGAGCTTATAATAGGGGAAAGATTAAAATGTAAAAAGTTCTTCTACCTTTTAACTTGTCCAGCAAGTAGATTGCTGCATACCAGTTTACAGTTTCATAAAATGGATGCTGGAATTTGGTTGGTGTTTTCAGCTTTATTTCTAAGTCATAAATTCTGTAAAAAAAGACAAACAAAACATAGTGAGCACATTTCATTGCTACCGATCTTTTTGGGGTTCAAATCTGTACTTTGAATACAGAAGGGGAATTGCCTCAGACCCAAGTTCACCTTAACAAATCATTCCTTTCCTCCCATCCCCAAAAAGAGTGCCCCTGGAATATCAAGGGCAGGATCCAGGGTTTTTTTGAAGGGGGGTCTCAGGGGTAAATTTTGTGGGCAAAGGAATCCCAGTCGCATTTTTACCACAAGAAGCCCATTTGACCTCAGGAATGACAGGGGGGTCGCGACCCCCCCGACCCTCCCCCTGGATCCGCCCTTGAATATGTATTGACCTGCATATTATTACGATATTTCTGCATATAATTATACAAGATTCCCTAAATTTTGGAAAAAAAACTTAAATTTAACATGCACTAAGAAATTGGAGTATAATGTTGGATGAATAACAAACACGACATACTCTTACTGTAGACTTAAACATAGTACTTACTCCAGTTGGAGTCCAATGTTGAATGAATGAAGAAAGTTGCCACCAAACACCAATGAATCAGTTGGAGTGAAAACACCATGGATCCAGCCTGTTGAATAAGTACATGACTTGTATGCTATCATCAGTAAGCTAACCGCATGTGGTTTATACTGGTCTCCAGAACCTCTCTCCCTAATCTAATTTTATATACCAAAGGATTCAATCAACAGATTACTGTGACAGTAAAATACTGTACCTGTAGGAATGAAGAGTGTTTGGCCCTGCTTGATGTTCACTTTATAACATTTATTGACCATATTACCAAAGAATACTTCACTCTGGCTGGGTGATATTACCCACTTGTGGTACTGCTCAAGGTTGGTTGGAGTTGGTTCCACGAAGTAGAACACCTTTTCACCCTAAAAAAATCCACACTTCATTGGTCAGGATGAAAATAATATGAGGACAACCTCAGAATAGACTACTACTATTGCAGAATGAAAGCTAGTCGAGTGATTCAACCCAAGGTTTTTATTGCTACTGTAAGTAGAGAGTTCTGTTGCCAGTTGGAATTTAATTTTTCATTGATGCAGTCAAAAAGTAATGCAAAACGTTCAGACTGTTTAAGTTTGATTGACAGTGCAGCAAAACAAAAACAAAAAAACGAAAAAAAAATAAAAATAATAGCACACAGCTCCCAGTTACAAGTCTGAATGTCAAAAACTGCTTTAACTCTGACGTGTTGAAGAAATAGAAAACATACGTCTGTGCTGTGTGCAGTTATGAAGCACGTGGGGGTTGGCAGGAACACGAGAGAAGTGTTAGGAGAAGCACGACGCATAGCAGACAAAAAGTGGGCATGCATGCTGTGTGCTCTCATAAAGCACGTGCTCCCAACCAATCAGAATGCGAGATTCATAACAGCTGTTTTATAATGATCATTAATGACCAAGAGACAAGGCATGCAAAATAATACCAATGTCACAGATAATGTGGTGGCAGTGCATCACCCTACAAAAACCAGAAGACACCAAAAATAATGGTAAAATATTGTCAAGAGTATGTTGGCTGAGTATCGGCCATACGTTACAGCCAAGGCTTGGCCAATAGCTGGCCAAAGCACGACTGACAGATGGCTGATATTTAACCAGTACATGTCGGCTGATCATGAACTGGTCACTTACCCTCAAGACATGATACCAAACTGATGTGCCACCAAAATCCACATGGAAGTCTGTGTAACAATTCTTGACACTCATCAAACAGTATTTTTGGACATAGGGCCTCTTATGTGGGCTGCAATGAAAAATATACGTACCAAACTGATTAAAAAAATTTTAAATGCAATTAAGAATTTTGCTTATTTTTGATCAGTTGACTACCAATTGATGCTGCCATATGGCCAGCACTAAAGCTATTTGTCCTCCTAATAAGGTTTTCCATAAGTTTTTATTTCTTTCTTCTGTCAAAACAATTACATTATCTTAATGCAATTACAAAGAAAAATGTATCGACAGCAGCCAATCAGAGCTTATTATATGTGTATAACCATGCAATTATAAATGTGTCTAGAACAATGAATATTGTACAGAATATTGTAAAGAACATCTTAACCAGAGTTTTTAAGATTGGCCATCATGGATTACATGATTTGAGCATTGCATAAAGGAATTTAATGGGGTAATCATTATAATGACACAAAATTCCTGTACCTGTCTTCTGGTAAGTCTGTAGGCCATGCGTGGTTCACCCAGTCCATGTCTCGAACAACAGTTGGGATCTGAACCAATGGGGACAAACTAAACAAAAACAAAAAAACAAAAAATGAAAGACAAAAAAACAGTTAAATTACCTGCCATTTGCATTGCCACGCGATGATGATGTCAACGTGTTGTCTTTTGCAAGTGCATGTTGCGATTTTTGTCTGGGGTGGCCACATGTAGCAATGCAAATGGCGGTAATATTTGGATTTAATTAATGTTTTAAATAATGATTATTAACTAAAGCTATTTTAGGCCATGTGTCATTCCCTGGAGCATTGTATCTTTATTCACTAGTTGTGAGCACTTCCAGGGTACAATAAATAAATGTGGATGCAGTACCCTTGAAAATATTGCTTTCTCCAAATGACCAATGATGCAACAAGGGTAACAACCCTGGGCCCATTCCCTACATTAGGCTGTGCCACATAATAAACACAGACAAAGCAGTTTCTCACCCAGTCTTGGAGAATTCAAGGCTTATGACATTCAATGTCTTCTTCTTGATTGGATTCATGTAATATTCTGTCCATTCTCTCATAACCATCTTGATATCCTCCTGTTAACATTAAAACATGAAAAACAATAAATTGCAATGCAAAGAGTACTTATAGCAATCATTCAATGCATGCTTTTTAAACTACACAGCATGCGATAATCCGTAAAAAAAAAGTCAGAGAATGGATGCACAATATTTCAAAGCCGACAATGAGGACTGGAACTAATTGCGTGGACTTGAAATCCTGTCCAGTCTGATATTGGAGGCTTTGGAATGACTTTTCATGCTCATTATTATTCAACTTGGAGTAACTGGAACAAAATTAATTCAGTCCTAGGACTGAATTAATTCTGTTCTAGTTACTACAGACTGAATTCAGTCCTTTCACATGCCTTTACCAGGTTTCAAGTTACCTCATGTGACCCAAAAATAGCCTATTAATAGGCTGGTTTCCTCATGAATTATTAATGAATATGAGAAGCTAAACATACCTGTTTGTTGACATCAATAACATCCAGCTCCTTCATTGAGCCTAAAAGATATCATCATAAATTATGTAATTATCTTGACACACAAATTTAATGGTAAAAATTAGTTCATTAAAACAAAGAATATCAACCATTGGACTTACCAATATGCTTTTCTACATCCATAATGCTAAAATCTTCAGATGGAACCACAAGGCCAAGACCATCTTTCTTATCAACACAAACTGGCTTTGAAAACCCATTTTTCTCAAAATATTCAAGAGTTAAGTCTTTGCCTTGAGCTTTCACAAGAACGTCTTTTGAACTGCAAATGGCATAAAATTTACATTAAGTACTACTATAATTACATTGGACCACAGCTAACTCTAGCATTCAATCCTGAAACAAGTGCAGGGCTGATCTAATACAGGGCACTGAGCTAACTCACTGATTGATTGGGATTTACAGTGGAGGAAGGAAAAATGAAGAACCCAGAGAAAACCTTTGAATTAATGAAAATATCTTCTGCTCTAATATAATGTAATGCCAGTAACCAAACCTAAGACCCCAGATCAGATGAGGCAAGCTAAGTTGCTGATCTACCCTTGATTTATTGGAAAGGTTATAATTCACATCAGGTTTAGAGTCTTGAATTTAATACATAATAGTTACCATAGATCTAGATCCATATTTAAAATAAATGATATAAAAAATGCCAAAAATTCCAGAAATATATTATGATACCTTGCAAACTTTTTATTTTTGAGGTTGTTAATAAATAAAACTGTCCCTGTCTGGACTGCCTGTAAAAGAAGAAGTTGACATAAGTTAAAAATCTGAATGCAGATATTGGTACAAGAATCTTGGGTCGGACATAATATGAAAGGACAATATTCTCAGTCAGTGGGCAAAGTACCAGTAATAATTTAAATCTTTAATTGCTTTGGTCTAAAATTTGACAATATTTGCAAAAAAAATTACATTCTCTTGCGTGATCTTAGCCATGGCAGGGCTTAAAAAATGGCCGGCCAGTCGCAGGTAAAAATGACCAGCCAATTTACTTTTAGCTCTGTCTATTTGCTGGAAAAAATAATTAGGGGTGGGTGGGTGGGGGGTGGATTTCCAAACAAACAAATAATATAGACTTTTCTTGCAAGCATGATCCTTCAAACTCCACATTTAAAATCACTATTTATTTTAAAAGTGTGTTTTTGAAATGCCTACCAATTCCCTCATCTACAGTACAGGTACTCTTCCTGAAGGAAAATCCCTTACATAATGGTTATCATACCTTTGATCCATCATCAATTTCACTGTAATCATGTCTGTGCCAATTCCTTCTTTTCTTTACTAAAAAAAGGCATAAAAATCAAAGAAAAATTATTGTGTCTCAATGTTTCAACACCATAGCTATTACTAGTTTAAGGTATCAGGGTACCCCTAGCGACCATTGTACATTCAACTCTTAATAGCACAAACCTTTTAATCGAAACCTCAACAAAGTATACATTTTCTGAAAGCTGAATAAATGTAGAAACTATTCCTTTTTTCCTTTTTGTAAAATATATTTATCCTTTTAAGTTAGAGTGAATTATTCAAATTTTCACCGTGGCATCTTCATGGAGTTTGATGACAGCCGGTAATGATCGGAAACCAATGCTTATTACCTTTCCAAGATCACAAGACATCACTTGTCAAAAGCGTGTCTCCGATTTTTGATTTTGTTGCCCCGTTGCTTTTTATACTCTCCTAAAGTTATGACGCCGCTATATCACCGGTATGCAAGGCAAAATCCACGATAACTTAGAAAATAAGCAACAACAAAAAAAAAAGTCGGAGACACACTTTTGAAGAACAACTATCCAAGAGGACTTCCTCAAAATTTCAGTCAAATAGGTCAAATTCGCTTTGACATCGGACTCCAAATGTACGGGTAACTGAACGCAAAATCACTTCCGAGAAAAACACAAAAATGTTTCTGACTGAGCAGAAGCGCCTTTGTTGACACAAACCGTATTTTTACTTGCTATTAAAAATAACTATCGAAATTTTTTTTGGGGAAAATCTAAGAATATTACATATTTTATCGTAAAATGTGAATATATAAAAATCGATACTTTTGAGCAATTTTGGGGTACCCTGATACCTTAAATGTCTTGAACTTGCGCAAAAACATAAGTTTAGATAAAACTGCGTTAAATTGAATAAACAATTTCTATTTGAACGCATCTAATTTTATCTTTATTTGAATCTGGGATTCATTTCGATCATAACCATAAAAAAAAATTAATAAATGTGCAGATGATATCTAGGACTTTGATTTTGACAGCTAAAATATATATTTCCTGATTTTAAAGATCCTAATCTTTAACCTAAATGCATGAAAAATCATCAAAAAAACCTTGTAAAAATTGAAATTTCATTAAGAATTCAAGGGGGAAAAAACCAGCTATGAGCAAAAATATATTTTTAGAAAAGTTTGTCCCCGATTCGTAAAAAAAATTCCAAAGCGAATGCGAACTTCTTTTGAAAATTAATCCAAAGAAAAAAGCCCAATGCAGCCGAAAAAAGTTAGAAACAAGGTCTATCGGATGCTAAAACGAAATTTAAAGCTTTTCCAAATGATTCTTTCAGTTTCTTTCTTTTATTTTGATATCACAATGTTATTATTTTGTTTGCTTTGATGAAGAATACAGAGCACATGCTATCGTCGTGTTCACCAAAAATAGAGTAAAATTATTGCATGTAAGATAAAGTAACTGACTTAAGCGTTTACAAAACTCAAATAAATATTATTGTAAATGCAAGTGTTGTTAATCAGGTGTTTTGGGATCATACACCTTTAAAAACACTAAAAAATTCCGGTGCTTATTGAAGTGAAAAGAAAAAGCTTTCTTGGAAACACGAACAAAATTGCGACAGAACAGCTGTAATTCTTGTTAGTTTATTATTTGATTCACCCTGCTAATAAGTCATAGTTCACGAAACTATGGAAGGTAAATTAAGGAGATTAGAATAAACTTTATCAGATTCACAGGTTAAATTTTGGTCAATTTGTTCGTCTTAACCGCTAATTTGATCAACAAACAATCGGAGTAAAACAGGTTGTAAGTTCTAAACGCATCCTCAGATCGTAGTGTAAAATAATCGAATAATCTCAACGGTTTACTGTATCATGTCAATGAAAAAATTTTACACTGGCATAAGAGAGTAAAGAGAAGGGTATTCAAGGATACTTACAGGTTAGAGGACCATGAACTGAACTACAATTTGGACAATGGTATCGTTCAATGTCTGAAGCTTGATGCTCCTGTATTCCCACACAACTGGAAAAATAAACCCAAAAATTCATTAAAATTAACAGGAACAATGAAATAATGTGAGGAGAGGATAATTACCTTCCATGAAACCATTCCCCACAAGAGTCACAAGCAATCATGAACTGTGAACTGTCGTAAGGTTTTCTACAAATACAATAACGCTCGGGTTTGTCCGCCATCTTGCTTCTTCGTTGACGTATGACGTCACGTCACGCGACCGCTTTTTTCTTGACACACAGGGAACCCAACAGCATTTGTCGGTCACGTATCCGTGTCATACAGGAAAAGACCGTATGTTGGAGCTGAAGGAGGCCAGACGGAGGAACAGGAGAGCTAAACTTACGAAAAGCGGGATAATTTTGGCATGTGTTTTCTCAAGCTGTGATCCTTAGACACTCGTTAATTAATTTTTCGAATTTTGCAAACGTAAAGATTTCTTTGACTGATTTAACTCTGCAAAGACACACAATATGACACAAGGCTAGATTATTATAGGCCGATCTTTAATATTAATACGTTTTTAGCCGAAAATTAAGAAAAAATTCAAGCTACAAGCAAACCGACTACAGAAATTCGAGAGTAATATGAATGTTTTGGGATGAATTTGTTTTTGAAAAGACTATGACTTACAACGAAATACATCTATGGTCGTGATGACAAGCTTGCCACACGACCATCCTGTATTGCTAATATCAGTCTACGAGGGGGTTCGGAGAACAACATCTCCCCACCAGGTAAGTAACCGTCTGGGGAAATTTCATTCCGTTGTAAATCATACCGCTTTCAAAAAAAAATTACTTCCAAGATACATATTGAGCATATTACTCTCAAATTTTCAGTAGTTACTAAAAAAGACATTCTCTTTCGATTTCTGTAGTCGGTTTGCTCGTAACTTGAATTTTTAAAATTTTATGCTAATGAGAAAAAAAAAAACGTAAGTAAAAGGATCGGCCTATAAAGCTCATCGGCAACCGGAGGGGAAATGTTAGCCAATCAGAATTGAGAAAATGTGCGAAACTGAGTTTCATATTTAAAAAAACCCATACCTTGGGGTCCCTGTTTGAAGCAAGTCGTCATGGATGCAGAAACAACGGCATCTTAATTTTTGCAGTGTCGAGATACAAGCAGATCCGTCACAGTCTGCATCGTTCCGCATATATTCATCTTTTGATAATCATGGAATGATTTTCTTCTCTGCCATGGTAACGGCTTTCCTTTCTGTATCTTTTTAATAACACTTATAGCCAGTAATTTTTCCATGTTAATCCTAAATTCTTTGTTCATCATAAGCTCGTGGTGTTGTAGCTCCCAAGGGACATATGTCAAAAAGCTTTAATCTTCAAGCACCGCAGTTCTAGGTAATAATTACTCTAGTTAGCTGTACAAAACTACAATATGAGAATGCCAATAATGACAGCAAGAATTCATGTTGTTTTATAAACTCTGTATGAAGTTTAATTGAGAGAAAGTTCTTCTACGAGCTCACAAGAAATGGCGAGAAATATCTTTACTTTCGAGCAAGAAAAATGACGAAAGTTGATCGTGTTTGGGCTGCGTTAGCTATCGTTTTTCTTTTCATTTTTGTGACGAAAGTATACGGTAAGTAAACAATATTTTATTAGCACATTTTATTCTTATTTGTACAGTTTTCTAAAGACATAATGAGTCGAAGAATACGCCAAATATCAGAAACTTTCTCTACAATTCAAAACGTAGTAGTCCAAGTTTGCAAGAAAGACTATGTTTTAGGCCGTGTAATTAATAAGAAAGGCTTTACGAGAGTTATATAATGCAAAGAAAGATTGCCTTTCAGCATGTGTTTTATTACAATGCCGAAAAAGTAAAATGGCACTAGAAAACATCCGATTTAAAATAACATTTTAGTGTTCACTATACAACCGTTTGGAAGTTTGTTTGTAGTCTTTCACTCCGTTCAATATGCAAGCTCGAAGGCAGTATCTTCGTAAATTGTAAAATGGTACTAAGTTTAATTATTTGTTTGTGCTTGTTTAACGTGTAATGCTTGTTTACACATCTTTCTCTATACATTTCTCTTGGAAAAGCAAAAAAATTAAAGTAAAGAAATAGATGGTCACGTCCTGTATTAGCTTGTCAATCAATCTTTGAATCGGCGCCCATGCCAACCGTAACTAATCGAACTCATGTTTAATCTAGTTAACACTGAACGAGAAAAAAAACTAATTACTTCAAAAGACTCTACCACTACCAGAATACTAAAACAACGAAAATTAGCGGCAGCGAAGTTGAATACTAAACAATGAACCACATTGTTGTACCTCATTTTGCTCTGTTTACCATTCGCCCTCCCTTTAACGCCCCCTTCTCCAAACACTCACCTTATTGGTTCAGTAGTAACTTTGGAAAAAGACTCCATGCAATTATCTATTCAATTTTGATTTGTAAGGGGGAAAAATGAGGCCAGTGCATTTACAATTGCTAAAGGAGGTATTGATAAGTCTATACTTCGATACAAAAATTATTAGAAAGACAAACGCAAATGCCTAGCATGGGACCTAGAGTCCCGTTCGCACTTTCCGCTTTGGGTAGCATGCTGCTCCTGTAATTTTCCTTCTTGATCGATACCGAATAAAAGTCGTACAGATTGCTGCCAGCACCAAAAAAAAAACCAAAAAAAACAAACAAAAAACATTATTGATCAATTCGTACTTCAGAAGTGTTCAACTCGTTCTCTACAGTGCGGCTACCAATCGTTGTATTATTTGAGAGGTTTAGTCTCAAAGGCTCTCTTTCGGACTTTGACTAACTGGCCGCTAACTAGAGGATGGTCGCTTAATAAAGGATGGTTGCTTAATAGAGGTATACTACATAAATAAGTGAGAACGTAATCTTTTCTTTCCTAGGGCTTGGTCCTCCCGTGTTTGCAGCACTCTCGTACACAGGCACAATCAATGAAAACTCTCCTGCAGATACAACGGTTGCAGGGATTTCCATACTGGCGATTGACCCAGATGGGGATGCAATCTCTTACAGCATTACTAGCTCATCTGGGCCATTTAAATTGAAAAGTGATGGTACAAAAGTGCTTACTAATGGGCAGAGTATTGATTATGAGACTACTAATTCGTATACTTTGACTATACAAGCATCAGCTGCAGGTAAATTGAAATCGCATTCTCTTTCATTTACACTCTCGTCCTCTCTTACAAATCCTCTTTGATATTATTATTTATTCGTCCGCGTCCCTGTCCTCGTCCTCGTCCTCGTCCTCTTCATCATCTTCGTCTTAATCTTCATTCTCATTATCATGATCCTCCTCATCATTATCAAACCCTTTCCTCGATCTTCTCCTTATTCCTCGATCGCCTTTCTTTTAGCCTTCTTCTTCTTCTTCTTCTTCTTCTTCTTCTTCTTCTTCTTCTTCTTCTTCTTCTTTCTTTTTTCCTCCTCCTCCTCCTCCTCCCCTAGCTCCTCCTCTCCTCCTCCTTTCCTCCTTTGTCTTCCTCCTCCTTCTGCTCTTATTTTCGTTCTCCTCTTCTTCCTCCTCTTTTCCCCCCTCTTAGTCCTCGTTCTCTTTTTCATTCGTCCTTCTCCCCCTTTGTCCCTTGTTTCTTTCTGACTCCCAATATTAAGTGACCGATTTTTATTCTATTTAAACCAGGTCTCACGGCAACAGTTACAGTAACAATCAATGTTGTCAACGTTAACGAAGCGCCGGCCTTCGATCATTCCACGTACACTGCTAGCATCAGTGAGAACAGCGTCAATGGGACAGACATTATCATGATACCTTCGACAGATGTGGACAGTGGTGACACTCTTGCATACACACTCTTAGGGACAGGTGAGGACTCATATGGTCCATTTTACACGACAGTAAAAAAATCAAATAAAAAGGTTTGCGTCAATCACGTAGGGACCTTTTGCATGTTCAGTCTAACGAGCCAGAGGGCTTATCACTAAAGCACGCAGTCGACGCCAGATTAAATTGAAATGTTTATAAGGTGATTTTTGTGAAGGAAAGTAAATCGGAGAAAAAACCTCGAGGTACAGGAGAGAACCAACAAAGCAACTCTAATCCGGGCTGTGATGGGCTGTTCACAAATAGTGTTGAAAAGCGGCATTAGCATAAAGCAAGAGAGTAAGACGTACTTCATACTTTTTTGCATGCCATGCATGTCTCTGGACTAGAGGGGAGGGGGGATTGGGCTGGGGGATAAAAACTATTGAGGGGCAAATTTCAGCGTCTACTCATACTTTATGCCTCTCGTTATTCTCTCTGTACTCCCTAATATTTCCACTGTACAGCGGCCTTGATTGCATATCACCTGATAATTTAGGTTTTCATTGACTTTTAGGCTCTTCAAGTTTTAGTGTACTGAGTACAGGCGTCATAGAAGTTTCAGGAAGTCTTGACTTCGAGTCGAAGTCAACCTACACTCTGACTATCAAGGCTGCAGACATAGCAGGGCTGTTTGTTACTGCAACAGTCATCATCTCAGTGACGGACGTCAATGAAAACCCCACGTTCAGTTCAGCGCCATATTCAGCTACTGTAGCTGAGAATGATGCTGGTGCAAGTGTTGTGACCGTATCTGCTACTGATGTCGATGCAGGTATGTTCACGTACTTCAAAATAAAACCGATCCCGATAATAGCATATACATATACAAAAGAAACATAAATGTAACGAAAGAGTAAGATGTGTTTATAGTGTGAAAGAAAAAGAAACGTGTCCCAAATGACTTCTCTGGAACGAATGCCGACTCTGGTAATTACACAATAGACCACGCTTTTCACCACTTTAGAAACATATATATATTGATCAATAATTTTAAATCTTTCTTTTGAATTTATATCTTTAGGCAACACTGTATCTTTCAGTCTATCTGGATCAGGAAGTTCAGACTTCGTTATCCATGCGACCAGCGGTGTCATCACATTAAGCCAGGCGCTTGATTATGAAAGAAGATCGTCCTACTCTCTAACAGTCGCAGCTTCAGATAGCAACGGAGGCTTGGCTACAACGTCCCTGACAGTCACCGTAACCAATAGCAACGACTTACCTGTGTCAATTAGTAGTTTGTACGCTGCGACTATAGATGAAGACGTTAGCGTTGGGACGAAAGTGGTTCAAACATCAGCGACAGATCAAGACGGGGATTCGATTACTTACAGCATATCTGGTAGTTCAGACTTTAATATCACAAGCACTGGTATGATCACGACGGCCAAGACCCTGGACTTCGAGACTACATCAAGCTATAGCCTGACAGTTTCCTTCTCCGACAGCGTAGCAACGGTTACTAAGACTGTATCTATCACCGTAGTGAATAAAAACGATGCCCCTAGCTTACCGAGCACTCCGTACACCGCAAGTGTTGCAGAAGATGTGGCAGTTGGTACAACGGTATATAATGTGAGCGCGATCGATGCCGATGGCAATTCAATGGTTTATTCGGTATCTGGTGCTGGTTCGACACATTTTTCTATCAATTCACTGACTGGAGCAGTAACAACAAGTAAAGTATTAAATTACGAGGCTGCGACATCTTACTCACTAGTAGGTAAGTGGTAAATCTTGCTTGTTTTCTTCTTCTTTAGACTTTAGGGACACTACTGTTGAATTGAATTCATTTAAAGGAATGCGGCGCGTGAAGTAATATTTTGGTAACCCAGTAATTGGACTTGATTTTTATTGTTGGAAAACATACATACTGTTAAACCAGTAGTTTACATTGAGGCCCGTACTGTTAGCTTCCAGATAGTGAATTCGCATGCGCATCGATCTAGTGTGAAAGCCTCATGAAAGTCACCCGCAAGTAATATTAGGCGCTATTTGCGTTTTTTAGCTTTCCATTCCTTTTCTTTTTGATTAATCAAGAGAGATAGCCTTTTGGGAAGATCCATGTACCACATTTTCTCGACGTTTGTTTGGGAGTTCATTCTTGATTTCAGAGCCCACGTCCCTTTTTAGGCTTCCAAGAAACCAAGGGGCAATTGGCGATTTATTTTAGCTACTGTCATGTGTCACCATCATGAAATAGAGTTCATATTCTACTCTATAATCATACTGTTTAAATGCTTTGTGTTTGGCTACTACAAAAGTGCACAAGCGTAGGAAAGCGTAGGAAGCGTAGGCGTATTGCTTTCGACACCAAAATTGATTTAATTCATGCGGGATTTCAGTGTATTTGGAGGGAAATAGTACATACAATCAAGGTTTTGCTTTGCGTGGTTTTGCTTCTCGTATTCGCCAAAAGGTTTCAATTTCTCTATGATTGAAGAAGGTAGTTCGAGCTCTGTGGACGGGAATAGTCCAAATCAAAAATTATTCAATATGTTGACACATGCGTTATGCAACAAAATTCAAGTATCCTTTTTCTTTTTCAGTCAGGGTAACAGACGGGAATGGCGGAGAAGCAACAACGAGTCTAACAATTACTGTGACTAACACTAACGACTCACCAGCATTTCTTGGGGCACCTTACTCAACAACAGTTGAAGAAAACTTAGTTAGTGGCACCAGTGTATTGAAAATATCTGCTCTCGATGAAGATTCTGGCGATAGCCTTACGTACAGTTTATCAGGTACAAATAATGGACACTTTTCTATTGGTTCGAGCTCTGGATTGATAACAACTGCACAAACTTTGGACTACGAGTCGACGAGCTCATACTCCTTAACTGTATCGATATCCGACGGAACAGCTTCAACTTCAACAACTATTTCCATAACTGTGATCGATAGAAATGATTCGCCGGTGTTCTCAAACTCTCCTTATTCGTCAACCGTGAACGAGAATAATGCTGGGTCAGCGGTATACACTGTAAGCGCGACTGATGCTGATACTTCTGACACCATTACATACTACTTAACCGGAACCGGAAGTGCAGATTTTATTGTTAACCCCTCAACCGGTGTGGTCAGCCTTACTAGAGCTCTTGATTATGAGAGGTTATCTTCCTATTCTTTGACTGTGTATGCTATTGATGGTCAAGTTGGTGCATCGACGAATCTTAATATCACGGTCAATGATGTGAATGATGCACCAGTGTTTCTGGGAACTCCCTATTCTACTCAAGTCCTAGAGAATCAGTCATCAGGGACAAAGGTTTTGAAAGTAACAGCCAGTGATGAAGACACTTCAGATATCTTGACGTATTCACTGAGTGGTACTAATAATAACCATTTTGCTATTGGTGGATCTACTGGAGTCATAACAACTGCTCAGGTGAGGAAACTGTTATTTTTAATTTCCTTGAAGGGAAAGTTTTCCTCATCATTCCTCTCATGTCTCACCCTGCATAGCTATAGACCTTTCTCATGCGGCAGCCATGTTGACTGGGAAAACGATTTTTATCTGTCTTGTGTAGCTTTACTTTCATACATTCTTGGGAACCCAGGGGTAAAGTTTTCGTTTCTCACTTCCTGAAAAAAATTCTGCGGAGCGAGAGAGGAGCGACAGAATCTCACCCCTGGGTTCCCGAGGATGCACATTTACCATGCTGGCTCGAGAAAAGTCATCGATTGCTTATGCTCCAATGGGTGTCATGGACTAAAATAAGTATGCACTTATTCGCATTCAAACGCTTCAGGATGAGTTTACGCCAGCTGACGCGTGATACAAGTTCAAGTTCTTCTGCATCAAACCACTGATAAACTACTAGCACTAAGAGGTCATGTGACCATACTCTCTGAGTAGTTGAGTTCTTTATGAGAAAACTATTGGGATTAAGAGATATAAGCGTCACGTCGCCTCAAGTTACAAGTTCCCAATTCATTTTTGAAATAAAGTTTGTTCTTTTCTTCGAACTTAGGTTCTGGATTACGAGTCCGTAAGTTCCTATTCGTTGACGGTTACAGTAAGCGATGGCACTACCTCAGTAACCTCGCCAGTGTCTATCAGCGTTACTAATGGCAACGATTCTCCAACCTTTGTCAGCGCACCTTACAATGTTAGCGTTAATGAGAACGATATCAGCGCGACTGTTTACACAGTTGTTGCTACGGATCAGGATTCTGGTAAGTATTAGCTGTAAACTTGTTTGCTCTCTGCCCTTCGTGCCATGTGGCGCTTGTGCAAACGCTTTCAAATCCCATTTGTTGTCTATTCTCCGTTTGCACGTTATGTCATACGTTGGTAGTATTTAACAAACGATTTCACAATAGTCTCGTTTGTTAATACCACCAAAAGGGCTGTAATGACTTTGTCTCATGCCTTTGATCCTGTGAATAGTCGCAAACGATAAATTGAATGCTTGGACACGTTCGAACTAAGATTAGGAATTGTGCACATTTTGCTGTCAGCAATGTCAAGTTCTTCCGTGTTCGCGCATCTCGATTTATGGCTCGTTCCTTTAAATTGCAAGAAAACAACGTATAGCATCATATCTCTACAAAACACGTACAAAACTACCTGCAATTTCACATAGGGTTCCCACGTGGCATCAAGGGAAATCCTTGTATTCTTGGTGCTTGCATAAAATGAAAGCTAAAGAGCACCACCAGTTTTCAACAATATCTTGGCGAATATCTTTTAACAAATCATTAACTTGTTTATTTTCTTTCTGACTTCGCAGACACCATAACGTACTCCCTCTCTGGCTCTGGAAGCACTTCATTTTCCATACACTCGACATCAGGTGTGGTTTCACTTGCTTCATCATTAAATTACGAGCAAGTCTCGTTATACACTTTAACAGTTCACGCATCAGATGGACGCGGGGGTACTGCGACAACAAGCCTAACAGTCAACGTACAAGACCAGAACGACCACCCAATCTTCCAGGGTACTCCATATACTACATCCGTTAATGAGAATCTTGCTATTGGAAGCGCTGTCTTTAGAGCAATAGTCAGTGATGAAGATATAAGCGATAGCCTAACGTACTCTCTGTCTGGTACCAATAGCTCACACTTTCAGATTTCCTCAAGTGGGGTGATTCAAACTGCAGCGGTCCTTGACTTTGAAACAATTAATTCGTATTCTTTGACTATAGCAGTGTCGGATTCGACAACTACAATAAACCAGCAAATGACTGTGAATGTTAACGATGTCAATGATAGCCCAGTCTTCACTAATGGTCCTTATACAGTGTCAGTAGAAGAGAACAATGCTACAGCTTCTGTTTATACAGTTACAGCAACAGATGCTGATAATGGTACTCTAAGGTATTACCTAACGGGTCCTGGAAGTGATTTATTCTTGTTGAACTACCTGACTGGCCTTGTTACCCTGACGCAAGCATTGGACTACGAATCAAAGGCGTCTTACACTCTTTCAGTTCTTGTTTTTGATGGTAACGGTGGATCCAACGCGACCACGTTGACAATCAATGTTGTCAATCAAAATGACCCCCCATCGTTCCTCAATACTCCATTCAGTGTGTCTATAAATGAAGACACTGTGTCTGGGAGTAGAGTGATCCAAACTTCTGCATCAGATCAGGATTCTTCTGATACACTAACTTACTCTATTAGTGGATCCAATAACGGACACTTCAGTATCTCCAACACCGGCATAATTAGCACATCCCAAGCACTTGACTTTGAAAGTATCAACTCGTACTCACTTACAGTCAACGTCAACGATGGAACAGTAACTACATCGACTCCATTGACTATAAGTATCAATAACATTAATGATGTTCCAGTCTTCAGTGCCGCACCTTATAATGTCTCTATTAACGAAAACACCACTTCTTCTACAAGTATCTTACAAGCCTCGGCCACAGACCAAGATGGCGACACGTTGATATTTTCGTTTATAGGAATGACGAGTTCTGATTTTACTATTCATAGCAGTACTGGAGTTATAAGTACGGCTGTAAAATTAAACTACGAAAAGACAGCGTCATATACTCTCAACGTCCAAGTTGACGACGGAAAGAGCGGAAAAACCTCAACTACGGCTTCCATATATCTCGTAGACCTCAACGACGAGGTTCCCATATTTGAAAGCGCGGTTTATAATGGTCACGTGACAGAAAACGCGGCAACAGGCACTTCGGTAATGGTTGTCACGGCCACAGATCAAGATTCCATTGACAGCACGCTGACCTACAGTCTTGCTGGCTCAGATAGTACGCACTTTTCAATCAGTAGCAGTGGTTTGATTCAAACTGCGTCTGCAATCGATCATGAATCAATACAAAGCTACTCTCTGACCTTGACCGCCACTGACAATAGCGGGAATACTGGAACAACAACTGTAATCATCTCCGTAGTCAATGCAATCGATAACTATCCGGTATTCGATAAAGCATCGTATGGTGCGAATGTTTCCGAAGACAGTAGCCCAGGGACGAGCGTGTTACGAGTCACGGCGACTGATGCAGATTCTGGAGATAAGGTTATCTACAGTATTTCAGGTACTAAGCCACATTACATTATATAACCCCACGTTTGTATTAAGTTATTTTAATCATGGCTTTTATCGATCTTAGTATGCCTTAAAGATGTAGCCCCTTACCCTAATTATGTTTTATATCTAAACTCTCACATTCCTAAATGTCAAAAATATTTTAAGAATATCAAGACAATAGTAAAAAAATAGCAAAAAATAAAAATATGGTACGTCGTTATTCTTGAGGCCTAAAGACCCCTTCTAGTACGTTGGAAGGCAGCTCAATTTGGAGGACATAACAATAGGTTTGCAATTCTCAGGAGATTGAAAATAATTTTGTTTTGTCCTCCAAATTGAGCTCCTTTGACGTCACATGTAAGGCTTTAATAAGATAATTTACAGTAGGATTTTTTTTTAATCGGCCACCCTTGGGGAATTGTCAAGCGGCTACAAAAAAGGTTGGTCGCTGAATATAGATTGCCTTTAGTAGTAGTTTCTATTGTGTATTGAATCTTTCTTCCAGGCGCAGACAGCTCCAATTTCACCATCAATGAGAACACCGGGGTCATATTCACAAATGTAGGCCTTAATCGAGAAGCAAAAGATTCCTACGTATTTACTATGACTGCTACAGATAAGGGTTCTCAGTCCTCCACAGCTACCGTTACCATAGCAATAACGGATAAAAATGACAACAGTCCAGTGTGTAGCCAGGCTGTTTATACTGCTTTTGTATCAGAGAATGCGACCACTGGTTTATCTGTGATAACAGTTTCATGTCCAGATATTGATGCTAATAATAACGGCCAGGTTAGTGCAACTCTATCGTACGTACCCATGCGCCTCTATTGCTTATTTTTGTTCAATCACTAACAGTTATCCCTTATCAATACTGATCATCATCATTACCATCATCATCAACACCATCATCATAACTACCACATTTATCTTTATCATCATCACCGTCATCATCATGACCACCACTAGCAGAGACCTCCACGACTTCGGCCGGCACAACCACCACCATCATCACTAACACCATCAACACCACCACCACCAGAATTAACTCTATTTCCAACATCGCGGTTATAACATCATCATCATCATTATCATAATCACCATCATCTTCATAATTATCATCATCATCACCATCATCATTATCTTCATAATCATCATCGCACCGTCACAATTGGCGCATGGTGGTCTAATCTCATCCCTTTTGTTATCCATCAGGTAACTTACAGCATAGCATCAGGAGATGGTGGAAAGTTTACGATTGATTCAAACACTGGAGTCATTAGCACCTCAGCTGCGCTTGACTATGAGTCCACGTCTTTCTATACAATCAACATCCAAGCCAGTGACACAGGAAGCCCACCAAAGCAGACTACCACATCTGTTATCATTGACATTCAAGGGATCAATGAACACGCACCTTCATTCATCCCAAACAACACATATCAACTATCATTGGTCGAGGACATCTCAATTGGACATGACGTCATAACAGTGTCGGCGAATGACGCAGATGGGGGAATACAAGGCCAGGTCACTTATGCAATCACTAGCGGAAATACATACGGGAACTTTGCAATCGATAGGACAAATGGACTGATAGAAATTCGCAAAAACTTAGATTATGAAACTACTTCACAAATACAACTGACAGTTGTTGCCACAGATGGAGATACCGGAAGCCCTTTAAGTGCTACGGCAACTGTTGTAGTCAACATCGTTGACAGTAATGACAACTCTCCCGTATGTAGCCCTAGTTTATTGACGCCTGCAGTTCTAGAGTCAGCGGTGCCTGGGAGTGCGGTTGTGACGTTGAACTGCAGTGATGCTGACGAAGGGTCCAATGCTGAGATATCCTATACTATTACGAATGGAAATTCTGCTGGTATGGAACGCATATAGAGAGGCTAGAAAAGACCTAATAAGATGTGACTTATTGATTTTTCAAAAACGAGCTCTTAGATAGATCGATATTCAATCTAAGTTCAACTCAATTTGTATTCTTTTTATCTCTAACGTTGCTATATAGACTAGTGATTCACTTGAAAACAAGGGACTATGGCATCACAGGTTTTAAAACAACTTCACTTCACCAAGCCCCAACCCATGATAATAAGTGAAAAAAATTTTTTTTTTACTTTAATTGGCAAGAACTTGAAATACCTTACACACAATGCGTAGTGCCGATAATGATTAAGTGCCTTGCACAAATTTGCAAATATTCCCTATAATCACAGGCTGTTTTTGCTATATTTCGTAGGTACATTTAACATCTCCAGCAGTGGTTACATCAGCACGGTGCTGCCTCTGGACTACGAATCCACTCCAGACATACTCATTAACAGTTACTGTCACAGATAAGGGAATCGCTCCAAAGTCTTCCCAAGTTACAGTCATAATAGCCATCTCTCCAGTCAATGAACATATACCAGTATTCACAAGCAGTGGGTCTTATTCGGTCTCAGTTGCAGAGAATAGTATCGCGGGCTCAGAGCTCATCAGGGTAACTGCCAATGACGCAGACAGCTCGAATACCGCTCACGGGATCGTATCCTATGCCATCTTAAGCGGAAATGATGGGAATATATTTCATATTACTCCAGACAGTGGAGCGATTTCAATAATGAGATCTCTAGATAGAGAGAGTGCGTCGTCCTATTCACTGGTAGCCAAAGCAACGGATGGTACAAACGAAGCAAATGCTACAGTGTTGATAACTGTGTCAGATGTTAATGACAATCATCCGGTGTGTAGCCCAACGTTTTATGCGGCAAGCATCAGTGAAGATGCAGTGGTTGGTTCGAGTGTTGTACAGGTTACGTGTATTGACAGCGATGAAGGAATCAACGGCTTGTTGGTGTTCAGGTACAGAGTAGATATTTAAAAAGAAATTTAAGACGACTTGTTTTTGAATGACTTCTGGATCCAAAATAAACTAAAATCTTTTTAAATTCAAATATAGCTTACAGTAAGATTATTGTAAATGGGGAAAACAATGTTTGCACTCTTTATGCAGAACTCATTCCGGATAAAGCATAATTTCGAAACAAGCTCAAGAAGTTTTTTTTACTGCTTTTACGTTTATTACCGACGTCTGTATTGCTACGCGGCCACCCCAGACAAAAATCGCGACGTTCACTTTGCAATAGACTGCCGTCAATCAAACACGTTAGCATCATTTACACCCGTGTGTGATTCAAAAGTCGCCAAAACTTGTCTATTGTTTACAATGTTCATTATGAGCCACACTCAACGTGTTTGATTGACGGCAGTCTATTGCAAAGTGCACGTCGAGATTTTTGTCTGGGGTGGCCGCGTAGCAATACAAATGGCTGTAACCATGTTTGCTTCATTTTTTTAGCATTATTTGTGGTAACACAAATACTGATCTATCAGTGGATGCTAATGGTACTATTCGAACAGCACGTGCTTTGGATTATGAAACAACGTCCTTCTTACGTCATAACTATCAAGTCACGTGACTCAAGCAGTCCCAGCAGCACACAGAAATCCGTAACAGTGGAGGTTACCATTGACGTCATGCCTGTGAATGAGCATGCGCCAGTTTTTACATCCCCGAGTTACGCGTATAGCGTTCAAGAGGACACAGCCATTGGGACGTCATTGCTTAGGGTCACCGCCACTGATGCGGATGATGGACTGCAAGGTAAATCTTTTACATAGATTTTGACATCATATGTTTTATTTTGCTGTAAAGACACAGTCGTCGAGAATGGTAACAGAAAAAAATCTATATTAAGAAATTGTTCAGTTTGTTTGGGTTTTTTATTCAATTTTCACAATTGTAGTCCCCATATATTGGATAATTTCTGTCCTCCAAGATGACTGTCATATCTTTTGTTACTTCACATGAGCACCCCCAAGAATATGCAAGGTCATACAAAACATCGATATTTCGTTGAGTATAGCATGTAATGCGTATTCTATCTGTTATAGGCGAGATATCCTACTCCCTGTTACCATTATCAGCACCATTCTACATCGACAGATCAAGTGGTATCATACGCATCAAGAACAAACTTGATCGGGAAACCAGCGCATCATCAACACTGACGGTCACTGCTCATGACAGCGATCCAGTAACCGCTGATCGGCGATCAACTAACGTCAGTGTTGTGGTGACAGTTACAGATGTGAATGATAATGTACCGGTATTCTCACCAAGTCATTACAAGGTTCGTTTACATTCTCTAGGGGCTTGCACCATCACAACGATCACAGAAGGCAGGAACAATTGAATCTGGTCTAATCTAGTTGGCATGAAAAATAACTCAGATTGCCAGGGGAAAGAGGCTCTATTTTTGTGCTCCATGTCAGAATGCCATCAAGTGATTGCGCAAAGTCTCTCTCTTTTTATATATTCAATTGAAGAATCGTTGTCGGGTTCAGAATAATAGAACATACAAGCTGAGACTGAAGTGGCACATGGGAAGTACGCTAATTAGATGCATGCTGTGACCGGCGACCCGTGGCATCATCCACTGTTTTTGATACGCGTTTGGCATTCTAAACCGACTGCATGGATGGCGCAAATGAATAAATTATAATATAATTATGTCATTTCCCATGTGCCATTTCGGTCTCAGCTTTTATGTTCTATGTTTTTGAACCCGACAACGATTCTTCAATTGAGTGTATATATTAACTCATAAGAAATATAAAGTATAAAATAGACCTTTTTTAGCTTTGCAAATTGTTCATTTCAGATCACATGACATTCCCTTGAGAATGTTTTAGTGGCGAACGTGTTAAAACATTTACACATGAAAGAATTACCTCCCAAGAGTGGCATCACGTGGTATAGAATGTGCACAACAAACAACGAAGCTAAAAAGGTCCATTTTATTCTGTTAAAAAAATGTTTTTTTTTTTACCTAATAAAGGTGACTGTTGCTGAAAATACCACCGTTGGCACCAGTATCTCTCAACTACATTGCACTGATAGTGACCTGGGCACTAATGGGAATCTCGTGTACAGCATATCAGAAGGGGATCCTGGTGGTTACTTCAACGTCTCATCCAATGGAAGTGTTACAACTATTAAACAACTAGACTACGAGACACTACAGTCTTATGCCTTAACGGTTCAAGCACGTGACAGTAGTTTACCAATTAGCGCGCAACTTGTCTCTGAAACTCATCTTGACGTCATAGTCGGGGCTATCAATGAGCATGCGCCTGTTTTTAGCCAATCAGATTACAAGGTTACGATAAGTGAGAACAGTACTATCGGGACTTCTTTGCTGGATGTCGATGCGACCGACAGCGATTTGGGACCTCAAGGTACAATCTCATTCTCGATATCAAGTGGATCTCCTTTCTACATCGATGGAAACTCTGGCATTATTTTCTTGAAAGAACCGCTGGATTACGAGACTGTGGCTTCGTATTCCCTGGTAATTACAGCTACTGATAGTGATACAGATTCTCCCAAAGCTTCAACAGTGAATGCAACCATTCTGATAAATGATGAGAATGATAACGCTCCTACATTCACCCCATCAGTATATAGTGTTACGATAGCAGAGAACGCTACGGTTGGTACTAGTGTGTTATCTCTGACATGCGCAGATGCTGACTCGGGAACCAATGGACAATACAACATGGCGATCGTTTCTGGTTAGTGTTCTTAAACACACATTCCTCTAAAAATCGATCAAAGCTAATAATTGGCTGACCAGGACAAAGGGGGTTGGGAGGGGGAGGGGTTGTTCCAAGGGACAAGATCACAGCCATATACAGCAAATATTCATTTCTTTCTTTAGTTTTCTCCATTTTGTGTATGTCCTAGAGTAGCGGATTTTGCATGAGTACGAAACGGGAAACGTACGTACGGTGCTGGCTTTCAGCAAGCACAAAGTACGAGATGACTTGAAGTAACTTCCGAAATGGCTTCTCGTTGCCAGTTCCAATAGCTCCTCCAACCATAGCACGTAGTTACAGCTACGGTAACATACTTACGATTACAGTACGAAAGCCGCTCTATAGTGAAATATTCAGCTCCCTTTCGACTTAAACTTCCTGGATATTTCATCCAAGTCATTCATTGTATCTACACAATATTTACTGTTCGACTTTTTTGGCCCGTTTTCTCTTTCTTTTGCTTGTTTTTGCTCTTGTTTTTCTTGTTCTTCCTTTATTTCTTGTAAATGCTAAAATAGATGGATTACAGAGAATTATAGTGCTAATTCCAAACTTCTCTACCCTTCCATCCAGGTAACACTGGTACTGGATTCTCTATTAATAATGCTGGTGTGGTTACTGTGGCAACGAGCCTCGATATGGAGACCACCCAATCGTATTCCTTGGTAATCACAGCCACAGATCAGAACACGTTTACTAAACTCACTGGAACAGCAAAAGTATCTGTTACAATCACAGGTGAGGAATTTGTAATACCGAGTTTGACTGATTGTAAAAATGATTGCGCAAGCTTCATACAGCTATTTAAAAAAGAGGGTTTGCTAAGGTATTGTTGCACAATTAAAGATAATGAGTCAATTACTATAATTTAGAAACAAAAGTTGGCGACGTTTCGACTAGAGCCCCAGGTCTTCATGCGAGCTTGGTCACGTCTGGTCTTGTTTGGTCACGTGATGGTTGTACACGGCTTGACAACCGGCGAGGAATATCCCTTAGGATATGAACGTTCCACGTGTAACGTGCAACGTGCAACATGCAACATGCAACATGCAACATGCAACATGCAACATGCAACATGCAACATGCAAAATGCAACCAAAACCTTTACCAACCTTCTTTGAATTAGCTGTAGACCACTTTATCTTAGGCATAATATTTTCCCCTGTTTCAGTTGTATCCATATTCACTTGCCTTATCATGCGCAATCGTTAAAAAAAAAACCTCTAGAGAATGACATCCCTCATTTGAAATGGGAAAACAATGACGGTCAATGTAAAAGGGACTATTGAGAACGACTTTAAAGCGTAAATATAAAGGAACACCCAAGGAAAACGATTGAGAGACTGGCTTTTCTTATCTCTTGTGAATAGTTAATCTTTTCTTTCTTCACAGACATAAATGAGCACACTCCGATATTCACCAATGGAGGTTCATATACAGCCTCTATATCAGAAAACTTATCAATAGGCTCCCTCGTCACCAACGTCTCCGCTACAGACAATGACCACGGGCAGAAATACGGCGTGGTTACCTACAATATCACTTCTGGTAATAAAGAAGACAACTTCGTCATCAGGCCTCTAGACGGTGCTGTGTTTGTGAAAAAGGCACTCGATAGAGAATCCATAGCTTCTTACACTCTACAGATCAAAGCCACTGATCAAGATCCAGTTTCTCCTAAATCATCCATAGCAACTTTATTGATAACTGTCTTAGATGAGAACGACAACGCTCCTCTGTGTAACCCGACGATATATAGCAAGTCCATAGCAGAAGACGTTGCCATAGGAACGCAAGTGGCTCAGATCACGTGCACAGATAATGACGTATCACCGAATATCATTACGTCATATGTTATAACATCAGGTATTGGGTTCACTTTATAATACTAAATGTAAGGATATGAAGCTTCTTTTAGTTAAAATATCCGGGTTTTTAGTAAAAAATATGCGGGCTAAATTGCATGCGTGAGAGCACTCACCACATGAGAGTAGAGCTCTTTAGGTAACTCCGTTGATTAGAGGGGTTTTCTCCAAATTCTATTAGTAGTTTTCCTTCCATTTTTGAAACAGAACAGACTAAAATATAATTCCATCCGTAAGCTGGTCGACGTGCCCTGAGTTTGATCAGCAAGTTGTTTCAGCGTATAGAAATACGTACATTTGAAATGTTTTGTTAGGTAACTAGTTAATCATGAATTGAACTTCAGAGAACAGCAGCTATATTATTGGGCAAACAACTTAAATAGTTCTATTCACAGTTCCCTAGCCTCGTTCCGAAACAAAATCTTATCCCTTGGCCTTACATAAATGTTTAACTCGTAAATCATTATATGCCTTTTATGTAAAAGTTCCCTTCACAGTTCCCTGCGCCATCTTAAAAGGTAGCCGTGCCTTTGCATCGAGCGAGACGAAAGTTGAGCTTGCAACGATAGAGGACATGCGAATAACTGTTTAAGATGTCAAAAAAGGTCTCTATCATTGCAAGGTCAGCGCTGTTCTTTCTTCTATGCACAGGCACGGTTACCTTTCAAGATGGCGCAGTTAACTGTGAAGAGGACATTGTATTATAATATGGCTGCCCTGATGCACGCTATATATACTAGACACAGGTATTTTCCATGACTTTAGGAAACTCAACGCTTTTTCAAGTTTCCGCTTCTGGGCTTGTGACGACAGCAGGTGCCTTGGATTACGAATCAGTCAAGGAATATGTTCTAGTAATCACCGTCACAGATGGAGGAACGATTACTAAGTCAAGTCAAGTCACTATTAGTGTTCAAGTTTCTGGTACCAATGAGCATGCGCCAGTATTTGGAAGTTCGCTTTACAGTGTCAGTCATTTAGAGGTGGGTGCAATTACCCTGTTACGGTTGTTGGTTCAAATTTGTTATCGATATATGATCATGAGTAGAGTTGAGTTACTGGCTTTCTATTGCGCATAGTAGTCCGAAATGGGAGAACATTACGCCCATGCTAAAAGTTTTATCAAAGATACTGTTTGACTATTGAATGTGTTTTGTTATTACTCATAGAATTCTGCAATTGGCTCAACCATAGCAACAGTTGTAGCTACAGATCAAGACCATGGTGGTGATGGATCATTCTCTTTCTTTATCTATTCCGGAAATGACGAGGGTCGCTTCCTCATCGATTCTTCTTCCGGTGAAATAGAACTGAAAAGACCTTTTGATAGAGAATCGTTGGACTTCTACAATATTACAATCGGCGCAGTGGATTATGGCACTCCAAATAAAACAAGTGTCACAACAGTTAGTGTTACTGTATTGGATATCAACGATAATGCACCTAATTGTAGCCAATTAGCGTACGTTCTTCAAGTGCCTGAGAATAAGACTATCAATAGTACTATAGTTAGTCTGGAATGCATTGACTTTGACAAGGATTATAACTCTCTGATAACGTACAGCATTATTTCAGGTAAACATTTTAGTCTTTCTTTGACAATCTTTTTGAAAAAAAAAAAAAAAGGTTTTTGTTGAAGTATTCCTCGTTGTATTTTTAAAAGTGTATTGTAGGGTATCGTTTAGCTTAACGTCTATTGTTAGAGGCATTGTTTCTCCTGTGGATTATCTAGTCTATGCAGGATGATAATCTGCTAGCAAAGCATGGCATGAAGAAGCTACATGACGCTTTTCTAGCAGAGTATGCATATCCTGCAAGGAACAAGAGCCCATCCAATTACATTCATAATTATACAGCTTCTCATTAATCCCATATAGGTAACTGTCCAATTATTTTCTTAATTGGACAGGTCTTGTTGATATGGGATTAATTAGGCAGCTATATAATTAATAGGTAATGGGATTTCATGCTCCCCAATCAAGAAATAATTAGACTCGAAAAATTCCTCTGACTGCCAAATTGGACTCGGCCTAAGGCCTCATCAAATTTTGTCAGTCCTCGGAATTTTCCTCGTCCAATTATTTCTTAATTGGACAGCATGCAGGGAGTCCTATTACATATACTAATTTTTTCTTTCAGTCCTTTGTAGTTACTTACCGATTTTTATTATTACATAATGTATAGGAAATACCAACTCTGATTTCGCCATCAACAACGCCACAGGAGTCGTAACACTCGCAAATTCCTTAAACCGAGAATCCATTGTCTACTACGACGTCATCGTTGTTGTGCGTGATAATGGATCTCCTTCTCTCAGCACCCAAGTGTCGGTCAGCATAGAAGTAACAGCAATCAATGAGTACACGCCTACCTTTACCAACAATGGATTTTACAATATAACACTAAATGAAGATGTTGCAGTAGGGACGACTGTCTTGATTGCGCATGCGCATGACAGCGACAGTGGTAACCAAGGTCACGTAGTATATAATAAAATAAGTGGTGACGTGGATGGTACGTTTCTGCTTGATTTTAAAACTGGAGAGATTGTGCTTAAGAAAACTTTGAATTTCGAGAAACGGTCTTTTTATAGCTTGGTTATCAGAGCAACTGATAGTGCTTCAGGGTCGAACGTGGCAAAATCTAGCGACGCGGTGGTTAATATTACAATAAACGATGTTAACGATAACACTCCTTTCTGCTATGAGAACTTTAAAGTCATTCAAATACTGGAATCGGCTGTTGCTGGTACGACTGTCTTCAGGGCAAACTGTACAGACTTAGATTCAGCAGATAGCGGCTCACTGAGCTATCAAATTGTAACAGGGAATGACGACATGAAATTTAACGTGACGTCAACAGGTGACATCATGTTAATCAGCCCACTGAGTTTTGAGGTGACGTCGATGTATAACCTTATTGTAGCCGTCAGCGATGCTGGGATACCGTCCAAATCGACCAATATATCTTTGACTATTGATATTCAGCCTGTTAATGAGTTTGTACCGACCTTTGCTCAGGGAAATTATTATCAATTGGATGTACTGGAGAATATAACCTTAGGTAAGTAAACTCGTATGTCTAGAAATGAAGTGCTGTAGGTGCGTTGTCATTAGTAGCGCACACCAACCATGCCTCCCTAAATGCACCAAAAGCATATAATGGGGCAGTTTTCGTATATGAATGTGGAAAGCTCGGTGCCTTAAGCGTGTCCTATGGTTACCGTGATGTTTTCTAAAATTGTAATAGGCTGATTTTTTTCTCGCGCAATGTGATTGGTCTGGCAGTGCCTTGACCTTGGCGTGACCGAGAACGCGCCGTGTTTATGCCGTGGTCGAATTGATTGGATGGCGAGTAAATTCTCGCGAAATGTGTTCTGTCTGGCGTATCCTTTACGGTGCCACGACCGCGTACCTTTACTTTATTTTACAGGTAACAGTTATTTTTAAAGCTCAAGTGCAAGATAACGACACGGGTATTCATGGCTCCTTCAAATACAAACTAGAAACTGGAAACGAACAGGGGAAGTTCTACCTTGATCCAGTCAGCGGTCGCTTGATATTGGTATCACAACTGGACACAGAAACATTGGATCATTATAACATTACGATTGTAGTACAAGATGGCGCACTTCAAGAATCAGACATAAAGCGTTCAAATGTAACGGTTTATATTAAGGTGTTGGATGTGAACGACAATGAACCACAATGCACGCCAAGTCTGTACTCTGTTGAGTTATCAGAAAGTAAGAATTGATATTGTCGAATTTTAGTTTCGATTCCTGGACTGGACCTTTCTCAAAATTAATGTGAAGAGAAATCAGACTTTTTCTCGATGAAATTTGTGGCATTGCTTTGTATGTACATGTTTTTTGGATGCGTGGCATTCAAGACAATTTTGAGAAAGGTCCAATTGGACCTTGATTCATAAACACATAGCGGAAGCCATGTTGGATGGCAAAGACATAGTAATATTTTGTAAAACAGAAAATCAAAATTCTAAACAAGATAGAAATTTCTCTATTTTGTCATTGCAAATGGCTGCCGTCATGCAGTCGTCAAAAGGCTATATGAAATCGAAAGAGAAAAAAATGTTTTTTACTGGGTTAATTCACTTCTCTGCTTTCACTGTATACTTAGTTCAGGGCAGATGTTTTGTTTTAAAAATGCTATTCCGAATTCTTTAAAATAAAGGTCTTTATTCATTTACTAATTGGTTACTCAATTTTAGGTATCACAGTTGGATCTAACATCACCACTATCATCTGCACTGACCAAGACGCACTGGGACCCAACAGTCAACTCACGTACACATTCGACAGCGGGAATACTGGGAACCACTTCAGATTACAAAACAACACAGTCATAGTTGCAAGTAGCCTTGACCATGAAACGTATAAAGAGTATAGTCTTGTCGTCAATGTATCTGATGGAGGATCACCTGCCTACGTCACTGTTGTCATGGTGACTGTCTACGTAAGACCGGAGAATGATTACGCGCCATTGTTTCAATACTCGAATTACTCTACGAATATTTCAGAATGGACTGCAATAGGTAACATATATTAATATCATTTAGAAAACTCATTAATAATTCATGAAGAAAACACAATAGAAATCATGACCATGAAGGTGATTTTAAATCTGATAAAGATTCGTCTTCATTTGCATAAACTTTAACTTGGATTTTCTCTATCAAACTTGGTTCATTTCGTAAAAAAATCGGTACACAATGAGAACAAACATCATAAGTTTTCTAAGCCGTTCAATAATCTCGCAGATCGTGTTTTATCGGGTCTAAAACCACTCGGCTGCGCCTCGTGTTTTATACCCGATAAAACACTCCTGCTCGTTTATTAAACATTACTTATTAGTATTTTTATAATTCATTAATGTAATGAAGCATGAATAATGTTGAAAATGGCAATAGATATTGTGCAGCAATGAAAAAGTAACGTTATTGCATTATAAAATCGAATTTGTTTAGCCAATCACAGCGCGCAAACTCTGGAACATTACGGCACTGTTGTTACAAAGGCCGTTTAGCCTGCAGTAATGTTTTCCTAACCATCTCCCAAGGTCTGTATCTCCAGTTTCTCCATTGATGAATAAAAACTATTATTTTTTGGGACTTTTTATAATGATTGACATTGAACATTGTAGGCACGAAGATATTGGACATAAACGCTACTGACGCAGATAGAGGTATCCATGGCAACCTTGAGTATTACATCACTTCCGGTTTAAATGGAGGGATTGACTTTATGTTAGACAAGGTAACAGGTGTTATTGAGGTTGGATCTCCACTGGACCGTGAGACGCGGGATACCTATGTTCTGAATATTACAGTTAAAGACAAGGGGTTCAACGAAAAAGAAAGGTTATCCCAAGTGATCTTGGTGAGTAGAGCTTACAAGTTTTATTCATGATCGTATAATGTAAATTAGCTGTAAATTTGAAAGTGTGATTGCCAAAATAGACCCAATTCACAAAAGGTGGGGGGATCAGAGAAACCTGGGAAAAAAAAAAAGGTTTTACAAGCAAATTACCTGACTGGGATCTCCTTTGCTTTTAAAAAAAGTTTTTTCTCCGTTTTTTCTCCTTGTTTTCTCCTTTTGCAAAATTGAACTCCTAATCATTGCTTGCCCTCCTGATTGCGCTGCTTTGGTGCTGATGCAACGGGCCTACATGGTATATGTTCAGATCATAATTTGTATTTTTATATTTCTATATTAGTTTGTAATGCGCGTATGAGCATCTTCCTATGTAACACGCGCAATATAAGTATTGAATTATTATTATTATTATTATTATTATTATTATTATCATTAATTCAGTAGATGAAGATCTACTCTGTACAAATATTATAATGTAAATTCCATTTATTTATTTTTACTCATATAGGCAATATTCCAATAACTTGCGCAAAGTGGCTCTTAATACACTGTGCCGCGGTGAACATGCTGATGGTCTGGAATGATTTCAGACATTATACTTAGTGCTCAAGGGGATCAGAACCTGATGCTTTTGTTGTTTTACTGCAGGTTACTATACTAATAACTGATGAAAACGACAACCCGCCGATCTTTACCAATGATATCTACACTACCACAATACCAGAGGACATCCCTGTTGGTAACTCCGTTGCCAAGGTTACCACTACAGATGCGGACATTGGTAATAACTCAGTACACACGTATTCTATAACAGGTAAGTTTTTTTTACAGTTATGACTTTATTTCACTTTTTGCTTTCAAATTGTATTTGATAACCATGTAGGGAATTACGTGTTATAGTGGCCTAGCTTTATTTCTTTCACCTATCGATTTTAGGGTCCCGGGCTGAATTCCTGAACTCGGGAACACATTATAAGTAGAGTTTGCTAGGTATTTCCCTTGATCTAAGAGTTTTCTTCCTGTTATACAGTTTTCCTCTTTCCATAAAAGCCAACGCCCTCAATTCCAATTCGATGTGTGAGTTATCCAAGCCCTGACACGTTAGTCAGCCTAAAGGTTATTGTTAATTTTTTTGAGTAAGAAATTCTAGGAAACTCGGCTTGTAGCTTAAAGTTATTGGATATGTCCCTCCTATTACTTATACGTAAATCCCGTGTCATTCCCTTGATAATAAGATCCTTTATTTGAGTCGTATCCATATTCACTGTCTTCTCATGTGCAACTGTTAAACAATGAAATAATACTCTAGAAAATGAAACGTGGTCCGAAATGAGAAAAAAAATACAGGATTGTGAATTTGTCTATTGACTGATTTGTATATCGATATTTGATTCCAGGAGGTAATGGCGTAGGAAATTTCTCCATCGTCCAATCAACAGGCGTCATTACTGCATTACCAGGTCTGGATTACGAGACCAAAGCAACATATTACCTGTCAATCACAGCACAAGATGGAGGCTCGCCCCATCTCTACTCGGTTGCAGGAGTACGCATTTTCCTTTCAGATGTCAATGACAACAAACCAGTTTTTAGTCCTACACTTTATCTTACAAGCATTCTCGAAACTACTTCTGCCGGAAGTGATGTCATACCAGTTTATGCTAATGACATAGATACGGGATCTAATGCAAAAATATTGTACTCGGTGGTTGGAGGCGATCCTAAGAATCAGTTTGATGTTGTGAATAACACTGGAATGATACGAACAAAAAAGAACCTTGATCGTGAAGACATCTCGTCTTACGAGCTTGTTATACAGGCGAAAGACACAGGAATCCCATCTCTTACTGAGACGGTAACAGTTAACATAACCATACTAGATGTCAATGACAACAACCCGGTCTTTGGGAGCTCATCGTACACTGTAGCGGTAGCAGAAGATGCACCCATAGGGTTCAACTTTTTGAACATTTCCGCAACAGACGCTGATAGTGGACAGAACGCTAAGATAACGTATTCTATTGTCAGTGGTAATACAGGAAACAAGATAGCTATCGATCCAAGCAAAGGAGTCATGTCTAATACAGGTGAATAGATTTAGATACAACAGATTTCCAAACTATGCGTGCAGTACTGTACATATTGAATAGATTCAGACCTTTACCCATGCCACCTTCACCGTGGTTTCGATGATTACGGAAAATATTAGTCCCGTCTCATTTAGAGACGTTAACCACCTAGGACCATTAGTTTATCAATAGCGATTGTTCCGAGTCATCCTCTTTAAATAAAATTGACTCAATTTGCCATTTTTTTATGAAACTAAGACTAAGGTCAGAAATCGAACTTCACATGAGCCGAACCTAATGACTTCAAAAAAGATGCCTTGGTATCCTATTGTTTCAATTATGTTCGGCTCATATGTGTAGTTCGAGGTTTGACCTTGTGTGGGAGCATTACTTGCTCAATAATATGAATGGATTATTAATCTTATTATCATGTATTACTATAGGATTATTTGACAGAGAAAATATAGCAAGCTACCAACTGACCATCAAAGCAGAAGACTCAGGGACACCTCCTAAGTATTCAACTACAAACGTCCATGTACGATAACACACCATCATTCACAGACACAGACTACAGCTTTGCAGTAACAGAAAACCAAAATATCAGGCTTTTTATTGGTGAAGTCCAAGCCACAGATGTTGATAATGGCACGCATGCGCAGCTGGTGTATAGTATTGAGCCTGGTACCCATAGCAACCATTTTACTATTAATCCACTCAATGGCCGAATGTATACAGCGATATCTCTGGACAGAGAGTCTGTGTCTTTCTATCGATTAAAAGTGAAAGTCATGGACTCGGCCACTTACCCCAACCAGCTATACAATATAACAACAGTTTCGATAACTGTTTTGGACTTGAACGATAACGCACCCGAATTCCCTAAATCGTTGGATAACGCTTCAGTGGCAGAGAACTCGCCATCCGGGACATTGGTTACCAGGGTGACAGCGACAGACAGAGACCATGATGCTAATGCACGGGTGAAATACAGTCTCTCGCATGACAACCCAAGTGTAGAGTACTTTAGAATAGATTCATCGTCCGGAGAGTTGTTAGTTAATAGTGCACTGGACTATGAGATCAAACAAGCAATCGAACTTACTATTACTGCAAAGGATGATGGGTATCCATCGATGTCAGGAACAATGAGGCTAAGGATAGATGTGATTGATGTCAATGATAATGCACCTGTGTTAAGTGCAAGTAAGTATCAAAATTCACACGATTACCACTATTCCAAAGAACCTTTGCAGTCGTTACCTTATCTAAACCTTATCTAAGCAAATAACGCGCCATAACCACTGATTTTCCAATTATTCTGAATTAAATTTTTCTAAGCTCCTTCTTCAATGACCCCTAGACCTTTTACTCTTTCCTACTTTGGTTACTTCACTTGAAACTAATGCTTTAGTTAAAAGTTTTTCTAGAGCTTTGTATTTTAATTTTAATTTGTTGTTGTTGTCGTTAAAAAAACATTTTTTGAATTGGTGTTTAGGTTTCTACGAGGCTGAAATACGAAGCGATCGGTCCCTTGGTCCCCCAGCTATTCTGACGTTGAACGCTACCGATAAGGACAGTGGTCAAAATGGTAATATTACTTACGATCTAGAAAGCGAGCAACAACTGTTCGCTCTCGATACGTTTACTGGAGAAATTACCCTTAAAGCGTCACCGGGAAGTGGTAAGTCATCGGTTACACATAAATTGTCAAATGGAAATTGAAGTCACATCATGAAGATGAAAATGATGATGATGGTGATGATAATGATGATGACGATGATCATGATGGTGATGGTGATGATGATAATCGTGATGGTGATGGTGTTGATGATGAAGCTGATGATGGTAATGATAATAGTGATGGTAATGATAATAGTGATGGTATTGTATTTTCGATTCTTTTCTTTACATGTTAACACAAAGTATCTCTCGACTTACTATTCTTCCCGCTCTTTCTCTCTCTCTCTATTTATTTCGATTTACACGTGCGAATATGCAAATTAAGTTCATAGTCTGTTACGTCATGATCTCGCACAGATGATGATGATGGTGGTGAGGATAACGGTGATGATAAAGGTGATGTAATGGTGTTGATGATAAAGATGATAATGATGGTGATAATAATGATAATGGTGATGGTTGTGATAATAATGGTGATGATGGTAGCGATGACGAGGAAATGTTGATGACTATGGCGATGATGCTGATGGAGATGATGATGAAAACGACGGTGACAATGTTAATGATGTTGATGGAAATTACACGTAGTAACAGAAACAGTAACTCTAGATAAGCCTCATGTTTACCCTCCTTTTGTTTTATTGCCTCATTCTTCCATAGGTCAAAAGTACACATTCAGAGTACGTGCTAGTGACAATGGCGCTACTCCTTTACACAGTAATTACGCTAACGTACGAATCGACACTATAGAGGCTGAGCAAACAATGGTCGACATCACCTTAGATATCACTCAGGAAGAGTTCGAGGCAAATAAACAGTACTTTTTAGAGAAACTCTCAGCAATGCTTGGGGCTGATGTTAGGATTGCTGAGATACGCGAGGAGAGTGATAAGAAAAAGAGGAAGAGAAGAGAAACGAAAAAAGGGTAGGTTTGTCAGATCAAATAAAGAATCGGCCTTTTTTGCTCTAACAGGACATTCTCCAGGGTCATGTTTGTACTATTTTGCGGCTGCCATACGCCAGAGGCTCCTTTACATTGATTTCATTTCGATCCTGTCAAGCTGCTGCGCAACTACTGTGCCGGTACTGACTGGCGACTAGCGATACATTCACGTTTTTTATTTTCATTATTTTTTATTCATGATATATGCTGGTTTTCACAATTTGGCGCATGTGCATACGCTTTTCTGCTTTATAACAACTTATAACTTTCGATTGATACTGTCTGATTTCGTTTCTTTTTTCAAGGATAACGATTACTTTTTATGCTGTGACGAACCCCTCAACTAACGCAACGGACGTACAAGAGAAAATAAGCCAGGCCAAGAAATACCTATCACGTGATTCCATCCTCCAAGTCCTATTGGACGAAAACGGGAACCTCAATCCCGTTTTGACTAATAGCACTGAACTTGGGGTAAGTATTTTATTGTCATGAAATAGGATTGATAATAGCAAATTGACTATTTTCTGCGCTTACTTTAATGGGAATACGCCCTTTATGGTCTTGAAACGTTCTTGTAGGAAAGTGGTGGTAATGACAAAGCCAGTTTCTCCAGAGGACGAAAAACGGGTTTTTAGTAAGGGAACAAGATGTATTTCTCATTCATATGTTTTCTCGACACAAAATCACTCCACTTTTGGGAAAAGACATCGAGTTTCATTTTCATGCTATAAACGATAGATGATTGAACGAAGTCGATACGATTGATTTTTCGTTTTATTAAAATAACAACAGCACGCTATCCTTTTCGAAACAACGACGACTATCTCTCTCTTCAGGCTTTTCTCTACCTACACAGCACAGGGTTCCCTATTCGGAATCTTATACGCATAAACCGACAGACTCCAATCCTTTTATCAAATATGTAATGTTTACAACATGAGCTGCCTGGGTTTATGGGCTATACAATTCCCCGCTACAAAATCGAGTGGCACCCTGGGCACTAGAATGACCGTGTTAGGCCTGGAGAGAGCGTGGGTAGACGAGCCGGAATTCACTAATTATTCATATATCCTTTGGAACATTTTGAATTCATATGCTAATTAGATACAGCCACTAGTGCTGTATCAGAACAGTATACATCCACCAGTGGTTATATCTAATTAGAATTTTCATTGTAAGGTTTGTATCGGGTTTACATGATATTCATGTGACCTGATTTCTAAAGCTGGATTGGCTAAGACCCTCATTAATTATTCATGAATTTTACAAGTAATATATACAATATGAGTGGCCGTGTTGTATTAGATATACGACCACGAGCCGAAGGCGAGTGATTGTATATCTGATACAACACGGACACGTATATTGTATATTACTTATGAAACGTCTAGGTGTATACATTCATGTTCTACTATAATTTTAAAGATAAAATTGAATTTGGCTAAGAAAATTAGAGTTAAAGTTTATGCAAATTGCTATTCAGATATATATCTGTCCCTAGAGAAAAAAATCCAAAATTCAAAATTCAATATCATTTCATGTGTTATAACTTTGATCGTTTCCTTGGCAATGCAACATCTGTTTGTGTATTTGCATCGCTTATTGAACCTGCCATAGCACGCAATTATTTTCGCAGTCGTTGATTACCTGACTGCAGCCTTTATACAGCCTCAATTCCATTCTGCGCTATAAATCTGCACTTTAGAGCGCTGTTTTTAAGATCGAGACTGTCAGATGTACAATGCTAAATCTTGGTGGTCTCTCACCGCCGTGCACTTCAAGCCATGAGTCGTGAGCTTCAACTGAAGTGACTGCATGTGTGAGTGGAGTTTGTTTAATGCGTTAGTCTCGTTCTTGCCATAAGGATTTTTTCTCCGGTTTTCCTCCCTCTTTAGAAATTATCGCGAGTTGAGTGTTGTGTGTTGTAAATAACGAATCTAGGCGTATTGCATGCGGAGCGAACCCAATAACGGACATGATGACGCATTATGGTAAAATATAAGGTACTTTTTTTCGATCACCTTACTTTATCGCCGCGTCCTGTTTATACGATATTTCGCCAACACTCAGCCAAGATAAGATTAAATTCCACGATATGTTCATGTAATTTTCTCTATACCCAATAGTTTTCATTGGCTAAAGTCGCATGACATTTCTTATAATTAAAATCACCTGTCTATTACTATGTTGTTTGTCAGTATCCTACAAGGGCGGATCCAGGGTTTTTTGAAGGGGGGGTCTCAGGGGTAAATTTTGTGGGCAAGGGAATCCCAGTGGCATTTTTACCACAGGAAGCCCATTTGACCTCAGGAATGACAGGGTGGTCGCGAACCCCCCGACCTCCCCCTGGATCCGCCCTTGTCCTATACTGACAGTAAAGTGTTTCCTTTGTTACGGACAAAGACGTTGAGTAATAAACATAATATGTTTATCATTCTAGTTCTAGTTGGATATTTTTTTGCCAAGTTTTCTTGTTCATGAACAGCAAAATTCGCATGTATATACCATAACTTGTGCAATGCTTTTGCTGGTGACACGAGTGAAAAACGTCTGCGCATGCTCTGAACCCGTATGCAAATTTTAAACATGCCTGATAAATTGGACTTCACAAAATGCCAAAACTTAGTGTCCATGCTTAAAACTTAAGGTAATTCTTTCATATTGTGTTTCTCATACAATTTGAATTCTACAATTTCATTCTATTGTGTTTCTTGGTCATAAAAAAGTATACTCTCGAAGTATACTCTTTAGTATACTTGGAGGAAAACAAACATTTATTTTCTCACTCAAACTCTTCAAAATTCTTAGAAAACGTGCTAAAATGTACGCACGCGCAAACGTGCCCTAACGGTGGATTGATGTATTGCTTCTATTCAGTATTCACTTGATACCAAATCACGATGCGATAGATACAGCGGCGACCCAATATTTAGCAAAATTGTATATCATTCTCTTGGTCAAAGAAGAGTCGGTGTGTTTTCATCTTGATCGGACAATTAAAATTCCGTCAATCAAAAGTACACCGATTAGACAAAGTGGGATAATGGGTTAGTGTAATCAAGGCAATTAGGTGTAATTTCTAACGATATAGGCCTGTTTTTGTTCTTTATGCAAAAATGGATTTTTAAACCTATGTTGTCTTCTGAATTCAATCAGTTAGCAGCACATCGCGGTGGAACTGACATCCATTTGTACTCTGCAGCAAGTATAAATTGAGAAACCATTTTATACTTTCGGGAAAGGCAGCCATTTTGAAATGATACTACGAGGCGAAAATTCCACTTTGATGATAAAACTATGCCAGCTTGGTTTCAAGTACGATTTCAACTCAAGAATAGGGTTGATTTTGGTGAACAGTATTACAGGAGCATCAGCTATCGTTACTAACCTTCTTATTCTCATTGCCATCTGGCACACACCATCTTTACGAAAGCCATCGCACATCCTGATTGCAAATCTCGCATTAGCAGATTTCTTAGTTGGTTCTGTTAGGCCAGCCTTTGTTTATTTTACGAGACGTTTTCATACTGCAAGAGCGAGAGGAATTTTTTGACATCATTTGCATTCTATCTAGCGTTGGTCGAGCGTTCAGTTACTGGCCTGGCACTGTTTCGTTATACACGCTTATCATAATCAGTATTGATCGAGTACTGGCGATCAAACTTAAAATGAGATATCACTCTATTGTAACTTCCAAGAAGCTTACAAAGGTTCTGTCATTTGGCTGGGTTTTTAAAGCAATAGTATATTTTCCTTTATTTACATTGGTGGACGCAAAATCAATTCTGATAATCGTTTCATTTGGAATGATGTCGTTCATGACCATCATTTGTTTATGCTACCTTAAAGCAGTAAAAGAACTGAGGAAAATCATGTCCCAAGTGTCTCATTCTGACAGAAACACAACCTCCACAAGCACAACGCCAAGCTTCAATATCTTTAAATATCGACGATCTCTAAAGACAATATTGATCGTTTTTGCCACACTCATAATTTGCTGCTTCCCATATCTTGTTTCTACAGCCATTTTGGCGTCGAATTACGACGTAACAAGTAATTATGTAACCTTTGTCCACTTTTCTGAAATCATAGTTTTTGCTAATTCTACGTTGAATCCTTTACTTTACTTTTGGCGTGTAAAAGAAATTCGTCAAGCAGCTAAAAAGATAGTTATATCGATGTTTGTAAGAGACCAAGACCATAAAACCACCGTGACAATAGATTCGGAATCCAGGCCACACACTGAATCAATGCCTTAGTCTTATTTGATGCTTCCTATCTAAGACTCCGTTTACACGGTACCGGACAAATTTTTAACCGTTCAAAAAGTTGTACGTTTGGAGGTTCCGTTCGCATGGAACTATGCTATTCCGCGGACAAAAATTCCTACGCCTAGCTAAATTTGGGACTTGCAAAATCGAGGTAGGATTTTTAACTTGCAGGGATAAAAAATGACACCTTATCTGGATGAATATTTAAACAGTAATCCTTAAGCAGCATGATTTGATGGAAAACAGCTAACAATATCATATCGACCCGGTTCCGTGTAAGAAGAATGTACTCGTCAACGAAACGTCCAATAAGAACATTGATGACCGACCATCATATCACGACATTATCAGGGACGGTTCCGGGTAAATGGTATGTACTGGTCACATTTTCGAACGGTTCGTACCGTGTATAAACGCAGCCCTGACAGTGAGCAAAATAAAAAATAAATAAATAAAATTTATAAAATTAATTAATAAATAAAATAAAAGAATTAAAAGAATAAAAAATTTTAAAAAAAATTGGTCAACAGCTTATTTGCTTTGGCATGAGATGAATTCTTGTCATACATGAGGCATGCAAAATTCCAAGCAAACATGCGCATCCCCACGTGGATTGGCTTGCGCATCACAAAATAATAAGACTACCTCACTACTTTTCTTTAGTTCACACTGAGAGCATAGAAACCATCTGCGAATAAATATTGAAGTTGTTTCCGAAAATCGATTTATTAAAGCCGTCCCCAGGAGAGTCTAATTTTATCGACTGAACAGAAAAAACATCTAGGGAAAGTTCGATGACCGATATTGACGGGTCGATCGAAATCTGCCAAAAGGAAATACTAGCTCAGAATCACTTATTTGGGCAAGACTTCTGCTTACTGATCATTACCAAGAAGGGTTGCAAAGGTTGAGACTTTTAACTAAAGCGCAAAAAGAATGAGACTGCGAGAAACAGAAGAAACCAGACTAACTTGAAAAACCTACATAATGAACCTCAGTCACGATGTCGATTGCGCATATGAAATGAACAAGTTAGCTAACCCAGCTCATCGTTTAGTAATGTCAACTATGTACTCTGGTGCAGCATTGATAACAACAGTCTTAAACTTTCTGATTCTAATCTCCATCTGGAAGACACCATCCCTTCACAAACCTTCCTACATCCTGATAGGAAACCTTGTTCTTTCTGATCTCCTGGTCGGTGCCATTGGAGAACCACTGATGGTCATTTATAATATCGCTGCCCTAAAAAGCTGGTCCTTGAAGAATTTTTGTCTAGTCTTAAAATGCGCCAGAGGTGTGGTTTACACATTGGGCTCAGTTTCACTGTTTACTCTGACAGTCGTCAGCTTGGATCGTCTGCTTGCAGTCAAGTTAAGGAACAGATATCAAAGTATCGTAACTAAGAAGCGTGTACTCCGCGTATTACTGACATGGTGGATCATAGCGTGTGTTGCTTCAGCAACAGTGTTTGGTAAACTAAGTTGGAATGGTGAAACTTCGTCAGCTTTGATTCTCTTTGCTGGAACTGTAGTTTTCATTTTAGTCCTAACCATCACTATTTCCTATTCGATGGCCTTCTACAGCTTACGAAAGATCACCTTGTCCTCAGTATCTCCAAGTGTCCAGAACGCAGAAGGTGGTGTACTTCCAAGTTCCAACATTGATGTCGCCAAGTACAGAAAATCCCTTTTCACTATGTTTGTAGTTTTTATGTTAACCATAATTGTTTATGCTCCATTTGCTTGCATTCTAATTATTGCTTCCGTGTCCAATTATTATAAAAGCAAGTTTTCATCACCATCCCCAAGAAGGACAATTGATGTTACAATCTTCATCTCTATATCTGCTGCCGAGTTCTTCTCTCTACTTAATTCGGCGATGAATTCTCTGGTGTACTTGTGGTGCATTCGAGACATTCGAGAAGCAGTGAAGACTACTATAAAGCATTTGCCATGGACTTGTTATAAATAAGACGGACACATTGCATCAAACAATGATTACTGTAGAAGCCTTTTCAATCAGTTAGGTCGTTTCAGTTAGCCTCGGGCTGGCTTAGATCGGCTCAGAGGTTGTTTTATATACGGTTCAATTTGTGAGTTATAGCCAGGCCTGTGACTCAATTCAGCTCAGGGGTTGTCTTAGGGTTCAATCTAGTGAGTTAGCAGTGTCCTTACTTAGATCAGCCCAGAGGTTGTTTCGCATTGTTTCAATCTGTAAGTTACAAAAGCCCTGACTTCATCAGCGCAGAGTTTGTTCCAGAGCTTAATCTGGGAGTAAGCAATACCCTGCGTGACTTTGATCAGCTCAGGTTTCTATGTAGGAGGAAAGCATACCCTGATTTTCAGGCTTCTATCATAGCAAAAGGTATTTCATTTTGTCATTCTCACTACCCTCGTATTCGTAATTATCCCTCGCTATTTTAGACCACCGTCTCCTAGAAACTAAGGGACCACACGACCTATGATTAAACAAGGTGTTAGTGGAATAAAAGCATTAGAACTCAAACACGATCTCTGCAGAGGAAGATTTTTTTGAAATAATTAAACGATTAAGTCTGATTAGAATTTCATGTCATCTCTTTCCACTACTATTGAACGCTGTTAAGATTTTATGTGTTTTCATTGGACATAACGTACAGTGAAAGAAATTAAAGAGATTTACTTTGACTAGTTTAGGAGTATAATGTAACTGCAATTTCATTCTTTGAATTTAATTTCTTATTTGTAAATGGTGTTTAAAAACAGAGCGCTCAAAAGCTATATAAATTATTGATTTTGAACACAACATCTGCCGATAGGGACTTGAGACCTGAGACCTAGGATATGAATATCGTCTAAGCATCATAGGATTCAGGTTTTTCAAGCATGGATAAAAAAACAATTTATAATGGGTTTAGCAGCAGCTTTTTATGAAACAAATTAAAAAATATCTTCTTTCTTTACAAAGTGAAATCTCATGCTGAAAATATTTAACAAAAATAAAAACTCATTGTTCTAGCTTCACAGCATGCATGGCTATCTTGAAACCCCTCTGTCCATTGATCTTGAAGACAGAGATATAAATTAGAATGGCAATTCAAAATAACAAATACAGCGACCGTAGACAAATAATGATACTCTACAATTTGGAGCTCTTTTTATTGTTGTAATAACAATATATAGTAAAAAGTAATAGCTTGGTTCTGAAAACTGGCGAGCGCTAAAAGAGAATGTCCAAAACTTCGAGGAAAAAATAAATATAAAATTGGTCAACAGTTTATTTGCTTTAGCATGAAATGTATCCGTGTTATACACAGGGCAATAACACATGTTGATTGGAAGTTTCCAAGCAAACATGCGCATCACCAAGTTGATTAGCATGCGCACCATCACAAAATTGTGAGATTGCCTCACTACTTTTCTTCAGTTCACACTGAGAGCATAGAAACCATATGTAAATAAATATTGAGGTTATCTTCAAAGGTTGGTGTATTCAGATGAACCTGTCACCCGGAAAGTGTAATTCCGTCGACCGAATAGAAAAGACATCGAGGAAATGTTCGATAACCGATATCGAACGTACCGATTGAAAAACGCCAAAAGGCAATACTGAATCAAAATCACACTTATTTGGGTGAGGCTTCTAACTCGTCAACTTCATCATAGTTATGTCAAGTTGCCAAGGTCAAGTAACTAAAGCGCAAAAAAAGAAGAAGACTGAGAAACAGAAAAGAAAGGACTAACTTGAAAAATCAACACAATGAACGACAGTCAAGATGGCGGTTGCGCAAATGAAATAAATCAGTTAATTATTCCAGCTCAGCGTTTAGTAATGTCTATTATGTACTCTGGTGCAGCATTGATAACAACAGTTTTGAATTTTCTGCTCCTGATCTCCATCTGGAAGACACCATCCCTTCACAAACCTTCCTACATCCTGATAGGAAACCTTGCTCTTTCTGATCTCTTGGTCGGTGCCATTGGAGAACCACTGATGGTCATTTATAATATCGCTGCCCTAAAAAGCTGGTCCTTGAAACATTTTTGTCTAGTCTTAAAATGCGCCAGAGGTGTGGTTTACACATTGGGCTCAGTTTCACTGTTTACTCTGACAGTCGTCAGCTTGGATCGTCTGCTTGCAGTCAAGTTAAGGAACAGATATCAAAGTATCGTAACTAAGAAGCGTGTACTCCGCGTATTACTGACATGGTGGATCATAGCGTGTGTTGCTTCAGCAACAGTGTTTGGTAAACTAAGTTGGAATGGTGAAACTTCGTCAGCTTTGATTCTCTTTGCTGGAACTGTAGTTTTCATTTTAGTCCTAACCATCACTATTTCCTATTCGATGGCCTTCTACAGCTTACGAAAGATCACCTTGTCCTCAGTATCTCCAAGTGTCCAGAACGCAGAAGGTGGTGTACTTCCAAGTTCCAACATTGATGTCGCCAAGTACAGAAAATCCCTTTTCACTATGTTTGTAGTTTTTATGTTAACCATAATTGTTTATGCGCCATTTATTTGCATTCTAATTATTGCTTCCGTGTCCAATTATTATAAAAGCAAGTTTTCATCACCATCCCCAAGAAGGACAACTGATGTCGCAATCTTCATCTCCATATATGCAGCCGAGTTCCTCTCTCTACTTAACTCGGCGATGAATTCTCTGGTGTACTTGTGGCGCATTCGAGACATTCGAGAAGCAGTGAAGACTACTATAAAACATTTGCCATGGGCATGTTATAAATAAGACGGACACATTGCATCGAACAATGATTACTGTAGAAGCCTTTTCAATCACTTAGGTCGTTTCAGTTAGCCTTGGCCTTGCTTGGATCAGCCTAGAGGTTGTTTTATATACGGTTCAATGTGTGAGTTAGCCAGGCCTGACTCAGTTCAGCTCAGAGGTTGTTTTAGGGTTCAATCTAGTGAGTTAGCAGTGCCGATTAAGTCTGATTAGAATTTCATGTCATCTCTTTCCACTACTATTGAACGCTGTTAAGATTTTATGTGTTTTCATTGGACATAACGTACAGTGAAAGAAATTAAAGAGATTTACTTTGACTAGTTTAGGAGTATAATGTAACTGCAATTTCATTCTTTGAATTTAATTTCTTATTTGTAAATGGTGTTTAAAAACAGAGCGCTCAAAAGCTATATAAATTAGTTGATTTTGAACACAACATCTGCCGATAGGGACTTGAGACCTGAGACCTAGGATATGAATATCGTCTAAGCATCATAGGATTCAGGTTTTTCAAGCATGGATAAAAAAACAATTTATAATGGGTTTAGCAGCAGCTTTTTTTATGAAACAAATTAAAGATCTTTCTTTACAAAGTGAAATCTCTTGCTGAAAATATTTAACAAAAAAAAAAAAAAAAAAAAATTACATTGTTCTTGCTTCACAGCATGCATGGCTATCTTGAAACCCCTCTGTCCATTGATCTTGACGACAGAAATATAAATTAGAATGGCAATTCAAAATAACAAATAAGCGCAACCGTAGACAAATAATGATAACCCACAATTTGAAGCTCTTACTGATGTAATAGAGAGTTTTAGATTTACGTTCACGGCAAACGTGAAACGTCAGTTGACCAGTAAAAAATTCTTTTAAATGACTGAAAAAGAATCGCAAAAAAGTCCAAGTAGTAGAAAACCAAAAGTGTATTTTGGTGAGAAGGTTTGTAAAAGGTAAAGTAAAATACAGGAAAACTATGAAAACGTGGCCACGTTTGCCGTTTGCGGGGAGGAAACAAAAGTCAATCTAAAACTCTCTAATAGCAATAGATAGTAAAAAGTAAAGGCTTGATCGGTGAGATTATCAATTCAATAAAAGCGAAAAAGGCTACTGCAAGCGATGAAAATTATCCTGAAAACTGGCGAGCTCCAAAAGAGAGTGCCCAAAACTTTGAAGAAGAAAAAAGATATAAAATTGCCCAACAGTTTATTTGCTTTGGTATGAAATGTATCCGTGTTATACACAGGGCATAAATACTTGTTGATTGGAAGTTCCCAAGCAAAAATGCGCATCACAAAATACTCCAGTTTCGAGTTCTGTTTGCTCAGCTTTAGTCTCGTTTGTGCGTTATAACATTCAGCTATTCAACCAAAACCCGTGGCATTTTAATCAACTTGTATTGATTCGTAGTTCGTATATTCCTTACTATACAATGAACCTTAATGCACGAAACAAAAGAACACATTTGTACATAATCAAGGCTAAGACTGAGCAAAGCCGAACTCGAAATGAGAGTATATGTAAGATTTCCTCACTACCTTTTTTTATTTCACACTGAAAGCATAGAAATCATCTGCAAATACATATTGGAGAGGGGGAGAAGGGCAAACTGGCGAGTGAATAGAGAGGGACTGGGGATGAGGGAAGACAGAGAGACGCCTGCTATGTTGCTTGTAGCCTGCGTAACGGCACTTTTATTGGGGCTTAAACGCTGCTATAACTTTATGTGTTTTCGTTGGACATATCGTACTGTGAATCAAATTAAAAAGGATTTTAGCATCCAATAAGAGCTCAGCAGTCACTCACAATTACGTAGGCCGCGAATGATGCTTTTTTTCTTATTCAAAGAGAGAGGCCGTATGAATGAGTGCAAAATTAGGGTTTTCAAGTAGATTTAAGTTTTAGTATTGGCTGATGATAACGATTAATGAATTTCCAAGGGAAGCAGCGACACACACCACGAAATCACGAGATTGTTCAATCATTTGCCTTTTCTTTTCTTTTCTAGTTCACGCTGAGAACACAGAAACATCCTGCAAATAACTCTTGAGGATATTTTCAAAGCCGATTACTTAAAGATGTCGTCCGCAGAGTTCAATTTATCGACTCAACAGAAAACAATTGTTCGATGCCCGCAAGACATTGAACGTGTCGTTCGAAATCTGCCAAAAGAACATACTAGATCAAAATCAGTTATTTGCAAAGCTGCAAAGGTTCGATTATTTACTAAACAGCAAAAAGAAGAAGGTTCGGAAGTAGGAGAAACCATAATGAACGAAAGCCAATATGTCGGTTGCGTAAATGAAATAAATCAGTTATACCCAGCTCATCGTTTGGTAATGTCAACTATGTACTCTGGTGCAGCATTGATAACAACAGTCTTAAACTTTCTGATCCTGATCTCCATCTGGAAGACACCATCCCTTCACAAACCTTCCTACATCCTGATAGGAAACCTTGCTCTTTCTGATCTCTTGGTCGGTGCCATAGGAGAACCATTGATGGTCATTTATAATATCGCTGCCCTTAAAAGCTGGTCCTTGAAGAATTTTTGTCTAGTCTTAAGATGCGCAAGAGGTGTGGTTTACGCATTGGGCTCAGTGTCACTGTTAACTCTGACAGTCGTAAGCTTGGATCGTTTGCTTGCAGTCAAGTTAAGGAACAGATATCAAAGTATCGTAACTAAGAAGCGTGTACTCCGCGTATTACTGACATGGTGGATCATAGCGTGTGTTGCTTCAGCAACAGTGTTTGGTAAACTAAGTTGGAATAGTGAAACTTTGTCAGCTTTGTTTCTCTTTGCTGGAACTGCAGCTTTCATTTTAGTCGTAACCATCACTATTTTCTATTCGATGGCCTTCTACAGCTTACGAAAGATCACCTTGTCCTCAGTATCTCCAGGTGTCCAGAACGCAGAAGGTGGTGTACTTCCAAGTTCCAACATTGATGTCGCCAAGTACAGAAAATCCATTATGACCATGCTTTTTGTTTTTATGTTAACCATATTTTTTTATGCGCCTTTCGTTTGTATTCTAATCATTGCTGTCGTGTCCAGATATATAACCATTTATTCATTCACATACCTAAGTACAACAACTGATGACATAATCTTCATCTCTATATCTGCAGCCGAGTTTCTCTTCCTACTTAATTCGGCGATGAATTCTCTGGTGTACTTGTGGCGCATTCGAGACATTCGACAAGCAGTAAAAACCACTATTAAACGTTTACCATGGTCATGTTATCATTGAGACGGACATCGTTACGCAATACATCGAGCACCATGTGCCCTGACTTAAATTAGCCTAGAGGTTGTTTGAGGTTCAATATGTGAGTTTGCCTGCCCAAACCTTGATCAATTCAGAGGTTATTTTAGGGCTCAATCTGTGAGTCAGCCGTTCCTTTACTTGGGTCAGCCCAGAGGTTGTTGCAGAGTTTCAATCTGTTAAAAATCCCAGAGGTTGCTTTAGGTTCCAATGTGCAAGTTCGCCGTGCCCTGACTTTGTTCAGCCCAGACTGGTTGTTGCAGGATTTCAATCTGTGAGTTAGAAATGAGCTGACTTTGATCAGCCCTGTGGTTGTTGCAGGGTTTCAATGTTGGAGCTTGCCGTGCCCTGAACTTGGTCAGCTCAGGGTTCGAGTTATAGGAGTTAGGAGGCAGCAATGCCCTGAGCTAGATTAGCCAGATTGTCTCTCAGGGTTCAAATAACACAATTTTCCCCTCTCGTTTTTATTTAAGGAATGGATCATAAGTAGCGTGCGTCCATCGAGTTATGGATGCACTTGGGAGGTTGCTTAAGCACTCAAAAAAGCTAGAGTTGCACTCCGCTTCGCGTCGTGCAACTCTAGCTTTTTTGAGTGCTTAAGAGGCAATGTCCACAAGAATCGAACAAATTCAAGAATTCGTGGCAAGGGTCAAAAAATCAAATTCGCTCTTCTTTTAAAGTTAGATAGGCCATTATTAGATATGAATCCCTGGGTAGTTGGTTTTCGAAAATATTATTTTATTTTCGAGAAAACGGCCACAGAAGAGGTTCGACCGAAACCCAAGCAAGAGACGCTCAAGAGGAGTGAAAATGGACAAACTTTGAACAGAGCGCGCGTAAAAAATAAACCATCTATGACAATTTTTGAACTTTCTTCTTAATGTATCACCCTTTTTCGTTCATTGGACTGGATTTCAAGCTTATTATATTGGGAAAGGGACGAATTTTTGGCGAGGGAAAATAGGAGGCCTGTGTTTGCATATGCTAATTAGTTGCCTCAAAAGAAAAAAAGATTTAACTATGGGCAAGTTCTCTGATTGAAATAATATTTATGCTGCAAGTTGAGGAAGAATAAACTTTTCAAAACTTTAAAGATTGATTTGGGGAAATTAATTCTGACTGCATAGAAACTTGTTGAATTTGGTTGAAATACATGCGAAAATCACGCTTCCCGAATCAACGCAGGACTAAGGATTTTATTAAAGATTGCCATGAAATTTACCCTGAAAACTAGGAAATTAATGTTTGTGCCGTTGTTTGAAAGTTCAGTGTGGTTTGGTAAATTTAAGCTCCATTGGAAAGGTTTTGGGATTGTCAGTATATGAGCAAAAAACGCGATCTTTGGTGATTGCGTGACCTAGGTTCCACTTTACGTTTACAAGTTTGATTGCTGTGGGGTTCACGCTAAAAATTACGATAGAAACGTTCTTTAAATAGCTTTATAATCTTGTTTTAGTCGAATAAGTTTTGGACCATCCCAAAGCCGGCGCCTTTGTCACAAAATTCAGCTCTAATTTGGCTTTGCTTCAAGGACTGACTTAAAGAACATTTCTAGTCGTAAATCTAGTACACAAACATTTTGATAGATGGAAAAACTATGTAAATATCCTACTCGAGTTAAATGAAGGAATCATTGACCAAACGAATTAAACATGGCAGTGAATCAATGTCACATTTAACCAGGAAACATTTCTAACTTCTAAACATCACGATAAGCTACGGTTTTTCTTTCGGCTTTTTCATCGACCCAAATCTTATTTGGGAAAAATAAGATTATAAAGCTATTTAAAGAACGTTTCTATCGTAATTTTTAGCGTGAATTTTACAGCAATCAAACTTCTAAACGTAAAGTGGAACCTCAATCACGCAATCACCAAAGATCGCATTTTTTGCTCATATACCGACAATCCCAAAACCTTTCCAATGGAGCTTAAATTTACCAAACCACACTGAACTTTCAAACAACGGCACAAACATTAATTTCCTAGTTCAGGGTAAATTTCATGGCAATCTTTAATAAAATCCTTAGTCCTGCGTTGATTCGGGAAGCGTGATTTTCGCATGTATTTCAACCAAATTCAACAAGTTTCTAGATGAGTAGAAGATTGATGAGTATTTTCGCTAGTTTTTTTCAGTCATTTTCAGTTATCTTTTCTAGATAAATTGTCAGCAAAAAGATACAAAAAGTTTTTTTTTTCGCCGAAGCAAAAAAAGCTGACGTGAGTGTGCAACCCATGGGCAAATGGTTCATGCTTTTCAACCAATCAGATCGTGCGGATTTACTTGACTATATTATAATAGTCTTATATTCTTAACCCCCCGGGGGGGGGAGGGGTACTACCACCCCAACTTGGGTAGGGTTGTGCCGCCAGGACCTCAAAACCCTGACCCTATCCCAGACCTAAAATTTTGATTTTACATACCCTACCCCAGACTAAAACTAAGAATCGTACACCCTATCCCAGACTAAAAGACGGAAAATACGGTCTTACGATCGATTGCAATCAATATTTACTTACGTTTTTATTGTTTTTGTGCCGGCAGAAAGCGTAGCCTATTCGCCAGACAAAAACGACCAAATCGTTAGCCCTATCCCAGACTAAAATGATACCCTATCCCAGACAAAATGTAAAAAAATGATACCCTACCCCAGACCCAAAAGCCGAAAAACCATACCCTATAGGGCGGCACATACCCGTATAGCAAATATAGGGGAGTACCCCCCCCCCCCCCCCCCCCCCGGGTTCTTAACTATCCCTCGTTCTCTCTTTATAGACTTTCATATTCACTGTTTCCTGGAAACTAAGGTGCTTGAAGGGAGCACACGAATTATAATCAAACTAGGTGTTTGAGGAATTTTAATTCCTCAACTTAAAAAGTATTAGAAATCGAACACGGTTTCTGCAGAGGAAGATTTTTTTTGTAATAAGCGAATTGGTCTCAATCACAATGTCATCAGTGTCTCTTCGATACTATTGAACGCTGTTAAGACTTTATGTGTTTTCATTGGACATACCTTACTGTGAAAAACATTAAAGAGGATTTATATCTCAATACACAGATTACCATATTCATTAAAAACCCTAAATATAAAATTACAATAAAAAAAACCCTTAAATTCTAGTTCTTATTGATCTAGTAGCATGATAAAATCAAGAGTAATAGCTTGAACAGTGGATGCATATTTTCGATAAAGATGAATGCTACTGCAAGCGGCACTAAAAATAGTAAAAACGAGCCACGCTGCACGTTGATGAAATTACCCTGAAAATTGGCGAATGCTAATCGAGCAGCAGTAAGGGGGACTCGCGATTGATGCCGTATATTTGCGGGTTTTACCCGGGAAATTACGAACGCGGGTACAGCAGATTTACGGAAATTCCGCGGTGTGTCCCTTACTGCTGCTCTGTTGGGTACTGCAAACGAAGTATAAAATACGTCATATATAATGGATACCATCAAAAGTATCAAGAACAAGACTGTGCGCAAACTTAGAACCCAGGTTCTGGACAGGTTAGACGCAGACTTTGCCTTTACGACATTTATGGAAGGTAATACGGATGAGACTATGACGCAGGAAAGAGCAGAACAGATAATCGACCTAATGCCCGAGGGTAATTACCGTTTGGAGTTGACCTTTATAAAGTATCTGGACGGGGAATGGATTATTGAAAGGGGCCGCAATCCCATTAGAGCGTCTGGTAAAAAGAACCTGTTCGTCTTAAGTAAGGCCACCAACCCGGGAGCATTAGAAGGAATTGACATGTTATTCTATGAGGTTGCTTACCCTGTTACAGTGGTAATTTACGGGGCGTATGAAATGCCCACGCCAGATGTAAAGAAGTTACAACCAATGCGACATCCTGGTAATTGTGTTGGTAAGTTAGTCCGGGAATTCTTTGAAGATGCTTCCCGTGGTGGTAAGTTAACCTTAAAGCGCCGAGAAGCCATTCGAAAGTGGGAGCATTCTACCCGCAAGACTGGAGGAACCATAGCCAATATTAAGAAGTTGGAAGTGGCATTAGAGCGGCGTATACACGTTAAAGATATCACAGACGGGTTTATTTACTCTGGGACTCACAAATATGGAGGTAGAGGAGCTCCTATTGTTATCTACCAACATAATGGGCACGCTTGGCGGGAACTAAGGTTTCCTAAGAAGGTTAAGACCTCAGTCTACAAAGTATCTCCGTTAGCAGACTTGGTTCATGAGAATTCCATCTGGTTAATGGACGCAGAAGGTAGGCAATTTATGACACAAGACGGTACTTTGTATAGACCCGAAATGGAACAGCTGAAGATAGACAGCGTTTGTGAAGACCTGGGTGAAGATTTTCCCGAAGTATTAAGTTCTCGTTCCCTGGACTTCTTAGCCGCAAAGAAGCGTAATGGCTGGAAGCCGACTCCTAGCGACCTTCCAATTCCAAAAGCCTGCATAGAACATGGTCACGGAGGTCTTTGGAATATGGAATACGACGAGGACGAGTATGTCTCGCTGGATATGAAACATTGTTACCCTGCGTCTTTCAAAGGCCTAGGAGATTGTAAAGAGTATTATGACCGTTACGGACATCCGGGCAGCCAATTCTTTAGGGTAGCTTTGGATGGTACGTACGATGCCCCAGCAACAGGATTCGTTAGATTGACCAGCTGGAAGCTAAAGAAGGGATTACATCCCATAATTTACGCGTGGTATGGGAAGCATCTGCAAGAAAAGGAATGGATCCCTGTGCCGCTATTAAAGTTCCTCGAAGAACGGAAACTCCTTACGTACGCTGCTCATGAGGCAATATTATGTCGTCGGGAGTTTACCAAATGGTTGCCAGAAGACAATGCTACCGCCCGCATAGTTATTGGTAAGTTCACTCAGGGCGCAAAGGAAGGGGAGAAGCACATGCAACGCCGCTTAATCACAGATAAAGGAGAATTAAGCTTCCTCGTGCAACGAGCTCACGACCAAGGTTCAATGGTGTCAGTAGAGAAGTGGGATCATTTCACAGATTCCCTGCAACAATGGAATGCCTTGCGTTACTATCAAGACCACAGACCGCAGTATTACCATCTGCGTGCTAGCATGTTAGCTTACGCCCACATTAATCTCTTAGCGATGTTGCTGCGGTTTGACAAGGAAGACATTCCAAGAGTAGCTACTGACTCTTTGTACGTCAAACCTGCAGTGCTTGAAAAGGTGCAAGAGTTCTACACCGACGACGAATTAGCAGAAAGCGGGCAATGGAGGGTCAAGGACGAAGAGATAAAGGCCTGGCGAGCAAGAGTAACCTACGACGGTAATCATACTAAAGGAACGGTAACCCCGACTGAGGAACCATTACCAAGTGTCACAGACCCTATTTCTTACCACCGCTTCTCTTATCTTTACGGAACAGGAGGCAGTGGTAAGACTACCAGAGTCCTGCAACTATTCCCTAAAGTAACCGTATTAACTCCTACACATCGTTTAGAACGCGAACTCGCCGCTAAGGGCTTTGAAGCACAAACTTACCACAGTTTCTTTCGTTGGAATGGCACTAAATGGGTCCCAGAAGCTATTCATGATATTCCTCCTGTGATCTTATGGGATGAAATCTGTACTGTGCCCTTAGAAATCCTAAAAGAGTTCGTAGACTTCCTAAAAGGTAAGTGCCAGGTAATCTTCGCAGGAGATCCTTGCCAGCCACCCCCAATAGCAGGGGAAATGCCCCACGAATGGTTAAAAGGAATGGTAGATTACGCAGAGGAAATTAACACCGATTACCGTAGCAAGGATCAAGTAAGGAACCTCAAAGCGGAACTAAGGGGCCTTACAGACGCTCAGCAATGTAAAGTACTCCGTAAGAGAGTACGAGCCAAGTCCTATGAGGAATTCATACAGGCCTGGAACCCCAAAGATGTTGTCTTAAGTAGTAAGCGTGCTTCTCAGGCCCGTATTCAAAAAGATCTGTTAAATGTTCACCGCGAAAGATTCCCCACTAATCTCGTACCCGTTTGCTATAAGCCCCGAGATACCAGAATGCAGAAAAGAGACGTACGGGTACCTGGCACTGACATTACTTTAGAGAACGCAGTTACCCACGATAAAGCCTGGGTGCAAATGAAAGACGTAGAAAGGATTACTTCCCACCCCGATTGGAGACTTGGTTACTGCATGACGGTACATAGTGCCCAGGGATTAACCGTAAAAGAAACGATGTGGATCATAGACCAGCGGCTGTGTTGGAGTAACTTAATTTACACCGCCGTAAGCCGCGTAGAATACGCCAAGCAATTGAAAAGAGCTTGGGGTCCGCAACTGCGTTACGATAAGACCCCAGAAGACGTAGCCAAAGAGAACATTACGAAGAAACTCCTTCGCTACAAGCGCCACGACGAAGAAAAAAATATGACGTTCGACCTCTGCGCGGACGACGTCTATAAGAAAGGGGCAAGGTGTGCCAAATGTAACATACCTCTACTATGGAGGTTTGACCCGAATGACGATCAGCAGTTCTCCGTGGATCGTATAAATAATAAACGCGGGCATTGCAGAGGTAACGTAAGACTGACATGCCTAGAGTGTAATCGGGCGCGTGGAGCTGCGCTACTCTGAGTCTTTGGGGACTATGAGCAGCTCTTCCATGACAAATCCACGACTTGGGCCATTTAGGTAATACAACACGGGTTGCCCTTCCTTGGTGACGGACTTTGAAATCTCATACGTTTCCAAAGACCAGTTAGGATCCGTGGCTCTCTTACTGCCACCTTCGAGTTCCCCCGGCTGATAGAGGTATCTGACCACTATGTTGCGGGGTAGCTTTTTTCCTTCAGTCCG